>NC_083691.1:14845303-15148333 GCF_033118175.1 Dama dama | reverse complement strand
CACGACCTAGTGATTGAATAAGAACAACGGAAAAAAGCAAAAACAGGGACATCTGGTTAGTCTTGACTTCCAGCCCTGGTACAAACCTTGAAAGTCTCTCACTTAAATATCAAGCACCAAAGTATATCATATAATTGAGCATATTCTGGGATTAAAAAAAGAACTAATTTGCTATAAATCAAATTTCACCGTTGTTTCCTGAGAGAAGTTCTCTCCCTGAGAGAACTCCATGGATAGTATGAAAAGGCAAAAAGATGTCCCTGAGTTGTGACCAAAACCAGGGAGACTATGTTGACATGCATGCATCCACAACTACACAAATTAAGTTCTCTCAGGGAACAGCAAAGTATTGGAAAGTCTGGAAAGTCTTGACTTTCAGCCCTGAATATAGATCTCTTTAGGCTCCTAGTAGTCTCCGTGGCTCATATGCGACTCATATTCAACCTTCCCTATTCATATAATCATGATAATGAACAAAAAAGTGGCTCTTTGAGAAATACACTGAGAAAGAGAATTGTTGGGGTCATAGGACACATTTTACTATATAATCCCAACAGGCTGTCCAGAGTGTTTGCACCAACTTTTATTTTCGCCAGTAGAGTGTCAGAGATCCCAGTCTTCCACATTTCACAGCACTTGATGTTGGAGACTTTTCAATGTATACCATCATGGTGTCCCACTGTTTTAATTTGAATTTCCATGATTATAATAGGCAAAAAGTACCTTTCCATTCATTTAATAGGATACTGTTGAAAATACAGTCCTCTCCTCTCTAGTCTGCAATGCCAAAAATAATAAATGTCAGGTATAATACAGTTGGTATTGAAAAGATAAAAGTGAGTAGAAAATTTATAATGTTGAGTCAACTTGAATATTTATATCAAATGGAAAAAGTCCTAGATAACTTAACAATTAAAGCTAGCTCAAGAAAAAAGACAGGAAACCCTAAATAATCCTGAATCCAATAAAATCAGTAAATCTGAAATTGTTGTTTTTCAGTTGTTAAACCATGTCCTACTCTTTTTGACACCATGGACTGCAGCACACCAGGCCTCCCTGTCCTTCACTATCTCCCGGAGTTTGCTCAACCTGACGTCCACTGAGCCAGTGATGCCATCCAACCATCTCATCCTCTGTCATCCCCTTCTCCTTCTGCCTTCAATCTTTCCCAGAATCAGGGTCTTTTCCAATGAGTCAGCTCTTCGCATCAGGTGGCAAAAGTATTGGAGCTTCAACTTCAGCATCAGTCCTTCCAATGAATACTCAGGACTGATTTCCTTTAGGATGGACTGGTTTGATCTCCTTGCAGTCCCAGGGACTCTCAAGAATCTTCTCTAACACCACAGTTCAAAAGCATCAGCTCTTCAGTTCTCAGTCTTGTTTGTCCAACTCTCACACCCATACCCCATGAATCTGCAGGGATATCTCACAAACAAAATAGGAAGCCCAATGCCTTCACCAGCCATTTTGTCCATTATTTAATAGCAATTTTAAAGCTTTCAAAATTTTCCAGAAGCTGGAGAATGAGAAAGCACTCCAAGACTCATTTTATAAGGCTATCATGATCACTTTAATAAAAGAAAAATAACAAAGAAGGGCACAGTGATGAAGGAATATCACAAATAAATATCACCAGTGTTGACACAGGTGGAAAACTATAAACAGAATATGGGCAATAAACACAACAATATTTAATATAATTGAGTTACGTCGCTCACCCTTCAGAAAGGAAAACGCAATTTAACTTTTAAAAATCAATAAACATACTGAGACAAATTAGCAGAGTCCAAGCCACAGAATGGGAGAAAAAAGTTGTGACATGATGGATAGCAGAGAATAAAAACTACAGCAGACTATGTGAACACAGCAGACTATATGACAACCTGATTATGTAAAAGCTACAGCACATCCATTTTAAAAAGAAAAATAGAAATGGGCACAAAAAGTTAATTTAATAAACCTAAGAAAGTAAGACAACTTTATCCCGTTACATGTATGAAAATGAGAAAATGCATATGAGAATAATTCAGTAGATTCAGAGAAAGCTTTTAATAAAACTTAGAATGCATTCATATGAAACACACACACAGGTCTAGGTAATAGAATAAGTAATAGAATAAGCCCAGGATAAGTCCATCATCTGAGAAAGTATATCTACAAAAAAGCTACATATACATGTGTCTATTATTTTTCAAATTCTTTTCCCATTTAGGTTGTGACAGAGTATTGAGCAGAGTCTCCTGTGCTGTATAGTAGGCCTTTGTTGGCTATCCATTTTAAATATAGCAGCATGTACTAGAATCAATGCATGTATATGTATAACTGAATCATTTTTGCTATACACCTGCAACTAACACAACACTGTGAGTCCACTGAGCCCCAATATAAAATAAAAAGTTAAAATACATAAATGAAATATTTAAAGACATCTGCAGGAGTTCCTCCTCTCCTCCTTTCCCAAATCTTCTTGTCTTCTCTCCCCTCCCTTTCTTCCCCTTCTAGTCCTGAATCATTCTGTGCAGAAATCATTGTTTCTTGACCATCAGAGTAGGCTTGAACATCCAATTGGGGTGGAGAGGCAGTGGGCTGGGGAGAGACAGAGCGGATCTTAAAGGTTCTCAACATGACAGCAACAACTAAATGGTATTCATGTGAGGTGAAGGGTGTGTTAGCTAACCTTACTGTGGTTATCATTTTGCAATATATATCAAAGAATCACATTTTGCATCTTAAACTTATACAAGGTTACATGTCTATCATACCTCAATAAAGTCGGATGAAAAAGGGAGTTTGGCTCTCAAGGTTCATTCATTCATTTATAACCATTTAGTAGAAATTTGAAAGAAAACGGTACACAGAACTGCAAGAAAAAATGTTTTCACTTCTTTCTTAGGTAACGACACTTTCTTACTAATGGCACGTGCACACTGCTGGACACTGCACAGTTTCTCAAACCTTGGAATTAGGTTTAGACACTGTGCCTCCATTTCATTCTGTACATTGTTTTTTACATGGTACTTGTGTTTTATCATGTCTACTGATCTTAGTTACGAAAAAATAAAGCATCATTGAAAAGATCGTAGCACCCTTCAAGCTCATAGCTCACAAAGTGTCTGGCAGGCTATGAGTATCTGCCTTTCCCTTAAAATACCTTTTGGCATCCTTGTGGATTTATTGTGGTGCCCTGGGGCACCTTGGCACAGAGTTTGGGAACCATAATTCTACACCTATAACCAGAATCAAGTTCAGGTGGTTCCTGAAGAAACAGGAATGAAACGGTACCCAGGAGCAGATGCAATGCATGCCGGAAGAATTGCCAGATTCTGCCAATTTACACTGACATCCTGGGGGAATATGTGTAGGAGTGGTTTCTAAGTGAGTTAAATTAAGCCCTGCCCAAATGGCAGATCCATGTGCAAAACCACTCATTACTCTCATTTTACGCTACTACATTTTGGAGTGATTCATTACACATCAACAGATTACCACAAGTACTATTCCAGGGATAGTAGTATATTTTCGTTTTAGACAGACCACATTGGTTTTGATGGAGAAAATGTATTGGAATGAGAGGGTCAGACAGGACACATGGGGATCAGGTTCGTCTTAGATTCACGTGACCAAGGGCATGCCTAAGCAACATTCAGCAAATATTCATCAACACACTCTGCCACACATTGGAGATGTGGGGTGCATAGAACAGCCTCAGGCCTTATGGCTTAGAATTTATATTTAACTACGAAACTGGGTACTAGACAAGCAATTAAATAAATGTGAGAGACATTTTTACATGGCAAATGCAGCTGCCTAACTAGTCTGTAAGTCAGCATGAGTAGCAGTGGTGTTTCATCTAAGAGGTTGTTATTAATATTTAACCTGAGATCTTAAAGATCTGAGAAACTGACCAATGAAACATGGTGTGCGTGTGTGTGGGGGGGCGATGGCAGAGAAGATGCTTCAGCCTCAGAAAAGAGCACGATGCCCATGTGGTTGTGTAGGTGGTACAGAGGCACTCACCACAGAGGAAGGGGCGGCATGGAGAACTGAGCAGCTCAGATGGTCAAGAATCTGCCCGCAATGCAGGGAACCCAGGTTTGAGCCCTGGATCAGGAAGATCCCCTGGAGAAGGAAATGGCAACTCCACTCCAGTGTTCTTGTCTGGAGAATCCCCATGGACGGAGGAGCCTGGCAGGCTACACTCCATATGGTCGCAAAGTGTTGGACACGACTGAGCGACTTAACACTGACTGACTGACTGTGCCAGTCCTGAAATCCATTTCTGAGGAATCCTCCTTTCCCCAAACGTGCCAGATGAATGAAGCTACGACTGTAGTGGTTCTTCCTTGATTTGAAAGGTTACTTCGTGCAGACTTGGGTTTGGGGGAGTAGATTTCACATTGGCTTTCCTTTCTATCTAAATACATACAGGAATATCCTCTGAGTCCTTCCCATATGCCTTCTTGTCACATTAAAATCACTGGCAGTCATTTGTACATCTCATCAATCTCCCCCATTAATTCACTCAGAGCTGGTGCTAGACAGCAGATGGGCAAAAATGTGCTCCAACCAACCAGTCTCTCCCCGAAGACTGTGGCTGTTACCCTCCCAAGCCCGAGAGCTATTAATCACCTGCACTGCTGTTGGACTAGGACCTGCTTTGGAGACCAAAGGCTGGCAGGGTCTCAGTTTTCTGAGGTTTAGGAAGGTAGCGAGTGACTTCTTTTGGAACCTTCCTGGTTCACAGTGTCTCTCAGCTTCCAGCCCTTCTGAGAACTATCTGTCTTATCACCTGTAATTACAGTGCAGCCCAGAAGATGCTCAGGCTACCTCAGGTGTCACCCCACTCAGCTCCCATAGAAGATTGCGGCACATCATCTTAGGACCCATGGAACAGGCTTCGGAATTAAATAAGGGAAGTAGGCATGAGGCAGGCTTTTCTGACGGTCTTAACCTGGGTGTCAAAATAGAGACAAGGACTACAAAGTTAACTTGGGAAGCTGGTTGGCATAACCACAAACCTTTCAGATGAACTTGCTGCAGGATGAAGTTTCGGTTTGGGGAGAGCAGATGGTGGGTGCCCTGAGTGTGAGGCCCCACTTTTGCCTGAGACAGAGAGAGGGCTGGCCAGTGGGGGAACTTGGAACTCTCCTAGGAAGAGCTGGGTTTGCGATGACAATCTGTGGTCACCCTTTTCATTCATACTCCCCAGAAAGGCATTTCTATTATCTTTCCAGACATCAGTGAGAATCAAGAATGGTGGAATAAGGCTATTCTCTATGTCTGTCTCATTGTTGCTACCCTGTAAATAAAGTCTTCAGTACCTTTTTCTACATTCTGTATATGTGTGTTAGAGTATGATATGGCTCAGAAAACTCAAACAGTGTCTCTGTATCAACCTAGAGGGGTGGGATGGGGAGAGAGCTTCAAGAGGGAGGGGATATATGTATACCTATGACTGATTAGTGTTAAGGTTTGACAGAAAACAACAAAATTCTGTAAAGCAATTATCCTTTAATAAAAAAATAAATAAAAAAAAAGAACAGTGGAATAAAGTGGGAGGGACAAGATAGGGGCAGGGAATTAAGAGGTAAAAAGTATTAAAATAAGCTACAAGGACACATGGTAGAACACTGGGAATATAGCCAGTAGTTTATAAAACTTTAAGTGGAGCATAACCTATAAAAAATTGTGAGTCACTATATTGTACACCAGTGACACGTAGTATTGTACCACAACTATACTTTAATAAAAATTGTTGGAATGAACCCCCTAACCTGAGAGGTACCCTTCACACTACCCTTCTGGCAACTAGAATTTGGCCAGTCTTTCAGTCAGGCTTTTTGGGTTTTCTCTCTCTGTGCATCAGTGAGTTTTGAGAGCACTGATCCTGAAGAGTCACAAGGACACAGACCCAGGTCTGAGGGCTTGAGGACTCCATGCCCTGAGGAGGAGACAGGGCAGTGGGTGCAGAGATCGCCGGCCTTTGGTAAGTGCCCCAGAGGGTGCCGCTGGGTGCCTTTAATGATCATTTTCCGGGGACTCAGAGTTGAGCTGAGTTTTGAGGCATGTAAGCCATATGTGTCAGTAAATAAGGAACAGCTTCATTAAAATCAAGGGTGTGTAAGGGTCCATGGCTTGTGACATAGCACAAGTCCTCATGTACACAATGCGTGTCTGATGTGGACCAGAAAGGGACAGGAGGAAAGACTGGAGACATCAGGGTCCTTGACCAGGCTGTGAGGCTGCCTGACCTCTAGAGATTTCACCTTTTATTCTGTAGGCAGCGTGTGTGTGTGTGAACAATGTTGAACAATGGAAAAATGGGGACAGATTTCATTAATTTACTGTCAATTTTGTTGTTGTTGTAGTTCAGTCACCAAGTCGTGTCTGACTCTTTGCAACCCCATGAACCGCAGTACACCAGGCTCCCCCATCCTTCACTGTCTCCAGAGTTTGCTCAAATTCATGTCCATTGAGTCGGTGACTCCATCCAACCACCTCATCCTCTGTCACCCCCTTCTCCACCCTCAGTCTTTCTCAGCATCAGGGATTCTTTCAGTGAGTCAGCTCTTCACATCAGGCAGCCAAAGTATTGGAGCTTCAGCTTCAGTTTTCCCCCTGAGAACCGGAGAATCACCATCACATCCTCATCTGAGATACACCCTGGGACAACTATGTAATATTAGTG
Source organism: Dama dama (assembly GCF_033118175.1). Classification (NCBI taxonomy): domain Eukaryota; kingdom Metazoa; phylum Chordata; class Mammalia; order Artiodactyla; family Cervidae; genus Dama; species Dama dama. The sequence goes on along the minus strand of NC_083691.1, from coordinate 15,141,645 downwards.
GGACTACAGCAAAAGTAAGTGTGTAGTCTGTGCTGTATTATGGTTTGGTGAAAAGAACAGAAGAGTCTCTTCTCACCTCAGAGACTACACAACTCTGGTTTTCAGCCTGGGGACCTTCAACCTCCTGTGAATAGTCTGCCACTGGGTTACACAAGCCCTCTACTTAACGTCAGAAAGGACCAGGAGGCATCTTGCATGTATCCTACAATTAACTGGGAATTAACTCACAAACCAAGGCTTATGGGTCTGGACTGAAGCAAATCTGAGAGCTCTTAGGGTAGAAACTTATAGTTCTGCATCTGAGCGACTTTGAGAAGATCACTAAATATTCATCCTCTATTTCTCTGGCTCTGTACTTGGGATGAAATAACACTTACGCCATAGATCTGTGCTGTAAATGAAGGAGATGGTGCACAAAACATGCTTGATGTAGCACCCAGCTCATACAAACGGCTTTCTAAACATGTGTCACTCTGATACAGATAAATGCAAAGCACAAAATAATAACATTGTGTGTTCCCATATCAGCTTTTAAAAGGACCAAGTCTGTGCAGTGTTCTTTAAAATCCATGACAGCCTCCATGGGAGATGATTTTAGCCACTAGATTTCCGAGACTGATGCCTGATGCTCATCATAGATTCCTCGAATGGGAAAATGTTAAGAATTGGCAACCAAATAAATGGATCCTAAAACACATTGCTTTTCAAAGGAGGTATTTTGGAAGCACACAACTGATGTGATTGCCCTGGGCTTCCTTGGTAAAGAAGGGAGAAATAATTATCCTCCACAATTGAGCATGCCTGTAAGACCAGGAATAAAGTCAATCAAATGTCTAGAAAACAACAGAGCTGCCTACAGGTTGGAATTCTTCTTTTCCTCCCTCCCTTACTACTTTCTTACTTTTTTTTCACCTTTGCTTTTCCTTTCTTTTCCTTCTCCTGTGATTCTAAAGACTTATCAGCTTGGTGTGAGATGGTTCTCTTACCAGCATGTCAAGTTGCCTAGTATTAACATGAGTCCATCAAAGGGCTAGTCAACAAGAAGGACAGGATTGGCTATTGATCTGTTAGTTGCAATTATAATCAACTCTGCTAATAGCTTAATGGGAAGCTATCAGAATAAACTTTATGTCGGTCTGGAAACTAGAAGACAGAGGTTAAAGCCACACCGTCTGCAGCCATCTAGCTTTTGTTTCTTCCCAGCTTGTCTTCTCTAAATCCTACTCTCACATCCCTCTGATTATTTGTCACCTAGGTTGCCCATGCCAACTCAATTGACCTCCCTACCAAAGTATTTTCACAGTAATTCTCTTTACCTAATTCAAAGTTGAATCCCATTTGATTTACCTTCATCTACAAGTTTTCATTAGAATCTGGGCTCCCAGACCAGTGGAAGGTCACACTGGGAGTCTGGGTTCAATTTACTCTGAGGAGATGAATGGAACAGGTGAGCCGGGAGGTGTTCCTGGGTTCCTGCAGGTCCGCGGAGGTTTGGGATGAGGTCACCAGGGTTGAACTAACAAGGCAGGTAGGAAAGCATCACCTGTTTCACCAAGTGGCTTTGGTTGGTCAGTAAAGGGGAAAGGTCACTCGACTGATGACATAAGTACCTCACAAGAAGCATCTGACCTAAGCTGTCACCTTCATGTGACTCTAGAAGTCAGAATGGGCTCCTGGAAGGACAAGGGGGTCATCAATGGCACGATGTGGAAGGGAGGTGGTAAATGAGTCCCTTATGCCTTTGCCATGCAATATAGTAATAATTATTTTAGTTATTATTGGTATTATCACTTCTGCACTAATGAGAGTTGAGAAGGGTGCCAACAGCTTTGGAAATGCTATTTTCTAAGCTTTACCTTATGAGATAGTTTGTGGAGTTACTAGTCCTCTTGAAATCCAAATCTTCTGTAATTTCTAACACTTACAAGGACCCTCAAGCTTCTCTTTGAGCCACTCTGATGCCATCAGAGTCACTCCAGCCTACAGAATATAAGGAGTCCTGTGTATCCTCTCCAGTCAGGGCAGTTAAAACAAGTGCAAGATGTTCTCATGATACTTGGCAGCCTCCTCTGATGGAAGGAGTCTGAGTCTCTGAGTCGCCACGTGGAGCGTGGCTGTCCTGGGGGACTCTGACCTGCTTTGGACGTTCCCAGAGCAAAAGTCAACATTGATCATGTAAGACACAAGGATTCTGAGATGCTTTTATTAGAGCAGCGATCTGTCCTGAGTAATGCAAATAGAGGAAGCCTTGGTGTGGACAGGGTGAATAACTTATCCCAGGCCACGTGGTGAGCAACCTGTGGGACCAGGATTTGAAATCACAGCCATATACCCCACAGCCATATCCATAATCAGCACTCTTTTCTGGATTCCTTCAGAAAGGGAACCAGCTCAGTCTCCAAGAAGCAGAGAAGAGCGAGAGCTGTTCAACGGGCAGGCTACACATACCAACAGGGGGCTTCCCTGGCGTTGATGTGCAAGGCACCCATTGGGAGGAACCTGCTCCAACAAGTCTCCCTCCAGTTGGGGGACTTCTGACAGTGATTTAAGCCCATGTTTTCCTTAGAAATAATGTTAAAAATATGAGTTCATGACCTTTGCTAAGCTAATAGGTTATAATGAATGTGAATAATATTTAACATGTTTATTGTAGCTTAGAGGCAGAGATATTTATCAAAACACTTAAAAACCAGTAAAGCAGGCATGTCCACCAATCAAATGAGAGCTGCTTTGGTAAACATAACTACAGAATAACTGGTTTAATCTTATAAATACACACTGGTTGGATATCAGCACTCCCTAGAACAACTACAAACAACTATTTAAGAATAAGAGTGGAGATACTAAATATGTAGATCAAAGTAGAAAGTTAATAAACCCGGGATAAAATTGATTTTTAAAAATTGGCTTGCTTTTTTGTTGACTTTTAATATGAATATATTCAGAGTTTATTATTTCCTTTTCTACTTTAAAGGTCTAATGCAAGAAAACTGTCTAACTGACAATTTTCATTACTTGGATCTGTGTTGATTATCATGTTGACCTTTTTGTGTGTATCTGGTAAATCAAATTTTTATTAATCATGTTGCTATAGAAATTTTAAGGAAAAGTCTTAACTTCTTGTGTTTAAATGCATGAGAATTTAAAGTATGTTATATGTGTGTGTATGCATGTGTGTGGTTGTGTATACCAAAAGTATATTTTGGAGATAAAATTCTTATAATTCAAGATCATAATGATGCATTAATTTGCCTTTTGCCATTACATTTAAGTTATTAAATGCAAAGTAGCATTTAAATCCAATATTTAAACAGCTGGGGTCTTTCTAAATGGAGAATTGAGGCTGCCTCTTGATAGCAGCACAGTTACTAGGAACTGTTTGGGATATGCTGGGATCATTCATGACTACTAGCTCTCTGCCACATTCTGCACTAGACTGGAAGATGGCAAGGTTACGTGTCGTTGTCTCTATGAGCTTGGTTATCACTAGGGAAGGTGAAGGGACCCCGGCTTCCACCCTCCACAGATCACATTACGTAAACAGAACTGGGCCGCCTTCTTTGCTAAGAGCATCTGCTCCACGGATGGTCCCTCGCGTACCCATTTTGTTTTGTCCAAAACCATGATCATGAGTAATGGATCGGGCTGAGCCTGCTAATGCATGATGTAATTGTCAGAGGGATTTAATTACCAGCACATTACACGTGGGGTTACTGTGCCGTGCAGTCTCAAGTTCACTCTCAGACAATTTAGAATCAGTGTGACGCAGGAGGAGGAGTTCTCCCAAAAGCCCCTCGTGAGGCACTGGCCCCTCTCTTACCTGTCTGAAAACTTGGAATAGCAGTGACTGCTTTTACTTGCTAATTTCAGTAGAACATTTATGAGAGATTGCTGCTCCTCACGTATCATCTCACCGCTGCATAAAGATCATTCGCCTACCATGCAAGACATTTTCAGGGCTTCCCTCGTAGCTCAGTTGGTACAGAATCTGCCTGCAATGCGGGAGGCCTGATTCAATCCCTGGGTTGGGAAGATCCCCTGGAGAAGGGAAAGGCTACCCACTCCAGTATTCTGGCCTGGAGAATTCCATGAACTGTATAGTCCATGGGGTTGCAAGAGTTGGACACGACTGGGCGACTTTCACTTTCACTTTCAGACTTGAAGACTATCACTCATTGAGTGCTAGCTACTCAAGACAAGCTCCAAAAACACAGAGATTATCAAGAATACTTTCATTTCTCTATCAACAGATCACTTACATAATGAAGTATGACTTTTTCTGGTTTCAAGATAAAGAAAGACACAGTAATAAATTGTTTTATGTAGAAAATACTAAAATAATTATCAATATCAGCTATTGATAGCTGTAATTATCTGTTAATTTATAAAACACAGTAGGTAAAGTGCTAGACTTATTGTAGTAGAAGGTTTTTAAAAATTGAGTGCTATATACTAAGTATATATAGAGAGTATATGGATATACAGGTAGTCTATATATTAAATAGGTACATTCATAATTATTTAACTCATCCTATAGATTAGGGCACAGATTCAGGAACATTAATTTGTCAATAGGAGATAAGAGATATGTAAGAGATATATAATGTCTGCAAGAGAAATATAGACGAAAGTCGGAGATTCACATTGAAGGGTATAGTTGAGGAAATCAGCTTTTTATAATTTAGAATTTTTGAAACAGAGAACAGTTTGTTGCTGCTTTTAAAAAAAAAATTACCAAAAGCAAGTGTACAAATATATATCCATGCTCAGATTCGAAGTTTCTACTTTAGGGTCTACAAGCCCTATACCATGTCCTTTCCATCCAAATTTCCTAAGGCTCTTTCTCACTGGTTAGTGCTAGTCGGTCTGCTAAGAAGCCCAAAAAGGTTCATAATTCTATTAAACCAAAGGACAAAATTAGATATAAACACAGTAAATCATTAATTTTTTTTCAAAGTAATGTCTAATTGAATGGAAATATAATAAAAATACATACTTGAATAAAGAAAGACACTGTTTATATATGAAGAGAAAAATAAGCTGATTTTAAGTTTTTCTTTACTGTATTATTTCAAATGTCTACAATGACTAAATAATTGTTAATAACCTCCAGTAGCTAGTAAAATTAGAAAATATTTAACTTGATATTTCATTCATCTTCTAATGTGTCACCTTATAATTCTCTTATAACCCAAATATATCTACAATTGTATCAGTGTCTATGTTTTTAATATATATCAATGTATGTAAATGTATATTTGTAAGTATTCATGCATGCTAAGTCACTTCAGTAGTTTCCAACTCTTTGAGACCCTATGGACCTTAGCTTGCCAGGCTCCTCTGTCCATGGGCTTCTCCAGGCACAAATACTGGAGTGGGTTGCCAGTTTCTTCTCCAGGGAATCTTCCCAACCCAGGGGTTGAACCTGAGTCTCTCACATTGCAGATTCTTTACCATCTGAGCCACCAGGGAAGCCCCTAAACTAAGGTGCACTTTCCTTAAGTCAGAAGCTACTTGATCTGATCTTTAATTATGCTATCTGTTTAAGGCACATGAATCAAATATCAAATAATGATTTAATTTTAGAATAACTTACTTTCTTAAAATTTTAGATTAAAAAAGTAAGATTTTATTGAAATGCTGCTGTTTTATACTGTTACTGAAATGTTACCACTAGCATAATGTCATTCTGCTTCACTGAAGCTACATAATACATAAAACCTCTCCTCTTGGATCTTATGCTCTAAGTTCTATAGTCTATAAACACTCTCTCATTTTTTAACACTGGTAAGAAAGCCTGTGCTTAAACATCTTTGGTTTTTTAACTTCAATTGAAGTTTCTTATACATAATAAACACTGGTTGATATGAATTTCACTTGCTCTTTACAAAGTCAAGTATTTGTGAGCAAATTGACAGTACTTCTATTTATCTTATTATTCGGTTAGTTCAGTCACTCAGTTGTGTCCGACTCTGTGACCCCATGGACTGCAGCACGTCAGACTTCCCTGTTCATCACCAACTCCCGGAGCTTATGCATACTCATGTCCATCGAGTCGGTGATGCCATGCAACTTTCTCATCTTCTGTCATCCCCTTCTCCTCCCACCTTCAATCGTCAATCTTATTATTAGCTTCCATTAATCTTCAGCTTCCACAATCATCCATTTATTTTTTCACATCTTTATGAGCCATCATTCCTGGAACTCAAAGTCTTCTATATTATACTTCTGGGAACCACTGCATTTGCTGGATTAATTTTCAGGCAATTCAAAGCCTCATCACTTACTTGCTGTGTGATCTTGGGTAAGTCAGTCTCTCTGAGCTACAAAGGCCTCTGGAAGAAAACCCTCTGCCCATGGGGTTTCCAGGCAAGAATACTGAATATTATAGATTATAGGGAAGATGCTAAAGAACTAAAGATGCTGTATCTTAGATAAAGGTCCTAAATAAAGGACATGAAATCTGAGCTGCTCAGGTAGGTGCAGAGATCAACTCCTCCAAAGGTATCCTGGGTCCAGGTCAGTAGGAATTAACAGGAAGACAAAGCATGGGGCTAAGATCAACAAGGCTAATGAACTGGATTTTGTGTACTTCTCACACTTCAAAAATGCGAGCTCTTCTGTCGGTCTTCACGCGAACTTCCACGATGGTGTGCTACCTGACTATATATCCCCATGCTTAGCTGAGGAAACCCTTGATCACTTGCATTTCATCTATGGCCCAGGACAAGAGTTTTATAGTCACAGAGCTCAGAGCTCAAGCCATAGATAGCTCTGTCTTTAATGGGCAGGGAGACTGACAATTTACCTCTCTTAAACCATTTACCTCAATCTGACAACTGAGAATTTAGTTTTGAGAAGATGCAGTTTGACTTAAATATATGTGTTTATTTCCATTCATTTTCTCCTCCTTTGCCCCAATCTTAGGATCAAAAGTCTCAATGATTTGTTCTTTAAAGACCAGATTTTCTGAAAACAGATAAAGAAAACCATTCCTTTACTCTCTAAATAAGTGCTAAACATCTACTCTGGGCCAAGATGAATTGGAAGAAGGGAGTTCAAGGATGAATAGTCATTTACTGTCCCTGAACTCATGGTCCTGCCACTGTTCAAATGGAATAAAGATGACTAGGTTCCTTGTTTTAGAAATGGTTTATTTTTAGTGGCTAAAATGGAAATGACATGTTTCTTCTTTGAGTAGAGCTTAAGGACAGTGTGTCTTCCATCTGGCAACTCTGAACCCTTGTCAATCTCAGCTTAGTCACTCCTACTTGAAGTCTCTGACCCCCAGAAGTACAGGCACATCCTGTTGTGCTAACTCGGTTCTATTGCCATGTGTTTGCTCACCTTGTTTTGTGTGTGATCAGTTGTGTCTGACTATTTGCGGGTTCACGGACTGTAGCCTGCCAGGCTCCTCTGTCCATGGGATTCTCCAGGCAAGAATACTGGAGTGGGTAGCCATTTCCTTCTCCAGGGAGTCTTCCTGACCCAGGGATCAAACTCACATCTCTTGTGCCTCTTGCATTGGTAGGTGGGTTTTTTTTACTACTGCGCCACCTGGAAAACTCACCCACCAGCTGGCATGACTCTGGGGCTCAGACTACCATCCTAACTTGCTGTCCACTACTCCCCTTCATATATTTAACTTAAACTATAATCTTGACACAATTGGAAAAAAAAAAAAAGGATTGACAGAGGAATGAATGAATAAAATACTGAAGTGAAAAAAGGAAGAGGGGGAGAAAAGAAGAGACTGGGTGTGTTTTGACCAATGTCTATCTGCTTCTTTAGAATATGTGCTGTGTTAGCAACAGTTCAGAAGACAGCTCAACCTGTTTACTACACTTTGAAGGATTTTCTGTTCGTTTTGTGTTTTGGTTAAAAATGTAAGACTTTAATAATTGCAAAATTGTATATTCTCTTGAGAGTCCCTTGGCCTGCAAGGAGATCAAACCAGTCCATCCTAAAGGAAATCAGTCCTGAATATTCATTGGAAGTACTGATGCTGAAGCTGAAACTCCAATACATTGACCTGATGGGAAGAACTGATACATTAGAAAAGACCTTGATGCTGGGAAAGATTGAAGGCAGGAGGATACAGGGATGACAGAGGATGAAATGGGTGGATGGCATCACTGACTCAATGGACATGGGTTTGGGTGAACTGTGGGAGTTGGTGATGGGCAGGGAAGCCTAGCATGCTGCAATCCATGGGGTCACAAAGAGTCAGACACGACTGAGCGACTGAACTGAACTGAACTGATACTCTCTTGGGAAAGGTAATTCCCTTTCTTATTATCTTCCTTTACACACTTTTCTTGTTTATTTTCTCTGTATACATTTCCATATTTTTCTCTACTATTGCATTTATTAAATAGTACAGAGGTGAAGAGAGTTGGGATTTGGTATCAGATAAGAAAATAATGTATATAAGAGTCTACTTCATACTAGTTATATGACTTTTCAAAAACTATTTATCTTTCTCAGCTACATTTTCCAGTTGGTACAGTTGGCCAGATTCTTCCATATTGACAGTTGAAGGTGGGCCCATAGACTCACACCGCTTTGGGTGGGATCAGAAGTGAGGATCCAGGTCCTTACCCTAATGCACAGATGAGGTGTGTATAATGACCTTGCCTAAGATGCCACCCTTGTAGATCCCACGTTTTCCAGCAGCCCAGACAGCTTTCTGTCTCCTCCCACCGTCAGGATCATCCTCTCTTCTGAAGACAGGCTCCAGTGCACAGAGTTGATCTTTCACAGGTGTTCAAGACATCCGCTCCTTATTGCAAAGTGCAGTTCCAGTTGCTTCAGGGCTTGTGTGCCTCAGCCTAATTGAGTGCTATCTGATGCAATACAGTCATCGCTGCTAGAGCTTAATCTGCGCGTTAAGTACGTCCCCTGAGCTTTGGGTACCTTGCTGCTGCTCAGCACCAGGATGGATGGAGTAGGCCTGCTCTTCCCCCATATCCGACTGTGTCGCTGTCCTGTATGGACTCTGTGATTCCGTTATGCCTCCTGACAGTGTCTGTGAAAGGGCAGGGGCTGGAAAGGGATGCAGGGTGATTTTGAAACTTACTGAAATAGTTTCTTCCTAATTCACAGGTTTAGATTTCACTAACCAGGAATGTGACACTCAGTGCAAATACAGGAAAATTATGTCTTTTTTTTTTATAAAACCATCTTCAAGGATTTAAAAAGTAGCTTTTATAGGAAATAACATGAGCTTGTCTGATGTCAAGTTAATCAAAAATTATTCTCACCTCGTGCAAAGCCACTACAAAGTCAGCTTCACTAAAAACTCTCAGAGGGAATAAAAAAACTCCTTCAAAAATTCTTCTGTTTGGACTTTTTTCTGATCTCAACTGAGTCTCACCCAACTACACCAAGGCACTGTGCAGAGGAGGCCATATCTAAATCAATAAGATTAAAAATCTGGATCCCAGGTTCACTTTTAGAACATGGTTTTCTCAGCTGGATTTTTTTTTTTTTTTTTATTATTATTTTTTTTTCCCAGTGGGTTTTGTCATACATTGATATGAATCAGCCATGGATTTACATGTATTCCCAATCCCGATCCCCCCTCCCACCTCCCTCTCCACCCGATTCCTCTGGGTCTTCCCAGTGCACCAGGCCGGAGCACTTGTCTCGTGCATCCCACCTGGGCTGGTGATCTGTTTCACCATAGATAGTATACATGCTGTTCTTTTGAAATATCCCACCCTCACCTTCTCCCACAAAGTTCAAAAGTCTGTTCTGTATTTCTGTGTCTCTTTTTCTGTTCTGCATATAGGGTTATCGTTATCACCTTTCTAAATTCCATATACATGTTGGATTTTTAAAGCTTCCAGTTGAGGTCAACTTTAGTTGCACTTTCCTAAAGTTTCTTCATGAGTGTTAAACTCATGTAGCTGTCAAAGGAGGGTTAATTCAACATCCCAGCCATGCTCTGAGTGTGTGGAATGCTGTTCACACTCTAAAATCAAGTGGAATTTTTAGTCCCAGGCTTTCCACTTGACTTCCCTGGTGGCTCAGACGGTAAAGCATCTGTCTGCAATGCGGGAGACCTGGGTTCGATCCCTGGGTTGGGAAGGTCCCCTGGAGAAGGAAATGGCAACCCATTCCAGTATCCTGGTGTGGAGAATCCCATGGACGGAGGAGCCTGGTAGGCTATAGTCTATGGGGTCGCAAAGCATCGGACACAACTGAGCAACTTCACTATCACTTTTCTACCTGCGGGACCATGGAGTGAAATCAGTTTACCTCTGCAGTGCTGTCTAGAACTAACCTGGCATGTGGCAAGGGCCAATGATCATTGCTGTTAATACTACCAGCATCTCTGAAGGGGCACGGGATGCCCACTCACAAGTTCATCCAAGGAAGGGATATCCTTTGAAACTCAAGTCTGAGGGCTGGAGAGGTTACTAGGTTGTGCCCCTCTCCCTTGAAGCCAGGCGGCACACCCACCATCTCCCAGGAGCTTGCAGGGCAACAAGAGCCCCCTGGGAGGTGGGAAGCAGGGAGGTGGTTGCATCACTTGGCAGCATCCAAACCCAGGGCGTGTCTGAGGTGACCCAGCTGCCACCTTCCAGGATGGGAGAGCTGGGTGGGTTTGTTTTTCACTTGAACTTATTGTATTTCATTCCCTCGTCGAGGCAGCCTTGGTTCCCTGAGAAGGACACCGCCAGAAGGAGGGGGCAGTGTGGGGTGGCCCTGGACACTTGGCCCCTCTACTCCCAGTGTGGGCTCAGCAGCAGGATTTCCTGGGAAGCAGACTTGCTGGGGATTTTGCACTTGGCAGGCCCCGGGCCATGACTCCCAGCCCCCCCGGGATGGGGCTCTGCTGGCTCCTGGCGCCAATGTGGCCCGCTCCCCAGTCCCAGCTGCACTCAGGAGAGCCTGGTTTCCCCAGCTGGTTCAGCAGGAGAAGGAAAGGAAAGACAAGATGTCCAGGTCCCAGGGGGCAGGAGGCTTCCCATGAAAGTGGTTTGATGGCATCAAGTTGTTGTTGCTTTTTATCCCTGCAAATCACCCCCTGATCAGAAATAGTAGTGCAACAGTAGTGCTCGAGCTGTGATGGCAGCCATGGTGAGTGTGAGGAGGTGTCGCTGTGGATGAGAGCAGGGCTGCAACCATTCACCCTGTGTTGTGGGCCCAGCACAGCACCTTCCATCAGCGTGTCTCCACCTGGCACTGCTGACATTTGGGCTGGACAGTTGTGCGAGGTGGCGGCGGCCCTGTACGTTACAGAACGTTTAGCAGCATCCCTGCCTCCACCCGCTATGTGCCAGCAGCACCCACTAACTGTGACAATGATGAAATGTCTCCAGATTTTGCCAGATTTCTCCCAGGGGCCGGGGGCAAAATTACCGCTTTGAGAATGACGACATTTGATACCAGATCTCTTCTTTACAATAAGCCTGCGATTGAGACATCCTTTCCCCATTCTTACATTATGGTTGAATAGCAGTGCTAGTGGTATAATAGTAGTGTGTGTGTGTGTGTGTGTGTGTGTGTGTGTGTGTGTGTTAGTTGCTCACGTGTGTCAACTCTTTACAACCCTATGGTTGGTAGCCCACCGGGCTCCTCCGTCCATGGAATTCTCCAGGCAAGAATACTGGAGTGGGTTGCCATTTTCTGCTCTAGGAGACCTTCCTGACCCAGCGATCGAACCCATGTCTCCTGCATTGCAGGCAGATTCTTTACCATCTGAACCCCCAGGAAAGCCTGTAATAGTAGCAATAGTAGCTAATTCCTGATGGCTCAGTGGTGAAGAACCTGCCTGCCAATGCAGGAGACACAGGTTCAGCCTCTGGGTTGGGAAGATCCCCTAGTGAAGCAAATGGCAACCCACACCATTATTCTTGCCTGGGAAATCCCATGGACAGAGGAGTCTGGCAGGCTACAGTCCATGTGGTCACAAAAGAGTCAGACACAACTGAGCGACTAAAGAAAAGAGCTACAATGTCAGTTAAGGGCACGAAGCATTCGGAAAGTGTTCCTTGCTGAAACTCCAGTACTTTGGCCACCTGATGCGAAGAACTGACTCATTGGAAAAGACCCTGATGATGGGAAAGATTGAAGGCAGTAGGAGAAAGGGATGACAGTAGATGAGATGGTTGGATGGCATTACCGACTCAATAGACATGAGTCTGAGCAAATTCCAGGAGTTGGTGATGGACAGGGAGGCCTGGCGTGCTGCAGTCCATGGAGTCACAAAGAGTCGGACACGACTGAGCAACTGAACTGTGTCCCCATTATTCACTTCACCCTCTAAGCAGTCCTGCAAGAATACTGGTGACCCAAGTTAATGAACTGAGGATAAACAATCACCACCAAAGCTAGGGAGAGAAAGCTGTTTGATTCGAAACCCTTTCCATCCAGTGATGCTGCGTCTTTGGAGAAAAAAAAATATTATTTTCATTCATGTTTATGAACCTGGACCACACAGCATGTGATCTGAGTCATCTATTCCTCCTCTTTGCAGTACTTGGACATCTGGAAATACGCCCAGGTACCCTGGACAAAAGCATGTCCTCTGCGGACACAGCCAGACCCCAGGGGCACGCAGTTTTCCCTCTGTGTGTTGTCCCCACCTCCTCCAAGTGTACGGAGTGTGGTTGACTGCCTGACTGGAGACCTGTGTGAGTGAACACATATGCAGAAGCCGAGGGTTCTGTCTGGTCTCCAGAGCATGCCGACAAGACTCAGGATTAGGGTGGAAGGTATTTAAAGTCCCTGTTTGTGTTTTACAGCCCAGATTGGCAAGACTTTTTCCTTCTCTCCTTCTGCCTCCCACTGTCTTGATTAACTGGTGTCATTGCTATAAGAAAATATAGTACACAAATGCACCGGTGATTGTTGTTCTCTTAGAGATCCGTGCTGCCCTTCAAAGAAAGTATGCATACAATTCATACAGTGGTTTCATTTTCCTAATAGGTCACTAGTCCTTCCGAAACCAGGCAGAGTTTTGTTAGCGTGTGTATGTGTGTATGGATACCGCCGTGGGCCAGGCCAGTTCACTGGTGCCACTGTTGCTATTCACTGAGGTGATGGATGCCACTCTACTCACTCAGGAACGGATGGGCTCGGGGGGAAACGGTTTCATGCGGAAGAGAACAGAATGGGGTTACCGCTCTAAGACAGGCAGAGGCGCCTCCCTGAACCAGGACCACCATGCAAGTCATCCCAGGAGATGGAATTGGAGTGGTGTCCTGACAGAGGACGCGGCAGTAACCAGGAAACAAAGCGGCCAAGCAGCATCTCTAGAACGAGAGCCGGTGTCAAAGTCGAGAGGCGTGCAACGCCACGGTGTGCGGGGGACACACAAGGAGTGTGTGCCGTCCGTCCACAGCGGGCAGAGGGGATGAAACGGGATGGGGCTGGACCCCTGAGGGCTGCCTGCCTTGTTCGCCGAGCACCTGCTAGCTGCCAGGCAAGGTTAGACAGCAAACAGAAGAGCTGGGGAAGCCTAGCCAGAGGCCGAGTGCTGGAAGGAAGGAGGACGTCAAGGACGGCTGCGAAGTTCTCACCCTCATCTTTGTCAGAGAATGTCTTGTCTGACTCAGGGATGTAGTTAAACAGCATGGTGGCTTAAGACAAGGTGCTGGTAGAGGATTACAATGATCCATCCTGAAGGCACCATGTCTACTTTTATAGAGCCTTGAAGGTGCCAAACAAAACAAGTTACTTTAATATAACAACGTGAGGTCAATGGGGGAGGTGATGGGGCTAGAAAATCTGCTGGCTTCTCAGGTTTCACTTCTGGAAGCATGACAGTGCATCTCTGTCTAAAGGGCGGTGCTAGGTTATGTGCCAGTTCCGAGAGCATGAGGCCATCTCTGCCCTCCAGGAATTGACTGGGTCGGAGGAGACAGAGACGGAGAGAACTGTTTGCAGCTCTTGTCCAGGGATGTGTCACTCTGAGATATACAGAGATAGACGTGAACATAGATATTCATCAGCTTCTCTTGGGCTATCGATGTTTGGGGCTGGAAAGTTTCACTTTCAGGGGCAGTCCTGGGCAAGCTGGATGTTTTCCAATGCATCTGGCCTCCACCACTAGATACCAGGAGTCCCTTCTCACCCGCCAAGTGTGACAACCAAAACCATTTCCAGACACTGGCCAATGCTCTCCGAGGACAGAGTCACCATGAGTTGGCAACCAGAGACACATGGTCCGGATCTAGGTGGATGTATGCGTAGATTTGATATAACCTGTATCCACCCAGGGGGTGTATCCAGTCAGCCTTCCCTCAAAACCCAGGTAGAGAAGGCTGAGGGAGACAGACAGACCCCCGCAAGGATGTGTTTCCTGTGCACCGCAGACCAGGTGATTGCTCACTTTAGAGTAATCAAAGCAGAACGATTGGCAGTAAGCAAAAAGCCGTTCTCAATCATTGGATTCCATTTTAATTGTCATTGAGAAAACGAAGAGAACAACGGAGGAAAAGGCAAGACACGTGGGAGAAGCAGACTGAGAGCAGGCGGGCCCTGATTCCTTTGTAATTGGCAGTCAGTGTGCAGAATACGACTCATGCTATTTATCAAGTAAACCACCGGTGCCAGGAGCATCCTTGAATATCTTCAATGTTCAGACTCCAAAGCCAGTGTACACCAAGAATGAGAAATCTACTTTGGATTAAATCCTTGTTTATAATTATGAAATAATCTTTTGTCCCTAGGAAGAAAATGCTACTTTTTGATTTACCTTATCTGACACTAAAATGTCTGGAACTGCTTATCTAGAGAAAGGGTCCAGATGGACCTCTTTCCAGGGTAGGGATAGAGACACAGATACAGAGAATGAATATGTAGATAGGGAGCAGGGAAGGGGAACGTGGGGTTAGCTGGGAGCTAGGATTGTACATAGGACGCTACTATGTGTAAGTGTAATAGTGTGAAGCTAGCGGGAAGCCGCTGTATGCCACAGGGAACTCACTTCAGTGCTTGTGATGACCTAGACGGGTGGGATGGGGGGTGAGGGAAGCTCAAGAGGGAGGGGAGATATGGACACACACAATTGATTCATGTGTGTACATGAATCACACAGCAAAACTAACTCAACCTTCTAAAGCAATTATACTCTGGGAAAAATAAAATAGATATGCACATGATATCTATGCTAGAGCTCTGTCTAAAATAACTCTTTCAAAAGCCTTGGCTGCACCTTGCAGCTGGGAAGTTGATATCTCATAAGCACTTTAAAAAATGAACTATGCCAGGACACTAGACTTCACTTAATAGTAATAAGCGACCCACATGATACAATTTGTATGAAACAAAAAGCGTAATCAAAAATGCCTTCCCCACCTGCCTTCCCAGCGGGGGGAGGCATTTCTTTGGGTTAAGTCATTGTCTACAGATGGTCTTGTAGAAATGTAAATATGATACTCAGAACAAGATAATGCATTAATCAACACATTATCACCAAGTTATTAATGAGGTAAGCCAATTAGGACACTCACTCACTCAACATTTACTGTAGGATTCCCATATGCCAACCACCGGTTAAGTGCTGGGGACACAGAAGGGAAGCAGCCAGGAGCTCTGAGGGAGGCCGCAGTTTATTGAGTCACACAGACTCCTGGTTCTACAAGCTGCAGTTGTGATATTTTATGCTCTCACTTAAAGCATTAATTTCCCTCTAGTTCTGAGTGTACCTCCAGTCTCAGTCCACCTGCTGGTGGTTCCCACCAGGGGCTGCACATTAGACTCTCCTGGGGTGCTCTTGAAACCTACAGATGTCCAATCTCCCTCAGCTCCCAGCCCAAACAAGTAGAATCTGAATCTATGGGATGGCTGTTAAGCAACAGAATTTGTCCATTTCCTGAGGTGGTTCAGTCACAGTGAAGGAAGGGAGACACCATTCTGCTTGGTCTTAGGTAAATACACTCCAAGTCAAGGATTCAAATTCTGTGTTTCCCAGTCTTGCTCACTTGCTGAACTATCATTTCACAAGCATCCCCCTAGAAGGACTAATCCAGTTCATGTGAGTTGAAACCAAGTATACACTTAAAAAAAGAGCCGCTATGTGGATCTTATGATGAGTTTGAAAATAACTGAGAAATATACTTGAAACTTCAAAGTTGATTTCCACTGGTCAATATGCTTAGTACCCTCTTCCATTAGCACCTGGGAGCTCACCCTAGAATGTTCACTCCAGAGTCCAACATAATATTCTGCCTTACCCAGCACCACCTCTCCCCTTCTCCCCTCCAGACATTGGGGAAGAGTCCCTATTCCTCTGATGAACTTCTCATCTCATCACCTCCCAGAGCGTTGAAGAAGCTGGCAGCCCTTAGTGTGACTGGAGTCTGCGTCTACCAGTGACGTATGCATTTCTTCTCATCTTCAAATTTGGTCAAATTGGTGGTTTGAATTCAGCAACAGTGGCAGCATTTGCATCACAAAAATTGGCAAAGACCACAGAAGTGGCTTTTTTAAAGTATAGGTGATAAACATCCACTAATAACCACTGCTATCATCCATTTCCTGAAGGAACAAGAGAGAGGTCCTTGCTGGAGTGAACTGGAGCCGTCAGAAAAGTCCAGAAAATGGGTGTGGTGGAAAAATGGCAAACTTCTGACACTAACAGTTGTCAGCATAGAGAGCGAATCCAGAAAGATGTATCATTGGCTTAAAATAGGAGCTTGCCAATTCAGGAGATGCAAGAGACACGTGTTCGATCCCTGGGTTGGAAAGATGCCCTGGAGGAGGGCATGGCACCCCACTCCAGTGCTCTTGCCTGGGGAATCCCATGGACAGAGGAGCCTGGTGGGCTACGGTTCAGAGGGTCACAAAGAGTCAGACACTACTGAAGTGACTTAGCAGTCACACAAGCAAATATAAATTATCTGTATCTTTATAATTTTTTTCTTTTTAATTGCTATTCTGCAATGACAGCTACTTTGTGATTGTAGCATTTCATTTGATAGTTTAAATCCTGAAAATGTTGTTTTACTCATACAGAAAATGTGGAGGCTAGTGGGGGCCACCCATAGTATTCGCAACAGTCTGGCATGACTGACATGGGTGGAAAATGTGGGAGAGGGATCTTTTTTTCTTGCTCCAACATGCCCTCCAGTCCTGTGTCTTTGTCATTCTAGTGATTTCTCTTTTTCACATCAATAAGTAAATGGATACTAACAGCCTCTATAAAGTGTATAGTGACTATTATTGATAAAGGTTTTAAAAATAAAAAAAAATAGATGAATATTAGCTAAAATGGAACATGAAGAAATTATTATAAACAAAAGAACTGCCTAAGTATCAGATTGGTTAAAAAGTGGGTTCAAGAATGTTAGGGAAAAACCTGAACAAACTTTTCACTTAATCTGCTATTTATATCTTAGTAGCATTAAGAACTGCAAAAAAAACAACACTTCAGAAAAAGCATACATTTGAAATAACAGAAAATAAAGTATACTTGTTTAAAAGGCAATAAAACAATAAAAACTTCTTGGCAGGCACAAATCAGTAAAATTTTCTTAAAAAAGTAAACTTGGGAAAATTATTTCTATTATATATCTGTATTTTATAAATTGGCTTTGCATTAAAATATAAATATAGTAAATCTTCACTTTAAAATACATACGGTATTTCCTTAATAGTCAACTTTACTTGCACTTCAGTAAAAGCACAATGGAAAGAAAATAGAAATGACTTGCTTATGTTGTATGAAAATGCAGTCTGGGAAGCTGAGTTTTAGAGTATCCACCCTAGCAAATATTTAAGACAAATTTAATCAATGTCAGTATAACCTGCTTTTAACTTTTTGTATTTCTTAACATATGGTGTCAACAGTTTTCTTGGTATCTAGTTTATAGGGTCAATATAGCTATTCTTATCTTATTAGGGTCAAAGAGTCAAAAATATTTGCATAATGATGATCTCTAATTGAATAAGTTCTTAAAAAATTTAATTCTCTAATATACTCAGGGTCACTTTGCCCCATCAATAACTGCAAAGAGGTCCACAGCTGTTAACACAGACCCATCTGGCCTATATCTCAGCCCTTTGGTGGAGGGGGGTAGCCACATGGCACTGGATAGACACAGACCAAGTAACCTTGTGGGCACCTTGCATGCAGAGGGAAAATGGGCAGAAAACTCCTAGAGAAGAATCCCTGAGCAAAATGGGATCCCTGGCACTCTAACAACTCTTGGTGGGAATATGTTACTCGTGTTATGTGATAGCAGGTAAAATATGTTATAGCAGGTACAAGCAGAGGCCCATCCTGGTGAAGCTATTATTAAAGTTAGTATGATTTATTATTAAAGTGTCCCACAAGTACCTAGAGTTTAGAAAAACTTGGTGACACATGCCTCCAACTTCATCCACCAACCCAGGCATGTGAACAAATATCCCAGATACATGGATACTCTGGCTGGTATGTGTGCATACATGCGCAGAAGTGTGTATGCATGTGTTATGTACGTGTCACTGTGCAGACCTCAAAATGGGCCAGCCTTCTCACCTGGCTTCTGTTTCTCAGTAGGGAAACAGGACCTTGCAGAAATGCTAAGTCAGCATTTTATCAACAGTCCGTTGAGGTGCACTTAAGCCAAATTTAAGCAGATTTCCAATGGACAGAGGGTCTTCCATCAACATTTGTGCTTTTCCTACATTGCACTGGCCTCCTGGAGTTAAGGCTGAGTGGTCCTTGGAGGAGAAACTCGAGTCTCCCAATTTACCATAGCTCATCTTTGATAGGGTTCACTATTCAACAACGGCAAACACTTTTTAAGTTCCTACAGCGTGGAAGCCTGTGTGCTGCACACTGCACATGTGTAAACCAGAATGACTCTCTGCCTTCGGGGAGTTAAATTCTGGTGGGCTTCCATATCGACTGGAGGTTAATTCTACCCGCTATGCTAAAGAAGACAATTAGAGCAGCACTTTCAGACTGGAACAGTCGGACAATAAAGGTCTTCATGAGGCCAAACAAGGATTTGTCTCACTGGAGCACCCCAATTCAGAACCTCAGTTCTGAATTGTTCTGAACAGTTCTGAACTCTTCCCCTCTCTCACCTTCATCCGCCACCATCCATCCCCTTTGGAGCGCCACGGTGCTCGGGGGCCTGTGCTCACTGCTGCGTCTGAGCAGACTCAGTTCAGTGGTCACTATCCATCATCTATCTCCCTGCTGGACTTTCATCTCCATAAAAGCAGAGATTGAACATGTCTCCAAAGAATTCCCATTCTCGGATAGCCTAAAATAACACAAAAAGAGACTCTAAACCTTCCTTTCAGGTAGAATTCATCCCAGCATCTGGTGGTTTTATACATCTTCTTCCTTTTGGTCTTCTCTTTCTTTCCTTGACATCAGCACCGGGTCAAGTGCCATGGTCACTCCTCACCTGCTATCTGGGCCCTTCCTTCCTTTATGCTATGGTCATCTCCTTGACTTGGTTTTCTGTGTAATTCATAAAGACTCTGTTATTAATATTTTATTAAATGCATGTGTTTGAATTCAAAGAGGACTATGGTTACCATCTGTGCTCCAATCACCCTGAGTTTCTCAATTATGGCAGAAGCAAAAACAATATTGTAAACCAATTATCTTCCAATTAAAAACAAATTTTTTAAAAACAGTCATTTTAAGATAATAATAACTTATCTACAATAGAAAAAGAGGCCATATTTTCTGGAATAACTTTTTAGGGCTCTAGATATTTTAAGAAGTGTTTATCATAGTGAGCTGAAATAGGAAACTTTTATAGGGAGTGTTTGAGTAACTTCAATGTTCTTCCTATGTATTAGAGACTGTGTTAGATGCCTTATGTTCTTATTAGATTGACTTTTTCCATCAGTTTTGCCAGGTCAGTGTTATAACTACCATTGGCTAATGGGGGTTGAGGCTTCAGAGGTGTAAAGTGTTAGCTCAAGCTTATACAACAGGAAGGTGAAAAATCTGATGCCCCTGGGGCTGTCCAGCTAGAAAGACAGCCCTTCCAGTGGCTTTCCTCCAGACCTCTTAGCAACTGCTTTAAGCTCTGCCCAATAACACTTCTACTCAAGGTAGGTAATCCATTCCAAATTCAATTCTCGCTTTATTACAGGTGCTAACTTCTAAATCCCTGATCAAAAACAGCTGTTAATGAAGACTCCTCAATATAATTCTCACCTCCAACACATGTTCACTCCAAGCTCCTTGAAAAGACTGGAAACTGGTATGACCCCCCGGGTAACTCTTTCTTCACTAAGATCACACTTTCTCACAGTGCTCCTTCTCTCCATTTGGGGGTAATTGTATTAGCTGTTGTGAAATTCACCATAACGATCTACATGGAGATCAATTTTATGGAAAACATAACAATCGCAAAACCATGAAGAATAGATTTGGGCAGAGCATCTTCAAGATAAGATTCTGTGTTCCCTCAATTTCTCCTCTAATTTTCTTGATGGCATATCTATAATGATAAGCAGGGGAACTTAGCAGCACTGGATTTGCCTCAGCTGTGGAAAAATAAGTATCTAATTATGAGATTGTCATAGATTTGTTGTTGTTGCTGTTATTGTTAAAGTTAAAAGAAATAGGTGAGAAACCAAGAATACAAACTGACCAGTGAGAAGCACAGATAATTAACTTTGCATGTCTGGTATAACTACCACTTTACAATAGTGTACAATTTTTTTTCTATATTGTTAGGTGTAACTAGCCAATATTTTGTTGAGGATTTTTGCATCAAATTTCACGGAATATATTGTTCTCTTGTTCTTCCTTACAATGTCTTTATCTGGTTTTGTTATTACTATTAAGGTTATGCTGGCTTCAGACACTGAGGCAGAAAAGTGTACCCTCTGCTTGTGTTGCTAAGATAATTAATAGAATTGAATTGTATCAAGTGCCCAATGAAACTAGGAGGGGAATTATGAGGAACTAGTTTTAAATGCCTCTTTCTTTGCATTTTGACATAGCTCTGTTGATTCCTTTCAAGTTCATTGATACATTGTTTTTTCTTAGATATGTCCAGTCCGCTGTTAAAGCCATCAAAAACATTCTTCATTTCTATTACAGCATTATTTATTTGTAGCACTTCCTCTTGAGTTTTTCTTAGAATTTCCATTTCTACGGTTACATTGCCATCTTTTCTCATTTTATTTTTTACATTGAGCCCTGTGTATATTAATGATTAATGATAATGCTGTGTACTCCATCATATCCCACACTTTGTGGCCCCATGGGCTGTAGCCATCAGACTCCTCTGTCCACAGGATTTTCCAGGCACAAATACTAGAGCGGGTTGCCATGCCTTCCCCAGGGGATCTTCCAGACCCAGGTATCAAACCCATGTCTCCTGCATCCCCTGCATTGGCAGGCGAACTCTTTACCACTGAGCCACCTCAGAAGCCCATATTAATGAAAGCTATTTTAAATTCCCTATGGGATAATTCTAAAATCCAAGACAAATGCTGATGCTTGTCTCTTCTGACTGCTTTTCTTTGTATTTTTACATGACCTGCATTTTTTGTTACTGTTGCTCTAAAGTATGCTACATCAAGTAATAGAAACTGAGGCAATAGACTTTCAGTGTGAGGTTTTACTAATCTGGCTTGGAGCTGGGTATGTTTTAATGTCTGCTGTATCTATGGGCGCCAAGGCTGCAAAATCGCTAGCTTTGCAACTTTTTCAGCTAACATTCAGTTATTATGTTGGAGCCCAGCTGGTGTGATTTTAAGGCTCCAGAGAGGTAACTTGTTCTTTAACCCTACACACTTGAAAACCTCATGATTACATTTCAGAGTTTTAGTGTGACTGAGTTCCTGGGCCGTGGTCTTCAAAGATGTTTCTTAGGTCCCTCCTCCCCTGGGTTAGCTGAAATGGGAAATCTAGAAGGGTCTGGAATTGGTGACATGCCCCTTCCCAGATAAAGTTTTTCTCTGGTGAGGAGGTCTTTGTTATGGAGAATCCTTTGGTTCCCTGCCCTAGAGCCAGGACTGGGCCATTCTCTGGTCCTACCCAGGAGAAACTGGCAAAGTTCCCATAGGTAAAACCAATGAAGTGTAGGGACCCCCCACAACAGCAGCTTCCCACAGGCTCTTCCCCTCATGCTCATCCAACTCAGCCCTCAGCAGTTCATAGAAATTACTATTACATGTTCCTACAGTCTGTGGCTCCAGCAGCTTCTGCTCCAGGTGGGCTGATCTTGGCTGTGATCATCTGTTAGCCTGTCCATCCAGACTTCAGAGTGGCAGCTTACCCTGAAACCTCAGTTCCCCAAAGGGTCCAAGGAAAGTTATCATTTTCAGTTTGTTCAGCTTTTATTTTGTTGTGAGCTTATTTTATTGTGAGCTTATTTATTATTATTTACTTTATGGGAGTGATAACTCCCAAACTCTTCTCATGTCAAAGTTGAAAACAGGAAATGTCTCACTGTTTTAACTGTTTTATTAAGGCCCAGAGTTTGCCAACAAGAAAGTTTTTCAAATTAGCTTAAAAGATGTTTGTGACAATTAAAAAGAATTAAATGACAACTTGAATACAGCTCTTTTTTTTTTTTTTTTTTTTTCATGTCCAGGGACATTAATGTATATTTGCAAATTATTATTTTTGGTGCTATGTTATATCCCATTTAAAGAAACACATTTAGATCACTGCCTAAAAGTATACTAGTGATAACACAGGAAAAGAAAACCAAATCCAGAGCAAGTTATGCCATCTCCCTGCTAGATTCATGCCTTAGGTCCTTAGATAGTGACAATGATAGACAATGATAGTGATGTCCCAGGAATGTCTGACTGTGCATTTTGTTAAACTTATTCTCATTTGATCCGTAAGAATGCCATGATAGGTTATTATAATTATTTTCTTTTTACAGATGTAAACTTTAAAGCAAAGATATGTAATCTGACCAAGACCCAGCAGATTATATGAGATGGAGTCAGTATTTAAATACCTATGCATTATTTTATCCTTCCAGTTGCTCTATGAAAGTAGGGCATTATCAATCCATTTCATTTCATTTTCATTCAGTTCAGTTCAATTCAGTTAAACACTACTATTCAATTAGAAACTATTAGGTATTATGTGTGATAGATATTGGAAATAACGAGATGATTAAAAATCCTGACCTCAGGAGACCCCCAAGTGGAAGCGGAGACAGCCATTGTTGATATCTTTCAAGCTCTCACTCTGGATGCAAAACTAAGGGTCACAAGCAATTATAACTGAGAGAGCAAGTGAACTAAGTCTTGAAAGATAAACAACAGTTCTTTCACACACTCAGGATAGAAACGAGCAGGATGTCACAAACAGTGGAGAAAGAACATCAGAAAAGACAGAATCATAATGCATGGCATGCCAATGTTCTGGGAACTCAGGGGTTTTGGTAAGACAAAAAAGTGGGGGGTGGGTAAGAAGCAGGGGAGACGTTGATAACAAAAACCAGAAAGGGATATATCATTTACAGTTTCAAGTATCAGGCACCTGGGTTCAGAAGAGTTTGACAAAGCCTTGTTTAATTGCATCAAATCTGAGTTTTTGAAGCCTTTGTTTTGTTTTTGTGCTCAGTTGCTCAGTGGTGTCTGACTCCTTGTGACCCCACACACTGGAGCCCACCAGGCTCTTCTGTCCATGGGATTTTCCAGGCGAGAATACTGGAATGGGTTGTCATTTCCTCCTCCAGGGGATCTTCCCAACCCAGGGATCAAACTTGTGTCTCTTGCGTCAACTACATTAGCAGGCAGATTCTTCACCTCTGCTATGTCTTCCTTATAAGGAGAGGAGAGAACAACGCCTGAAGACAGAGGCAGAGGACTTCACTGGTGGTACAGTCGCTAAGACCCCGCCTACCATTCTTTTAAATACAGATGCGAAATTGAAGCTAAAAAAGATAAAGTGAAATTCAAGTTTACACTGAAATTGATTTCTAGGAGGTGCCTGTGTATAAGTCCAGGGCTAGACAACCAGGTATCAACAGGCTTATTTAGTGGTCAGATCTTAGTGATATTTCTTCCACTTTGTGTAAAACTGTTCATGTATTTTGCATTTTAATGGAATCTTTCCTATTTGAAAAACATCAAGATCACATTATAATAAAGCATGTGCATAGAGAATTTTAAAACTATTTAGTTGTAAAAATCTCCAGACTGAATCAAAAGGTCTATTACACTCAAAAGAATTAAGACAGTTGAGTGATTAATGTTCAGATATGTGTTTATGAAGATTTGAGATTTTGAAGAGAAACTCGAATAATTACCACTATTGTTTTTGCTCTAAATTAGATTTCTACTCATGTTATTATCATAAGCATACGTTCTGGCAGCTGCACTTGTAAAATCTTTGAGGAAAACATATTAATGGCTTGATGTTTTTCTTAGCTAATAGAACTATTACTATTCAGTCACAAACATTACTGATATATTAATAAAAAGGGATATAGTAAAACAGATGAGCAGGAACACTTTGAGATGAATATCTGATGACTTCAGAATTTCATAGCTCTGCTCTCTCATTTACATTATACCGTCTGGTATGAGAATGTTGGGAACAATTTCAGTAAGATAAAAAAGCTGGTTTCTAGTGCCAATGTTATATATGAACCCTTAATACTGTTATCTAATCATTCACTGAAAACTGAAATAGGTAGACATCCTTACCTTCAAAATAGCTCTAACTTAAGCCTCAAGCTCCAATAGTTTGGTCACCTGATGTGAAGAAATGACTCACTGGAAAAGACCCTGATGCTGGGAAAGATTGAAGGTGGGAGGAGGAGGGGATGACAGAGGATGAGATGATTGGATGGTATCACTGACTCAATGGACATGAGTTTGAGCAAACTCCAGGAGACGGTGAAGGACAGGGAAGCCTGGCATGCTGCAGTCCATGGGACTGCAAAAAGTTAGACACTACTTAGCGACTGAACAACAATGAACAATTCTTGCTTTAAATCTATTTTTTAGCCATAAGATTGATGCTATATTTTAGATGAACTGAAGTTTGAAGATTGGAATTCTGCAGTGTCAATTTTTTTTTTTTCTTTACAACTAAAACTATTGCCTGCACTAAGGTGAGCTAAGAGTATAGCCAATGCCTAGAAGCACACTGTCTGAGACCAGAATTCGCTCTGCCTCGGACAGGGCTTGTGCCTTTACTGAACTTCACTGCATTTCAGCTTTCTTGTCTGTGAAATAGGGACAACAATAGAAACTAAATTTTGGAGCTGTGGTGAGTATTACACTGAGGAAATTATTTAGTACAGCACCTGACTTTCCTTCCAAGTTCAATATATGTTACTATTGTTTCTGTTATTATTTTATTATTCAGTTAGTGATATTGAGATGAATAGTTTATTGGCAGTTTTGTTGGGGTGGTTCTCAACTGGGGTTGTTCTTATACTTCAGGGGACCCTGGAGACATATCTGGTTGTCACAACTGAAATAATGGGGTGGTACTGGCAGAAGGTAGACAGAGGCAAGGGATGCAACAGCCCCCAGGACCGCCCTCTACAGAAGAGAATTATCTAGCCCACAACTGTCAATCATGATGAAGCTGAGGACGGCTGCTTCATTGTAAAGCTTCAGCCCAAGGCATCATCCCTGCAGAGTAAATGTCACAATCTTTAAATCCTTGCTGTTGATCACAAGGGATACGTTTCATTCCTTTGTTTAGTCATTGATTTCCTCCTTTAAAACAGACACTATTAAACCAGACAGCATACCGTCTCCTGGAGCTTGAAAGATCAATTCAACAAACTTTGCCCTTAATCATAGAGTGTGACGCCATACAAGGAGACCAATGATGACCAGGCATTGAGACACGTCAGTCGTGATTACAGGGCTATTGCTCTTGATGAGAAGGACACAAAGATGGGGCTGAGAGACAGAATGAAGCCAGGTCATGAATGGTTCCGCTGCCTCTGAGAGTCTGTACATGTTGCTTTCTGGGCCAGAGGAAACAGATTTGAAAGATGCTGAGCAAGGATTAACCCTGAAAATATGTATGTTTTAGAAGGTTTTTCTAGTGGGAGTACATACAAAGGATGAAAAAGGAAAAGGGGAGAAATAGAAATGAAACACGATGAAAATGTGGAGGCTAATGATGGTGAAACTTTAACCCATGATGGGGTAACAGGAAGAGAGGGAGGGTAGCTGGGCTTGCATTAATACTTGGTGATGGAGCAGATACAGAGGAGGAGTGATAAGAATTCTGGGTCCCCATGTGGGAGGCTGAATCTGTAGCAACAAGGGGTCTCTGTGGAAAGGAAAGAGGCTGAGGAAAAAGGGCAATGTGGTCAGTTTGGACAGACAGAGGGGTGGTCAGTGACTGATGGCTACAGAATTCAGGAGAGGAACCACTTGAACGAAGCACAGAGAATAGAAAAAAATCACCAATAGGCAAATTCAGTTACTGGGAGGGGGCAGCAGCCAATGCAATAAAAGCTTCAGTCTCATTAGGTTATGGTCTGGTCGTCTTGGGTTTGATCTTGTTAGAAATTCGATGTCCTTTAGGGTTTGATAGATGAGTCTGCAAAGCTCACGTGAGAGGAGTCTGGTTGGGATAGTATGAATATCTTTACTATATTCTCATGTTCTGAATCCACAGTTCACAGGAATCCTTTTTATCTCTTTCACTTAAGGTATTTCCCACAATTATTGCTCATTAATAAGCAATAATATTATTGTTCATTGATAAGTATTTATTGCTCATTAATAAGGAGAAGGGGACAACAGAGGATGAGAATGGTTGGATGGCATCACCGACTCAATGGACATGAGTTTGAATAAACTCCAGGAGTTGGTGATGGACAGGGAAGCCTAGCACGCTTCAGTCCCTGGGGTCACAAAGAGTTGAACACGACTTAGCGACCAAACAAAAACCAAAAATTGCTCATTAACTATCTGTTGAATAAATAATTAAATGACTTAACAAAAATTACTTTCCTCAAGATTGACTTGCTCAGGCTTAATTTACATGCATATTCGTACATACACATGTATATGTGCATACACAGTTGTATATATATATTTATGTACATATTTCCCTGGTGTCTCAGACGGTAAGGTGTCTGCCTATGATGAGGGAGACCTGGGTTTGATCCCTGGGTCGGGAAGATCACCTGGAGAAGGAAATGGCAACCCACTCCAGTACTCTTGCCTGGAAAATCCCATGAATGGAGGAGCCTGGTAGGTAGGCTACGATCCATGGGGTCACAAAGAGTCAGACACGACTGAGCGACTTCAGTTTCACTTTCACGTTTATGTACGTAAGTACAGGCATACATACACAGACCATCTTTCTTGAGATAATGTTCAATCCAAAAGAATGTGAGCTGGGTCAGTTCTTGTCAAATGAGATGATGTGTATCTTTAAAGTCAAAGATACAGTGAAAGAGCCCTGCATATTATATTAATATGTTCCTTTAGTGATGTAGAGTTATAGAAAATAGGGGAAAGGGAAGCACAGTTAGCCTTGACCGTCAATCAGTGCACTGAGGAATAGTTAATGTAAGAAAGCCATGGTAACTCCTTGAGGAAGACCCCAGGGGAGAGTTCAGCACACCTCCTGAATCCCGGAGATGCACTAACCCTTCAGACAGAGGCCGATGGGCTGCGTCTTCAGGTAGGTGCCTGCTCTCCAGGAAGCCTGCGCCTGTAAGTATTTTGGCGTGTGCTTGGCAGAAGAAGGGTATCCCAAAGTGTCTGAGGCCTGAGAAGAACAATGTGCAGATCATGTTATATGTCCAGAACATTCTAAACTGCAGTTTGGCATGTGTGCATGCTAAGTCATTCAGTCATTTCTGACTCTTTGCCACCCCATGAGCTGCAGCCCACCAGGCTCCTCTGTCCATGGGATTCTCCAGGCAAGAATACTGGAGTGGCTTACCATTTCCTTCTCCAGGGGATCATCATGACCCAGGGATCGGACCTGCATCTGCTTTGGCATAAGATAAAATAACAGCTCAGGGCTACTTAGTATTTGACCAAGAGATTTCAAAGGCAAATGTATTTTTTGGTGTGGATTCTTGGAACAACTTTTCACCTTCTGATTTGAAGGATTTCAGAATAAGAGAGCCCCCCACACCTTTTCCAAGCCAGGCTTCACTGCTGGGAGGTGCTGGTCACTGGTTCTCGGGCTGAGATTCTGTCAGTCAACAGCCTCACTGGACACTGTGTTTCCCTAATTTTGAGGTTCACATTCATTCAAGGGTCCCTTCTGTCTCATAAAGGAGCTGTTTTAGGGGACTAGACTCTCCTCTGTGGCTGGCTGAGACATTCCTGGAGAGGGATTCCTGGCTGGCTGATTCCTCTCTACTTTGTTCTGTTTTTCAGTTCAGTCCAGTTGCTCAGTTCTGTCCAACTCTTTGTGACTGCCTGGACTGTAGCACGCCAGGCCTACCTGTCCATCGCCAACTCCCAGAGTTTACTCAAACTCATGTCCATTGAGTCAATGATGCCATCCTACCATCTCATCCTCTGTCGTCCCCTTCTCCTCCTGCCTTCAATCTTCTATCTTCCAGCATCAGGGTCTTTTGAAATGAGTCAGTTCTTCGAATCAGGTGGCCAAAGGATTAAAGTTTCAGCTTCAGCATCAGTCCTTCCAATGAATATTCAGGACTGATTTCCTTTAGGATGGACTGGTTGGATCTCCTTGCAGTCCAAGGGACTCTCAAGAGTCTTCTCCAACACCACAGTTCAAAAACATTAATTCTTTGGCACTCAGCTTTCTTTATAGTCCAACTCTCACATCCATACATGACTACTAGAAAAAAAACATAGCTTTGAACTAGATGGACCTTTGTTGGCAAAGTAATGTCTCTGCTTTTTAATATGCTGTCTAGGTTGGTCATAGCTTTTGTTCCAAAGAACAAGCATCTTTTAGTTTCATGGCTGCAGTCACCATCTGCAGTGATTTTGGAGCCCCCAAAAATAAAGCCTCTCACTGTTTCTGCTGTTTCCCCATCTATTTGCCATGAAGTGATGGGACTGGATGACATGATCTTAGTTTTCTAAATACTGAGTCTTAAGCCAACTTTTTTACTCTCCTCTTTCACTTTCATCAAGAGGCTCTGTTGTTATGCCCCTATAATTAGGTAGCTCATTTGTTTACTTAACAGTCATCTTGAATTCAGGGTGTAAAGCCTGTGCAAACACCCTTGCTTCCAGGCCTGGGATTTCTCTGGGCAGCTGCCTCGG
The DNA here is from genome assembly GCF_033118175.1 of Dama dama. NCBI lineage: Eukaryota > Metazoa > Chordata > Mammalia > Artiodactyla > Cervidae > Dama > Dama dama. Next base: position 15,112,506 of record NC_083691.1, on the reverse strand, counting down.
GCTCCTCTTCCAATTGTCCCACGTGAGGGGAAAGCCTGGGGAGAGCCACCGAACTTATAATGCCATGCCTGTGATGAGGCAAGTAAAGCAAGTGAGCCATGAAACAACGTGAACCAAAAACGCAATATCTGGTTATTTCCCAGTGACCATTTAGGAAATGTCCTGGTTGGGATGCCATGTTCGGGGCCTGGCTCCACCATTCAGCATCTATGAAACTGGGACAAGCCTCAGGGAGCCTCTGAGCCCTGCTTGTCATCTGTGAAAGAGGATGATAATTCTTGTCCCGCCTCTTTAGAGAGTCGCGAGGACCACTGACTGGGGTTGTGCTGTGTGGACCTCAGGCCCGGTCCTTGCTGTCAGCAAAGGTGGGGTGCTCTGGAGCCAAACTCCCAGCTCTGCCTGCCCTCTGAGGCTGGTTGTGGTGTCTCTCTGGGCCCCAGGTGATTTTGGGGAACCGGGTGATTTAAGGGCATTGTCTATGCTACGCTTTTTAAAGATAAATTGTAGTAAAATGTATTTAACCTATAATGTTGTGTTAATTTCTTCTGTACAGCAAAGTGACTCAGTTATACACTTATATATATAATTATTTTTCAAATTCTTTTCCATTAGGTTTGTCACAGCATGTCAATAGCTCCCTGTCCAATATGGTGGCCCCTTGTGCTTTATTTTTATTTATTTATTTTCCTTGTGGTTTATCCATCCTAAGATATGTCGCACTTTGATGTCAGTGCAGAGTAAGCTGTCAGTAAGTGAAGGACTCTGGTTGGCACCTAGGCTGCATCTGAAAGCAAAGCCAGGGTTGCTGTCCTTGTAGCCAGTTTGAACTTGACTTAGAGAAATCGTGGCAATGGCAAAACAACGTTTGTCTTTGTGTCTCTTCCCTCTGGCCTCTGTGGTCTCTCTCCAGGCTTCCTCTTCCTGGTTCAGCCTTTGGTGCAGAAGACCCTTTGCTGAGACCCTGGGTCTCTGGGGAGGACCTGGGAGGACGGGAGGTGCTCACTCTGCACAAATTCAGTCTTTGGTTGAAACTGGAGAAGAATGATCCCGCAGACTTCCCAGGTGGCTCAGTGGTAAAGAACCTACCTGCCAAGCAGGAGATGTGGGTTCGATCCCTGGGTTGGAAAGATCCTCTGGAGAGGGAAATGGCTACCCACTCCAGAATTCTCTGGAGAATCCCATGGACAGAGGAGCCTGGTTGGCTTTAGTCCGTGGGGTCTCAAAGAGATGAACATGACTAAAGTGACTTAGCACACACGCATGCACTCACTCACGCACACACTCACTCATACACACACTCACGCACACACTCACTCAGGCACACACTTAGGATACTTTGGAACACCTTCATGTTATAGAGGTGAAGTTACAAAGTTAGGACTTCATTTGTGACAGAAGTTGCAAAGGAAATGGACACCACCGCTTTCTTGACCCACTGGACACAGTGTCTAGGTCTCATTAGCAGATGTTTGTCCTGTCGGGGGGAACATGGCCAGGCTGTACTTTTCCAACTTCCTTTGTTTTTTATTGTTATTACAAACAAGCCAAACACTCAGCTTTGGGAATTAAGTCTCAGATTCCATTTGCAGAATAAAATGTTGTATTGTTATGAGGCCCTAGATTTTTCACTCTCACGGTGGTTGATGCCTGATCAGTTTCCTGGCATACCTAAGGTATGTATTCTACTCTTTGTATTTTTTGCACAGTCAGTGGCTAACCAGTGAACAGAAAGGGCTCCTGGAATCATGGTTGGACACACCTCACTCAGGCCATGGAACCCCTGAGACCTGGAACTCCAGCCATGGAATTCTGCATGTGATTTCAGTTTGATGTGTTTGCATAACTTTGTTTGAAGTTGTGTGTGTGATGATTTATCTCTGTGCACACCACATCCATGGAGTCGCAAAGAGTCAGACACGACTGGGCGACTGAACAACAGGTACATCACAGCCCTGTGTGCACATATCCTCAAGAAAGAAAATGAATGAACTACATTTCCTCTTATCATTAAGATCTGCTCAAAGTTAAAATTACTTTAGCAATATAAACATTTTGGTTATATCATCCTCATTGATGATAATCTAATATTTTACATAATTTTGTAAGTACCATGTTAAGTATTTGGTGTGAAAAGATTACAAATTTGCATTGTAAGATGTAGGATAAAAATTTATTATTACACACCAGCTACATATCTGTGTATACATATTCACATATATACATATATGCTCTAATTATAACTGTGCATATATATGTGTACACATATACATATATCCTGTAACTATAACTGTTTTCATCTTTTCTGATTGCTTTATTATAATTTATGTGTTGGGAAAAGTCACGTCTATTTGAAAATATTTTAAATGCCTAACACCGATTAAGTTAATATAAACACATCTGAACAGGATTCAGGGCTTGCACAGGTACACATGTGCACACTCCACAATTATGTTGCACACACAGAACAAGTTCTGTAAGAACCCAGTTGTGTATATTCACACATCATTTGTCCAAAAGCTCTGGAGAATGTTGTTTCTCGCAGAAGTGAATTTTTCAGATGATTGAACCTTAATATTTCAAGTGCAAACATTTAGTTTTAAGTATGTGCCCGGGAACCCCCTGTGGTTTACTCCCTGGAGTTCTCAGGAGGATAACGCAGAGCATACTGACAAGTAAGAAGGTTTCTGCAGATTGAGTGCCAACTCCAGGGCAGTCACTTCACAGCTTATTATGTGAGACAATCTCTGAGACTCAGTAAACTGAGCGTTCTCATTCATATTCAACTGCTGAGCAAAGTGGGATGCGGAGAACTTAAGTAACAAGGTTTAAGGCCATAAAACTTAGAGGGACAGGCTTAGTATTCAAAGCAACGTCTTTCTCACTGAAAATTCTAGTAATGTCTTTCCAAAGCATCATCTCCAATGAGTGAATTGTCACCTTAGGACCAGTGGTTTTCTGTGGGTTGTTACAGAGGAGAGTGGCCTGAGACCCGTCCCCTGACACTCCTGCTCTGCGTGTTTCTTTCAATGTGTTCTGCTTTGTTTAATAAAAAAGTGAGTGTGATCTAAAAAAAAAAAAAAAAAATTGTAAAGCAAAGCATATTTGGTAACCAGAGGTATGTGTTAGCTTTTTCTTTTTTTAAAATATATTTTCTGTCAGTTTCTGTTTTCATAGCAATGAAGATGCTGGGAAGCCTGACTTTAAGCAGGGTTTCCTATATTTGTGGAGCTATATTGTATTTGCTAGCCATATTGTACTGAAAAGAGATATTTAGAAGGAGATGCAAATAGAGAATGACACGGCAATCTCCATAGACTGTGCTTTTAGAAACACTAAATACTGCAGGTCAGTTTGAGTTCTCCCAAAATATGTTCCCTTAGCAGCTACTGTCCAAATTGTTTCAGAGCTTCAAGAAGGGAAATGTGTTAATAAAAACAACAGGCTTTCTCCCTCCATCTCCTATTTTAAGAGATGTGTACAAACCACTACAGTTAATATAAAGGTTTTATCTATGTGTTTCCGTAACTGGTTTGGCTTTTTTTCTTTTTTTCTTTCTGGTAAGAGTAGAAAACAAATCTCTAGTTTTTCTGTAGCATATAATTGTAACAAAAGAGTCAAAGAAAAGAAGGGGCTTTGAGAGGGGAAAGTCATTCCTTAAAGTTTGAGGATTTAGCTGATTATGAGGGAAAACGAGCTCAGGTTCAAAGGGTTGTTAGAAAAATCTAAGAGGCCCTGACAGCAAGGCGTCTGTGTTGCTTTTCATGCACAGACTTCAATGGGCAGCATGGAATATGAAATGGGATTTAGGAGCTCACTGATAAGAAGGACACAGATCATTGCAAAACTCCCTTTAATTAAACGTGGAATTTGGGTGGAGGGTGACGGGTTTGAATAGTGGAGGGATTTGCAGGCCCAGCTTGGTGATGAGAAAGCTTCATCTTTTCTCCCGAGAAGAATTTTATTTTTTCGTAAAGAAACGTTTTCAATTCTCAGATAATGTATTAAAATAACTTTTAAAAGACATGTATTTGTTCCTTTACATCTCTTTATTCTTACTTTTTTTATTATTATTATTATCAAAATGTATTCTGACCAAAGTAAAATTGTACAAATTGGTGGGGAAAAAAAATAAGGTCTACCCAGTTGCATGTATCTGAGTCCATATCGACGTATGTTTGTTTTCATAGCCACCTCTGCAGGGAAAGCTCACACTGCTTTTCAGATCAGTCAAGATCAGGACACTGAAGTAGAAAGCAGTTCTGAGGTTCCTGTTTTCTGCTTGAACCCTCTTCAGAAGGGCCACACTCTTCATCCCCTCAGTTCTGTGTTCCTGGGCCATCTCAGGGGACAGTGCGACTAGAATATTCGTACTGACTCCACAGTTCTGTCTTTTCCAGAATGGCATATGGTTTGTATCATACAGTATGTAGCCTTTTCAGATTGGCTTCTTTCACTTAGTAACATGCATTTAAGTTTTCTATGTTTTCATAGCTCAATAGTTCATTGCTTTTAAGAATTGAATATTCAATTATCTAGATGTTCTTTCTCAGTTGCCAAGTCAAGTCTGACTCTTTGTGACCCCATGGACTGCAGCATGCCAGTCCTTCACTATGTCCCAGAGTTTGCTCAAATGCATATCCATTGAGTCGGAGATGCCATCCAACCATTTCATCCTCTGTAGCCTCCTTTTCCTCCTGCCCTCAATCTTTCCCAGCATCAGGGTCATTGATTTCGATACTAAAATATGACCCTCTTCTTCTTGGGTTCCACCTAGCTTTTTTTGTTTGTTTTTTCCTCTGCTGCTGCTAAATCACTTCAGTCGTGTCCGACTCTGTGTGACCCCATAGACACAGCCCACCAGGCTCCCCCGTCCCTGGGAATCTCCAGGCAAGAGCACTGGAGTGGGTTGCCATTTCCTTCTCCAATACATGAAAGTAAAAAGTGAAAGTGAAGTTGCTCAGTAGTGTCCAACTCGTAGTGACCCCATGGACAGCAGCCTACCAGGCTCCTCCATCCATGTGATTTTCCAGGCAAGAGTACTGGAGTGGGTTGCCATTGCCTTCTCTGGTTTTTTCCTCATCAGTCAGTAATTTTCTGAAAGTGTGATTCTTTCACATCAATGATTCAGGTGATAAAATATTCATGTTCATGAAGTAAGGAATTTACTCTCTACTGTTCTTTGCCCCTTCCAGCTACTGATTTGTCCAGGAAGTAGAATTCCAGGGATGTATATTTACCATCTTATTGATAAGACTTACATACGGTGTCATTGATTTGCAACTGAAAACATTGCAGTGTGTTGGAACTGAGCACCTGTGATTACTCAGCAGCACTTTGGGTCAAGAAGGATGCTCCGGGAGCATCTCTGAGTTCTGCTTGACTCTATGCAGGGACTTTCTGGAGCTTCCACTTGATTTTATTTGTGTAAACCAGTAAGCTACTCTAATTAAAGAACTTTGAAGACAAATCTCAGAAAACAAATTCAATAAGAAATCAATATGAAAAAATATTGTATCTCCAACATCTTTGAAAATTCCATGTGAATTTCTTAATATTTATCTTTGTAAGTTTCAACCTCAAAGGCACTGGTAACTCAATGATGAATATCTAAATTCATAAATCTCTTGCTTTTTTAATATTTTAAACTATAAGATATCTTTAAACTATAAGATAAACTCTAAGAGTGTGTGTTTAGTCACACAGTTGTGTCCGACTCTTTATGACTCTTTGGACTGTAGCCCTCCAGGCTCCTCTGTCCTTGGGATTCTCCAAGCAAGAATACTAGAGTGGGTTACATGCCCTCCTCAAGGGGATCTTCCCAAGCCAGGGACTGAACCTACATCTCCTGTGTCTCATGCATTGCAGGTGAATTCTTTACCTGCTGAGCCATCAGGGAAGTCCTATAAAACACATAGGTTGTTTTAATTATGAATGGAGTCTATAAGCCTGTTTTGTGTATGTCCTTCCACTAAATTTTGTGTCATTCTAAAGGCTTGTTTACTATTAAGTAGAGCTGTTATAGTGTCTTAATTTTTCTATTTGCAGACTACAGATAAAATACTTTAATATGATCTTTACATACCCAGATGCTAGAATCAGAGAAACCTTTGTTATTCTGTCATCCCTTGTTATTCTATTTCTATTGGGAAGCCACCAAGTTATTTGATTTCTTTTTGCTTCAGTTTTCTCATCCTAAAATGGGTTTTAGTTATTCTAACATGACGTGATAAAAGCATGGTGCTCACAGGATTGTTGTGGAAATAAATGAGGTGATGCTTCTGCCACATTTTGCACAGTATCTGGCAAACAATTCAGTCTTTAAAAAAATATCTCATCATCATCATCTTCTTTGAACATTGTTTAATTTTGTGGTTTAGGTGAATCAGTTTTACTATTTACTGTACTACTTTCTAAACAAAGTTTGGAAAAGTTTGACTCAATTTTGATTTTGGTAAAATGTTTTTGTTGAAGACAATATCAGAGGTGGAGCCAAAATTGAGCCAATGATGATCTGAATATTTTTTAGATGCTTTAAACTTGGATGATGCATGAAAGATTATTGGATTGAGCTGGGTTGTAACTGCAGTTCTCTTTGGGGTATTCTTGCTGTCCATTTGATCTGTGGATGTTGACATAAATGTACACTGTCTATAAAACATGGTTGACAGACACAAGAAGGAACAAGAGCTTCCTTGAACAGCTTCTATTTTGATTTAATTACTTTTGTATGAGAAAGTAAGTTTATCCTTAATAACTGATGATTCAAAATGTCATTCTCATTTTGCTATGAATTCTTTCAGTTTCTATCCATTATATGCTGTTTAGCAATGAGTAAGATCATTGTGCAATATTTTCATTCATTCTTAGTAATGAAAGAGCTGCTCTAATCATTTAAATATTATGGTTTTTAGAGAGCCCAAGGTTTCACATTTCTGGAATGACTAGTGGCAGAGCTGTTTAAGCAAGTTTGAAAAAGTCGCAGTGTATCATTTAAATGCTGTTGGGCTGAAAAAAAGAGCTGTGTGTGTATGTGTGTATGTTCAGTCATGCTTGAGGCTCCTCTGTCCATGGGATTTCTCAGGCAAGTATACTGAAGTGGATTACTATTTCTTCCTCCAGGGGATCTTTCCAATCCAGGGACTGACCTTGTGTCTCTTGCATTTCCTGCTTTGGCAGGCAGATTCTTTAGCACTAGTGCCACCTGGAAGCGTGAAGAAATGAGCTAATTAGGAAATAAACACATATAGTAGTAATAGCTGGTGCAAACTAATTTATCTACTTTCTATATATCTTTACACACAGACACACACACACACACACACACACGTAGGTACCTTTGTTCACCTTTCTCATGTCAGTCCTGCCTGGCTCCTTCTTAGGAGGAAAGAGGTCCATGAAAGGTTCCATATCCCCCTATGGAGACAGGTTCCTCCACATCCGCTTCCTTGGCATTTCCTCCATCCTTTCAGACCCGTGGGATGCCTGGGCTCCTGGGTGTATGAGGTTCATAAGAATGAAGTGAAACTGGTCTCCTCTGTGTCTCTGTGAGATGGCACAGCTCCGTAAACATTGTGAAGGTCAGTAGACATGCACACTCTTTCACAGGGTTATTTAAGGAATTGAGTTGACTATTGTCTGCAACTAAATGTTGCCTTAAACTCACAAAAACGTATGGAAAACTTTGCAGACGCTCACTTTTACCCTTTGATATGGAGCAGTGTGCCTTTCTATCCTACGCTCCTCTGATCCTGTCAATCCAGACCCTGGACAGTCTAGCCATCAGTGCTTTCCTGGAGGCTTCTGGGTGTACTGTGGCTTTTAAGTACTGTTCAAGTGCAATGTTTCTATTTACAAAATCCTTTTCACCCCTTGAAAATATTTTATCAATGCCAGTTCTGTGGGACTGTCCATGAGAAACGTGTGCTTAGAGTGTGGCCATAAACTAACACATTTGGCTCAAGAAACACTCAGAAGTTGTGTGATGTGTATCAAAAAGATCCAGCCCTTCAAAGTGATCATCTTGGGGTAAAGATTTTATATATATATATATGTCATCATTTATCAAGATATCTTTAATTATTTCCTTTGAGTATGACCTCAGGAAATTGAGAGTCATGTTAGAATTCTAGCTCCACCTCTTAGTAAATAGAGGAAAGTTACATACACTTCTTGAGCTACAGAAATTAATCCATCAGACAGGATTGCACTCTAAGGATGATGGCAGGAGTGGTACGCAGCTACTTAGGTGCTGAAATAAAGACAGAATAGAAGGAAGGAAAGATGGAAAAGGGGTAGAAGAGGAAGAAAAGAATAAAAAAATCAGTTCCTTGAGACAAGTGTTTCAGGATCCCCGTGCCTTCCTTGCTGGGAAGAAGGACACACTTTGTTTCCTGAACCAGGAGAATGAGGCATTCTTTGAGATAGGGCAAGTTATCCGTCCTCTAAAGTCAAATGATGCATGTTTCCTTATTTTATGAGATGTTTTAGCTGGTAGACATTGGCTTCTATAAATCCCTCTTAAAATGTCATTTGCTGCCTCTGGTTCCTTCACAAGAGTTAGCAGATAATAAAACAAACAGACAAGTTGCAAATGAATAGTAAAGTTATAGTATGAAGATAATATTTTAATTTTTTACTCTGATTTAAAAATACATTTTGGTTGTTTGTATGTTTTATACTTTCTGCTAGCAAGACTTTTTGTTTGAGTGGTGAAATGAAATGTATCCAAATGTCGACTTAAAAAGAATGCCCATCATGAGAGTTGCAAGTTAAGTTTTATTTGGGGCAAAATGAAGACTGCAACCTGGGAGACAGCACCTCATATAGCCCTGAGAAACTGCTCCAAAGAGACAGTGGGGAAGGTCAGTATATATGTGATTTTGGTGAAGAGGGCATACATAGAATCAAGCACATCTTTTTCCAGAAGGTTTCTGCTAGTCACACGGAACAGTTATCACCATGAAGAATTTTAGAGCTTTTCTAGATATGGGGAGATACAAGAACTGGGCTCATAAAATCAGCTCCTGAAAATATCTAACTCTCTGAAGACCTGTCCTGCCAGTTTTTCGCTTGAGCACAGAACACCTCATTTCTGCTTTCCATCATGGACTCTTTCCAGGGGTGCTAAAGGTCAGCAGCTGCAGAAGCACATGGTTTAATCCTTGTGAGGTAGATGGCAAGTACTCATGACAAGTGCCAATTTGTAGTTCACACGAGTATCACACAATTTCACAAAAAAGCTTCACTTCCCCTCAAACAAGGAGTTTAACTGTTCTTTAGGAATTCAGAAGCCCAGAGACACGCACATGTGAAGGGTCAGGCAGTCTTGACAGTAGTCCAGGTACATGCACTGTTGATAGAGATGGAGGAATAGATGTGTTTTTTGTTTGTTTGTTTCTTTTTTCTTTGAGGGGGGGATGGTAAAAGCTAGACAGCATATTAAAAAGCAGAGACATTACTTTGCCAACAAAGGTCTGTCTAGTCAAAGCTATGGTTTCTCCAGTAGTCATATATGGATGTGAGAGTTGGACATCTGAGTGCCGAAGGAAAGCTGATTTAAAATGTATTTTTAAATCAGACTTAAAAATTAAAAGAAAGAAAGCTGAGCACCTAAGAATTGATGCTTTTGAACTGTGGTGTTGGAGAAGACTCTTGAGAGTCCCTTGGACTGCAAGATCCAACCAGTCCATCCTAAAGGAAATCAGTCCTGGGTGTTCATTGGAAGGACTGATGTTGAAGCTGAAACTCCAATCCTTTGGCCACCTCATGCAAAGAGTTGACTCATTGGAAAAGACCCTGATGCTGGGAGGGATTGGGGGCAGGAGGAGAAGGGGACGACAGAGGATGAGATGGCTGGATGGCATCACTGACTCAATGGACATGAGTTTGAGTAAGCTCCAGGAGTTGGTGATGGACAGGGAGGCCTGGCGTGCTGCAGTCCATGGGGTTTCAAAGTGTCGGACATGACTGAGCCACTGGGCTGAATTGAAAAGTATTCGACTCACGAATATCAGAGAAAGGTATAGAAGTGGACAGTAAGAGTAAATTTTTGCCAGGAACTAGATATTGAGAATTAAATGTCCCATTTTAGTTTAGAAAGAGAGGAAACTCTTGAATTTCTTTCCTGTTCTAGTACATGTTAGGATAAATGTCCAGAGACATCTTCACTCATTTATTCAACAAACATATTTTAAAAGGTACAAGGTAGGTCTAGAAATGAGAGATGTATCAGTGAAGAAAACAAACAAGAAATCTCTATCATCCTGAAACTTATGATTTAACAGGGGAGACAATTACTATATTGACAAAAGAGATAAGTAAATTGTATGCATGGAAAGGTGATAAGTGCTATGCAAAAGAAGTCTGCTAGAGTAAGAGGATCTTAGAGGGCTATTACTGGAAAGAGTGATTTGCAATTTAAATGGATGGGGGCAGGGTAGAATCAACCAAGAAAGGAAGAGTTAACAAGAATCTGCGGGAGGAAATCATCAGTCAAGCAGGTATTTGCAGGAAAAACCCTGAAACAAAAGCATGGTTGGCATGCCAGTGGGACAGAGAAGAGGCTGAGTGTGTTCCCAAAGACAAAGAAAGACAGAAGAGAAGAAATCACAGAGGCCGGATCCCAGGAGTCTTTGCTGGTCAGAGGAAGAGCTGTGGCTTGTACTCTGAAAGAAATGGGAAATCAGAGGAGGTTGTGCACTTCTCTTTCAGAGTACAAGCCACAGCTCTTCCTCTGACCAGTAAAGACTCCCAGAATCTGGACACAGGCTTGACCACAGTTACGCTGAATGGTGTGTGGAGATGCCCTGTTAGGGGCAAGAACAGAGACCAGTCAGGAGGCTAGTGGAATTCTGCAGAGAGGATGGTGGCAGCTTGAATAGGGTGCTCACAGTGAAAGTGATAGGTTGTGGCAACATATTTGTCTCAAGGTCAACAGGATTTCCAGATGGAGATGAGGGTTGGGTGAAAAAGTGATCTGTATTAAATCTGAACAGAAATCTTAGATAACATCTGTTATCAGATTTAATCTTCATGACAACCATGTGATTGTACTCTTTTTATAAATAAGAAAGCTAAGGTTGAGAGCACTGAAGAATTTTACCTCAGTCACAAAGCTAGTAAGTGTTATAGCTTAGATCTGAACCCACATGTATTTAATTACAATTTGGTAAAGAGGTGTTCTTCAAAATACCATTTATTCCTTTGTCCATCCAAAAAATGTAATATACATTTGTAAAATGTAAGTGGCTGGATATTAAAATGAACAGGATTCTAGGTCTCTTTCAAAATTCTTTTCCATTTTGAACTTTTTTGTATTGACCACATGAGTTCAGTTCAGCTCAGTTCAGTCATTCAGTGATGTCTGACTCTTTGTGACCCCATGGACTGTAGCATGCCAGGCTTCCCTTTCCATCACCAACTCCCGGAGCTTGCTCAAACTCATGCCCATTGAGTCGCTGATGCCATCCAACTATCCAATCCTCTGTCATCCCCTTCTCCTCCTGCCTTCAATCTTTCCCATCATCAGGGTCTTTTCCAATGACTCAGTTCTTCACATCAGGTGGCCAAAGTATTGGAGTTTCAACTTTAGCATCAGTCCTTCATTCCCAAGAAAAAGAATTGCAAAAAAGCAAAATGGCTGTCTGAGGAGGCTTTACAAGAAGCTGTGAAAAGAAGAGAAGTGAAAAGTAAAGGAGAAAAGGAAAGATATTCCCATTTGAATGCAGAGTTCCAAGAATAGCAAGGAGAGATAACAAAGCCTTCCTCAGTGAGCAATGCAAAGAAACAGAGGAAAACAATAGAATGGGAAAGACTAGAGATCTGTTCAAGAAAATTAGAGATACCAAGGAAACATTTCATGCAAAGATGGGCTCAAAAAAGGACAGAAATGGTAGGGACCTAACAGAAGCAGAAGATATTAAGAAGAGGTGGTAAGAACACACACAAGAACTGTACAAAAAAAATCTTCATGGCCCAGATAATCACGATGGTGTGATCACTCACCTAGAGCCAGACATCCTGGAATGTGAAGTCAAGTGGGCCTTAGAAAGCATCACTACAAAAAAAGCTAGTGGAGTTGACGGAATTCCAGTTGAGCTATTTCAAATCCTGAAAGATGATGCTGTGAAAGTACTGTACTCAATATGTCAGCAAATTTTGAAAACTCAGCAGTGGCCACAGGACTGGAAAAAGTCAGTTTTCATTCCAATCCCAAAGCAAGGCAATGCCAAAGAATGCTCAAACTACTGCACAATTGCACTCATCTCACATGCTAGTAAAGTAATACTCAAAATTCTCCAAGCCAGGCATCAGCAGTACGTGAACTGTGAACTTCCAGATATCAAGCTGGATTTAGAAAAGGCAGAGGAACAAAAGATCAAATTGCAACATCTGGATCATTGAAAAAGTAAGAGAGTTCCAGAAAAACATCTATTTCTGCTTTATTGACTATGGCAAAGCCTTTATGTGGGTCACAATAAACTGTGGAAAATTCTGAAAGAGATGGGAACACCAGACCACCTGACCTGCCTCTTGAGAAACCTGTGAGCAGGTCAGGAAGTAACAGTTAGAACTGGAAGTGGAACAACAGACTGGTTCTAAATAGGAAAAGGAGTATGTAAAGGCTGTATATTGTCACCCTGCTTATTTAACTTATATGCAGAGTACATCATGAGAAACGCTGGGCTGGAAGAAGCACAAGCTGGAATCAAGATTGCCAGGAGAAATATCAATAACCTCAGATATGCAGATGACACCACCCTTACGGAAGAAAGTCAAGAAGAACTAAAGAGCCTCTTGATGAAAGTGAAAGAGTAGAGGGGAAAAGTTGGCTTAAAGCTCAACATTCAAAAAACTATGATCATGGCATCCGGCCCCATCACTTCCTGGCAATAGATGAGGAAACTGTGGAAACAGTGGCTGACTTTACTTTTTTGGGCTCCAAAATCACTGCAGATGGTAATTGCAGCCATGAAATTAAAAGACACTTACTCCTTGGAAGGAAAGTTATGACCAACCTAGATAGCATATTAAAAGCAGAGATGTTATTTTGCCAACAAAGGTCTGTCTAGCCAAGGTTATGGTTTTTCCAGTGGTCATGTATGAATGTAAGAGTTGGACTATAAATAAAGCTTAGTGCCAAAGAATTGATGCCTTTGAACTGTGGTGTTGGAGAAGACTTTTGAGAGTCCCTTCGACTGAAAGGAGATCCAACCAGTCTATTTAAAGGAGATCAGTCCTGGATGTTCATTGGAAGGACTGATGTTGAAGCTGAAACTCCAGTCCTTTGGCCAGCTGATGCAAAGAGCTGACTCATTTGAAAAGACCCTGGTGCTGGGAAATATTGAGGGCAGGAATAGAACGGGACTACAGAGAATGAGATGGTTGGATGGCATCACGGACTAAATGGACATGAGTTTGAGCAAACTCCGGGGGTTGGTGATGGACAGGAAGACCTGGCGTGCTGAAGTTCATGGGGTCACAAAAAGTCAGATACGATTGAGTGACTGAACTGAAGTAAACTTCCAATGAATATTCAGGCCTGATCTCCTTTAGGATGGACTGGTTGGATCTCCTTGCAGTTCAAGGGACTCTCAAGAGTCTTCTCCAACACCATAGTTCAAAAACATCAATTCCTCAGTGCTCATCTTTCTTTACAGTTCTACTCTCACAACCATACATGATTGGCACCTAAATCCATCCATCCCTACAATTCACCCATTTAATCCATTGGTTTAATTATTCAATAACCCATTTGCTCATTCTACAAATGTTCATTAATTCCAGTAGGTATTTTCACAGCCTCATTAATGGCCGGGTCCTAAGATATGGAAGCCAAGTCAGGAATAAGGATTTGAGATCCTTATTAGTTTAAATGTCTATGGGGGAAAAAATGGAGAGACAGCCAGAGGGCTGCATAAGCTGTCCAAGCACAATGCAAGATGGACTCTGAGTGAAGGAAAGTTTGGCCAGGCCTCTGGGGAGACCTAGAGCCAGTGGATTCCAGGATCTCCCAGGATCAAGGGCCTTCCAGTCCCCGACACCGACTCCCTAGCCCAAAGAAGCCTGTGGGTTTTAGAACCTGCAGATGGAGCCAGGGGTCAGTGAGATTCCCCAGTCCAGGAGCTAAAAGGAACACTGTCACGGCTGCCAGGGGAGACAGAGGGCCAGAGTGTAACATTCCGCCCTTTTGAAGCACCTGCCACCCCCCGAAGAACCCATACAGTCTGAGAAATATCATATCATATGCCTGCACATTCCTGCTTGCAATGAAGAGGGAAAAGCATTACTGTTTAGCAACTGGATGAATAAATTGAGATACTCTTGAGTGGCATGAGTAATCAATACTCATCTTAGAGGAGATGATGTAGCCAGAATCCACTTCATAGTTTTGGTTTCCAAACTAAAAGTTGTAACCAAGATTAGTAGGCTTAAAAACAGCAGTAAATTGGGAATTCTTATCCTGAGTAAAATAAAGCAATCACTGTATAATTTTTAGCTTTGTACTTAAACGTGCCATAAGTTTGATACTGCTATGTAAAGTCAGTACGCCTAACCCAATGCTGAGGATTGTTCTTTAGCCAATAATTTTATCATGTGAGCAGCAGGAACATAAAAGCACACATAGAAGCCTAGATTTTCTCATGTATTGTAGAATGGTCTTTGTAATGTATTGCAAGTAGAGCATGCTAGGGTACTCCACTAAGTATAATGGGGGTCTCAGTAGAAAAATAATGTGTTTTAAATGACAATTCAGTGAATACAGGTGGTGAATACCATGACTATAGATGTGCTTCCGGAACATTTACCAGATGCCAACATGACTTTTAAATTTGCTCCCATTCATCTAGCTGGGGCACAATTTCGGTCAATAGGAAAGGAAGGTGGCAGCAGGAGAGTGATTAAATAAAGGAATCAAATATATTCTAAGTCATCTCTAGGTGATGTAATCCAGTCTCCTGCTGAATGGGTGATGTGGAACAGCGATGCCAAACCCACCACCCCAGTTGCACCTTCTCAGTCCGCCCCGCCCCCCATCTGCACCCATTAGCTTCCCTGCCCCTAAACTGTGATGTTCTGTCTTACATGTGCGTGCGTGCTAAGTCACTTCAGTCATGTCCAACTCTGTGTGACCCTATGGACTATAGCCCGCCAGACACTTCTGTCCATGGGGTTCTCCAGGCAAGAATACTGGAGTGGGTTGCCTTGCCCTTCTCCAGGGGTTTTTCCCCACCCAGGGATTGAACCCACCTCTCTTACCTCTCCTGCACTGGCAGGCAGGTTCTTTACCACTAGCGCCACCTGGGAAGCCCTTGTCTTAACACAGTAACTGCCAAAGAGGAGACCCATCTTTCAAACAGGAGAACGAATAAGGTAGTTGTAAAGGACAGTGTTTGCAATAATAATGATTCTAGGAATGCAGCACTTTCTCCTGTATCTCCTAGAGTTAACTGTTTGCATCTTCTTGGTTTTTTATTATTTTTAATTTTATGTATTTTAAACATTTTACTGGAGTGTAGTTGCTTTACAGTGTTGTGCTAATTTCTGTTGAACAGCAAAGTGATCAGCTATATGCGCATGTATATCCTGCCTTTGCTGGATTTCCTTCCCATTTAGGCCACCACAGAGCACTGAGTATCAGTGGAATTCCCCGAGCTGTACAGTGTTCTCATTAGTTATCTATTTTGTACACAGTAGTGGATATGTGTCGGTCCCAACCTCCCAATCCATTCCAGCCCTCACCCCTCCTTGGGGTCCATACATTCGTTCTCTATCTCTGTGTCCCTATTTCTGCTTTGCAAATAAGATCATCTGTACAATCTTTCTAGATTCCACGTATATGTGCTTAGTAATTGATATTTGTTTTTTCTCTTTCTGATTTATTTCACATTAGATGTAGGCTAGCCCCTCTCTCATTGGGTCAGACTGAAGTCACGTGGCCTCGGCATGAACAAACTGGGGTTCTCATCTTCACACATGAAGCCCACACTCACTTGGGGGAGCAAGGGTGTGCCAGAGCTACATTTGCACACCGCAGTTTACAGGGGCTGTTGACACGTCACAACTAATGGATAGTTCACTCCAGTAATCTGTTAAAAAAAAAAAAAAGTCCTTGATATTATACAGCTGTTTTAATTGGATAGAATGTTCATAAATGAATTACTGTCCATAGTCAACACTAAGTTTTTCAAACTTGGAGAGCATTCCTTGGGAAAATTGATTTAATTAAAGAAGGGATAGGTTGCTTGGACTATTAGAAACAAATATTAATTTGTGAAGATGCATGTGTGCCCATCTGGACTGCCAAAACACTTACTCAGAAAATGAAATTATCGTATGTAATTTCTTAATTCTCAAAAGGAGGGGAGAGAAGATAGCAATTACTTGCGTGGAAATATCCTATTAGTACTTTCACCCAGATCTTACCCATTTCACTTGGAATGAATACTACAGGAACCATGCATACATGAGCCCTGAGTAAAGGGGGAGAATCCTGGTATTATTTTTGTTTTCTCAAAAGGGAGGCTGAGATTAGTTAAAGCAATTAAACATGCTGATTCTAAGTAGATGTCAATTTCTAATAAATAAATGGAATGTTTCCAAGAAAAGTCTGTTTTGAGAAGATGGAATTCTTTTCTTTGGCCCTGGCTCATCTTTAAGTGGATCAAATCATAACAGAAATAAGATCACTATTGAATTTAAAAGACGGGCATGCGGCTCAGTGGTCCACAATCTGTCACGCTTTCATGGATGCATGAGATGAGCTGAGTTATCGCTGTGCACCCTGCATCCCACAGAGGCGGTTAGCAGCCCCCCACAGAGAAAGCCCAGAGCAGCATCACTGTTGGGCAGTGAAGGGGAACCCTCTGCCTTCCACAGACCTGCAGACACGGGAACCTGCCAGAGTGCAGCTCCAGCCTCGGGCCCGGTTCTCAGAACACTGGCTTTTCTCTTCTCCTGGAGGGTTGCACTGCAGCTGTCAGATGGCTCTGCATTTTAAATCCTATTGCCTGCCAATCAAGCATAGCACCCGGGTTCTGGGGGAGCAAGGAGGCTTGCATTTAGCAAAGGATGCTGATCAGCTGTGGCTTGGTTCTGATTCGCTCCACGGTAGATGGTTCTTTTTGGCTTTGAATGTGCTTTAAAGACTCTGGGTCCAGAATACAATCAAAGGATAAGAAATAAAAGAATGGAGGGAAGAGGGGATGGTCTGCAAGGCAGGAAGGAGCCCTGACTCGACACAGACCAGATTGCCTGGTTCTCCCAAGGGTGTGTGGTGTGGCCAAGGCCCCTTAGTTCCTGGGATGGATGGAGCTTAAAGACTTGGTGTTCATGTTTAAGATGCAGGGAGATTCTTTCATACGCTGAGAACTCAGAACGGGGTGGTCACTCTCGCTGGTCTTCCTGATGCTGGGACGGAGGGCCCTCGCTGGGCCGCCCTCATGACAGAGCTGCGGCAGGTGGAGGGCTCATCAGGCCAGTGTGATCTTGGGGAGCTTTTGCTCAGAGCCCCCAACTCCATAGTCTCCCAACTCCTGCAGGAGGCCCCCAACTCCATACCCTTCACTGCCTTTCACCCAGAAACATGGGTCAAGTGTTTCAAGCTCACTCAAACCCCAGTTAGATGTACTAAACCTCCACTGCAATGATGAAAACCATATCTCTGCAGCATTGCTTTATTTAAATAATATTTTGAAAGACATTCTATTGGAACCATTTTTCTCTCCCAAGGACCCATTATTATGTATTAACATGAACTCACCATCCAGTGCAGTGATCTGTTTCAGTATCAAAGTAGAGTTTTAATTCTATAACACCATGAACATTTTACTTTATGAGTAAACTTTGTATAGACTGGATGAGCTGGGTTAGGCTAACATGTAAAAGTTATGCATAGGAACCATGTGAGGGAGCTTGTGTTTTTATAAATAAAAGTCATTCTGCTTCTCTTATAAATTAAGTACAGGAAACTAGAAAATACAAAAACATTATTTTGAACTCTATAATGCTGTAAAACACAGAAGCTACTGTTAATAGTACATGTCCCATAAGAGAGGGCTTCCCTGAGAGCTCAGTTGGTAAAAGAATCCACCTGCAATGCAGGAGACCCCAGTTTGATTCCCTGGGTCGGGAAGATCCCCTGGAGAAGGAAAAGGCTACCCACTCCAGTATTCTTGGGCTTCCCTTGTGGCTCAGCTGGTAAAGAATCTGCCAGCTAAGTGGAAGACCTGGGTTCGATCCCTGAGTTGAGAAGATCCCCTGGAGAAGGAAAAGGCTACCCACTCCAGTATTCTAGCCTGGAGAATTCCATGGACTATAATCCATGGGGTCACAAAGAGTTGGACAGGACTGAGCAGCTTTCACTTTACTGAGCGGCTTTTACTTTCTTTCCATACGAGAATTTCTCAATTCCATTTATAGCTTGTTCTAGTTGTGTGTGTATGTAGCTGACACGTACCGTCAAATTGCTGGTAAATAAAATAACTAGTTTTACCTCCCACCAGTGTGAATGAATCTGTGTTATTACACTGAGCTTTTATCATGTGTGTGTGTGTTATCAATGTGTTCTGCTTTGATAAGCAAACATGCGTTTCTCTGATTTTTAGGGAAAGTGAACATGTGTATTAACCAGTCTTGCTTTTATGAATCATCTGTTCATACCCCTTGCCCATTTTTTGAGGCCATATTGATTTTCATACAATGTTTCATAAGCTCTTTATATATCTATTAATTTTTATCTGCTTTAATTTGATTAATTTAATTTTATTAAAAGTTCATGTTTTTATAAACTCCATTTTTAAATAATCTCATGTTATTTCTTCTATAGCTTCTAAGTCTATACGCTAAACAGTACTTATTATTTAGTCAGTGTCTTCTGACCCAACTGGTTGTGAAAATCCTCAGGCAAACCTGCAAAGAACCAACAGCGTGTTTTATGTCAGGTCCAGTCCTCTGTATAATGGCTTTTGTGACCTCACTGAACTGGCATCTGGGTTTGTGTTTATGTTGTGACCCTTGATTGTCTCTCCACATCCAACTATCAACCTGATCTCACCTCTTGTCTTAATACCCTGAACATTCCTGGATCAGACTTGTCTGGACTTGGGGCAGGCTTTTGTTTTCCTGATCGGTTCCTGTGAAGTTATGGTAGGTTAAGAGGACTTTCTTGGACCTGTGACAGGTGTTTTTAGCAAGTTTCAGAGTCATTGCCAGGGAAATAGACACCGTTTGTTGTTGTTTAGTTGCCAGTCATGTCCAACTCTTTGCCACCTCAGGAACTGTAACCCACCAAGCTCCTCTGTCCTTGGGATTTCCCAGGCAAGGATACTGGAGTGGGTTGCCATTTCCTCTTCCAGG
This sequence comes from Dama dama, assembly GCF_033118175.1. Classification (NCBI taxonomy): domain Eukaryota; kingdom Metazoa; phylum Chordata; class Mammalia; order Artiodactyla; family Cervidae; genus Dama; species Dama dama. The sequence continues at coordinate 15,093,150 of NC_083691.1, read as the reverse complement.
GGTTATTCCTGACCAAGGGATTGAACCCATGTCTCACGCATCTCCTGCTTGACAGACAGAGTCTTTACCACTGAGACTCCTGGGAAGCCCTATAAACATGATGTGCAAATGAAATATTTATTGTTGCATTGTTTTCACTTCAGTTGTCAAAACATCCAACCTGCCTGCTGCTACATCATCTCATTGAGAATCCAGTTAGCACAGCACGTGTTCTGAGTTCCATCCACAGCCTATATCATTTACTTTCCAGTAAGTTTCCCGTCTCTCTCCATTGGGTTTTAGTTGCATCACAGCAAACCCACCCACATTGTCTCATCCCATGGGTTGCAGTACCTTTTGTTGGTTTCAAATGATTTGCTTTCAGTATTAATGGAATTGTGTGGTGAGAAAAGGCCCTCTTGAGATTCTGCCTTTAACTTCATTCTGAATTTTGTCTTTCAGGGAAAACCAGAATGTTTTGGGGCCTTTCCCTATTAATTCTTACTTTTGGTTTGAAATGAATGCTAATTGATACTTGAAGCACTGAGGAGATCCTCATACCATGGAAGGCAAAACTGGGATTGAGTTCTAGACTGGCTTGTCCTGTGGTTGGCCATGTAGCCTGGGAAAACCACAATATTTGTTCTGTTTATTTCTTTGTAGAATGTGTGTGCTGGGGTGAAAGCACATGGGTGGAGTGGGTAGAGTGGGGGTGGATCTATGTCTTTTGCTGGTGGAAGCCTCTGTGTCTACACGGTGTGTCCAAAAGAGGATACAATGTAAAATTTTTGGCTCCTCTTGCAGATTTTCTAGAGTTTTACATTTTTTACATGCTGGTATTTTTTTTTAAGTTATTTTGTATCAATTTATTAACTCGTGTAATTGGGAGAACACGGTCATCTTTATTTTTTTTCCATTTATTTTTATTAGTTCGAGGCTAATTACTTTACAATGTTGTAGTGGCTTTTGTCATACATTGGCATGAATCAGCCATGGATTTACATGTATTCCCCATCCCTATCCCCCCTCCCACCTTCCTCTCCACCCGATTCCCCTGGGTCTTCCCAGTGTACTAGGCCCGAGCACTTGTCTCATGCATCCTGCCTGGGCTGGTGATCTGTTTCACCCTAGAAAATATACATGTTTCGATGCTGTTCTCTCGAAACATCCCACCCTCGCCTTCTCCCACAGAGTCTGAAATTCTGATCTGTACATCTGTGTCTCTTTTTCTGTTTTGCATATAGGGTTATTGTTACCATCTTTCTAAATTCCATATATATGTGTTAGTATACTGTATTGGTCTTTATCTTTCTGGCTTACTTCACTCTGTATGATGGGCTCCAGCTTCATCCATCTCATTAGGACTGGTTCAAATGAATTCTTTTTAATGGCTGAGTAATATTCCATGGTGTATATGTACCACAGCTTCCTTATCCATTCGTCTGCTGACGGGCATCTAGGTTGCTTCCATGTCCTGGCTATTATAAACAGTGCTGCGATGAACATTGGGGTACATGTGTCTCCTTCAGATCTGGCTTATGCATTTGCAGCAAAACAGAACCAAAGCACCTCTATGAGAAATTCAAAATAAATTCAGAATGCTGATACCATTCTTACTTCAGAAATCCTTGATAAATCCAAAAGATGCTATTGGATTTCATCCATGTGCATTTCCCAGCCTCTCTGTTGGCGGAAAGGCAGTCTGAAGACTTTAATGTAAATCAACACTATGGAACAGTGAGGGTTGTTTTACATTTTAAATGAAGAAAATGAACATCAATCATATTCTATTGCTTGGCTATCTCGTATTTTCTTGCACTTTTGGTGGTAAGGTAAATTGATACAGTCACTATGGAGAGCAGTATGGTGATTCCTTAAAAAACTAGGAATAGAACTACCATATGATCTGATAATATTTTGTAATCTTAATAAAGTTTTCTTTTTGGAGGAGTAAAAATTTGAGGTGAAATTTTCCTTGTTTTTTTTTTTTTTTTAATCCCTGCTAATGTCCTTTGTTAAATGTTAAGATAAATAAACAAAACTTTAGCTGGGAAAAACATCCATGACATCCTTTTCTTAATATTCCGGTCAAAGATATCATTGAGTTATTACACAAGGCAGCAGCATCCACACTGGTGACAATAATCTGCAGTGGAAGAGAAGATTGTTTATACTTGTCAAATATGATGAGTTCTGATCTGATTTATAATTCATTTGCTTAGTTTTTCTTTTATTTAGAAATATGGAAAGCTTAGTATCTTTCTTTAAGTAAGAAGATTTTAAGTTCCTATTAAGAACCTGATGAATGCAGTTTTAAGAGGAATTACATATGAGCAAAGATCTCTCTGTAGATAACTTTAATTTGCTTGAGGAGATTTGTATCATGGAATCTGACTTAAATCAATGCAGGGTGTGTGTGTGTGTGTGTATGTGTGTGTGTGTGTGTGTGTGTGAAAACCATTTGCTGATTTGTTTCTTTTTTAAGCCACAGTAACATTTTAAGTCTGGAGAAGGCAATGGCAACCCGCTCCAGGACTCTTGCCTGGAAAATTCCATGGACAGAGGAGCCTGGTAGGCCACAGTCCATGGGGTCGCTAAGAGTCGGACACGACTAAGCGACTTCACTTTCACTTTTCACTTTCATACATTGGAGAAGGAAATGGCAACCCACTCCAGTGTTCTTGCCTGGAGAATCCCAGGGCTGGGGGAGCCTGGTGGGCTGCCGTCTCTGGGGTCACACGGGGTCAGACACAACTGAAGTGACTTAGCAGCAGCAGCAGCAACATTTTAAGTCATGACATCACAACTTAGAACTTAATATGTAGCAGGTGATAAAATTCATTGATTGAAATGTTCTACTTTAATATATTTTTCATTTATGAAGATTACCACTTTTAAATTGAGACAGTGGATTTACATTCTTTATTTACATATCTTTATGTTTTATGTCGGCTTGAAATGCACCATGTTTAGTTGGAGAATATATATTATGTTCTCATTGTATAGGTTTTTGTTTGTTTGCTTTATAATTTGGTTGCTCTGAACCACTGTCATCAGATAGAAGTGCTTGTGCATTTAGTTCTCTTTGGTGAAATAAGCTCTATATGCATCATTTAAGAATTTCCAAGTCAGAATGTACAACAGTTACAGAAATTCTTGAATAAAATGAGAACACCTCAATTGTTTCCATTTTGTCTATGACATTATCGAAGGTTTGGGATGGATCAGTTGGGGAAGAGGATGGTCAATTTGAATTGGAGCCAAAAAAGTGTGAAATGAGAAACTGGCTGCAAGAATGAGTGATCTATGCAATTTCACTCGTGAGCTTCTTCACCAGGAATCCAAATTATCTTGTGTTATAACTTTTTTTAAAGCAGAAAAAGTACACCTTTTATTCAAACATCAAAATTACTTTTTGAAAGAGAACAATCCTTGAATATTGAATAAGTGGAAATCAGCAGCAAGGTTAGTGATGTTATCCAGAATAATTCTAAGTAGTGATGGAATTTGTGTGCTAGCCCACACAAAACTTGTAGTCTGGTGAACTGCCAATTTTGTTTCAAATGATAACATATCCCTGTGTGATACAGAAATCCCATAGCCCAGAGAAATCAGTGGATACACTTTTTAAATATGTTCCCATTTGAAGTCGAAGTTCCTGTCACCAAAATATAAATGTTTGAAAGCATGAATTCAAACTGGAAGGTTTCCAAAAAGAGCATATTCATCTTCTTGTCATATTGAAATATGAGAAAGGTAAGATTTAAACATCATTCTTGGGGCAGGAGGCTCAGGGGTGTTGTTTGCTTTTTATTTTCATCAGACTCTGTCTTTTATTTACACATATGGATAGAATGTAACAGAGCACGTCACACAGCACACTAGCAGGGTCTCGTCCTGACACAAGCAAGTACCTCTTGATGCTTCGCACTGGGGAGGGAAAACTAGACTCCAGAGGGCATGTCTGGTGGATGAGGAAGACGTTGAATGACCAACATCAAACACATAATATATACGTGCAAGTAGTGACAGTGTCAAGAAGACCATCAGCTCAGACCTTGCTATTGATTAGCCAAATGTCAAGAGGAGGAGAGCTGGTCACACACTGAAGAGGTCAGGGAATTAAACTGTTAAACTCTATGGGTGAGTTTTGGTCTCAATCCACAGCAAAACTATCATTTTCTCTATTTTTTCATGATCTGTCTTCATACTTGTTTTAGCCCCACCTTAGCTATTCTGGAAACACCATTTTCAGGTTCATCTTCTTTCCTGGATTTTGGGGTCAAGTTCCTAGCAGACCTTGCCTTGCTGATTGCTAATAAGAAGTTCAGATCGCATCAGCATGTGGTCTGAGAAAGCTTGGAAGTACAGGTGTCCTGCTCCTTTCAAATAAATGGGCCCCTCCTCAGTCTTTCATAGATCTGGGGACAAGCGTGACAATACAAATCCTTAAATCTGTTCACTGTTCCTCCATTGATAGAGCAATGGATTGAGGGGTAGGTGTTTGGAGGTCTCTCAACAGACCAGAGAAAGTAGCATCTGTTACCCTGATGGAGTCTAAGCTCAGCTCACATACATTTTCCCACTTGAATCTGAAAATATGGTGTGGGTGGAAAGGAGAAAAAAAAAAAAAAACAGACACAGGTGGAAAATTTTGGGTTAGAGATTTGGGCCAAGGACAGGTTTACAGCATTTGCTGCATTTTAACCAGGACTTCCAAACTTAGGCTACACATTGAAAAATCTACAGTACCTGCATCCCACCCCAGACCAACTAAGTCAGAGTACCTATCAGGATTGCATGTATCCTTCACAGATAGATGCTCTCACAATTTGACATTAAGACTTAGAGGCATTCTCCCTGGGGCGATATAGCTGAATTAAAAGAACATTGTTAGGATGTGGTGACATTTACCAAGTTGAGAATGGGGGATTGATAATATTTTGAGAGATTACATTGGAATGGCTAGCCCAGCCTAGGAAGAATGAACTGGAGACAAGAATGGTAGCCTCCTGATGGATGGTTTCCAGTTGGCTCAGAGGTAAAGAATTCGCCTACCAATGTAGAAGATGCAGGAGACATGGGTTCAATCCCTGGGTTGGGAAGATCCCCCAGAGAAGGACACGGCAATCCACTCCATTATTCTTGCCTGGGAAATCGCATAAACAGAGGAGCCTGGCAGGCTACAGTCCCTGGGGTCTCAAAAGAGTAGCACACGATTTACTATTTACAAAAGGTAGATAGTGAGCCGGAAGCAGAGAAAAAATTTGTGGAACTCCTTTTTAATGCACTAAAACCTGAAGATGTGAACATTAGAAGAGAGGAGTGTGGAGGGGAGAGCTCTAAGTTGACTGCATATTTCTTCTAGAATACCTGGAGTATCCGTTACAACATCCTTCAAGATGAAGCCCTCTGTCTCATGTTCACTAACGGAAAGAAATGGAAATGGATTCAGTTAGACATAAAATGTACATAGGATACAGACTGGGACACAGATTTAGAAATTAGGAGTTATATATAGTCATTATTTTTGTGCAAAGATGGTAGTTAAAGCTCTAGAAGATGATAGAATCACTTAATTTCCACATAAAGATGAAAGAATAAAGACTCGACCCTTACAATGCAAGGAACACCAATATTTAAGTGATGTACAGAGGCAAACAGTTAAAACAGAACCTTATATGGCTAATATCTTGGGCACTGAGATCTTGTGATTTAAGCACTCAGAAAAAAATGATTCAATCCCATAAGAAAAAAGAAGGGAAAGGTTTGATTTTAAAATGACTTCATGGCTAACTCAAAATTATACTGGCTCACTTTTCTTTGTGTTCTCATATGTGGATGACCAAAGAGAGAACTCCCAATGTGACTGCACTTTTCTTCTCCATGAGTAATCAAATCTCTACAGTGATTAAACATCCTCATGACATATGTGTTTTTCTGAGCTTTAGCGTAAAGAACATAAGCTGATTTATAAAGCCTCCTCGCAACCACAACCCAGAACCAACTGTTAGTAACACTGGAGTGAAAGCCAGAATATAAGCATTCTCAAAACCAGATCTCTCCCCAGTGAGGTTTGAAATTCTCCAGGAGCCCAGGACTTGACAGCATGCTGGGGCAAGGATGAGAGGTGGGGTGGGAGGTCCACAGTGATGAGCTGTTTCTTTGATGGTTTATTGTAAAAACTGAGGGCAGTAAACAGCTCTCTGAGACAGTCTCTCCAAACTGGTTAGTTATCAGAGACTCCTGTCTTTACAATAATCTTTGAAAATATATTTTAGTTATCGATTAAAACTCCTACAACATTCACTCATTCACTGAATATTTTAACATTCCTTCCATGTACCTGAGCAGCACAGGTTTCCAAGCAATTGTTTGTCTTTCCTCTAAGCCTTTACTCCTCCATGACTTCCACTTAGATATTTCATCCTGCTGCACAGTTTGTAGAAGAAACCCACTTCCTGACTCAGTTATTCACGTTGAGAGCATCAGGTTCCGAAGTGATTTGCCCAGGGTTTGCAGCAAAGCTATGGCTAAAGGCAGAGGACAGTTTTACACGGCTGGTCTGTGGCAGTCACAAGGAGGTCTCTGTTCCCTGAAGCCCCATGAAGGCCAAGGTATGTGGACAGCACTGAGGTTCCTCAGACGGGTCCCAGTTTCTCTGGACTAGCAGAGCAGCAGAGGTGCCAACTTCTCTGATGTGTGCACCAAGATGGCACAATTTTTTTTTTTTAATACTGAATCAGAGAGGTATTTGGTGAGTTCTCTTGTTGCCCCATAGCAGATTTACCTGCTTTATGACTAAGAGCATTTGACTCTGCATTTGAAAAGGGTGTTATTACATCTGATTTTCAGGCTGACCTGTCTCTTGAGCTTGTGCCCCATAGAAATGAAAGCCTCTCAAATGGCATTTATGTGCTAGTCTGTTGAATATAAAAGGTGTACAGCAAAGGCATCTGTTTCATTCAACAAGGGTTCTGCTTTCCCAGAAAGGATCACAAAATCAGTTTTGACGATTTCATGGTTATACGACGTCTTAAAGAGGTGCCTTTTCTGCTGAAGTGGAAGCTTGACTACAGTGTTTTGGTGTGCATGTCTGTTCGCACATACATGCATGTGTGTATTTGTGCATGCACGCATGCAGGTGTGTGTGAGAAAGTAAGCCGTCACCTGCTTTGCTGGGTGTTTAAGCTTTTAATAACACTCTGCATCTGATCAGTCAGTTTTCTTCACTCCTGGTGATGGGTTGTCATTAGGGTTCTGGTGCCTGTAACCCAGGGGAGGGAGGCTCCGGTAAAAGCCTGTTAGGTTGTTTGTTGCAGTCTTTCCTACTAGCGGTCCTCTGAACTTTAATATGCTGTGCACTGTCCCCAACCCCATGAATATTTCAAAAGTCTTAAAGCTTGTGTACCCTTTGACCCAGCAGTCCCAAATCCAAAGACAGGCCTAGAAAAATCACTAGGGATGTGTGCAAAGATTGGATAACAGGGATCTTTGCATAAATACCTTCCTGTAGAGAATTGGTTACATAAACTATAGTTGGTTTCATTTAAATACTGGATTTACTTTGAAAATGGTTAAACATGAGAGTATAGAAATAAAAAGAGATGTAAACTATGCGGGCACTCATGCTGTCTTCTAGAAAAGGAACACACTGGCCCGCCAATATCAGAGCACTGCACTGGTCAATGTTACTAAACTGCCTTGGTTATGGCAGTGCTTCGTAACAACTAGAAGTGAAGTCACTCAGTCGTGTCCGACTCTGTGACCCCATGGACTGTAGCCTACCAGGCTCCTCCATCCATGGGATTTTCCAGGCAAGAGTACTGGAGTGGGTTGCCATTTCCTTCTCCAGAGGATCTTCCCCACCCAGGGACTGAACCCCAATCTCCTGCATTGTAGGCAGACACTTTACCTCCTGGGCCACCAGGGAAATCTTAACAACTATAAACATGCTAATGCTTGAGGACACATATTGCAGATTCATTTACTATATATAGCTCTATAATCGCCAAAGCTTTTGATTTGAGTGGAAGGTGGGGATGGAACTCCATCTTCTTCTTAATCTTTTTTGCATAAATCTTAGCATATTAGTTTGTCTATTACTTTAAATTTGGGGTTTTTTTGAAGCAGAGTGATGACATACAGGATTTTAAAGAATTATGAGTGCAAAGCCATATTAAGCTTAGCATTTTTCTCCAATATTTAGGGGTTACTTTGTTTACACATCTTTGAACAGGGATTGTCATTTCCCCCCTCCCACTGTAGAAGACAATGGCAACCCACTCCAGTATCTTTGCGTGGAGAATCCCCATGGACAGAGGAGCCAAGTGGGCTATAGAAGAGTCAAACATGACTGAAGTGACTCAGCACACATAGAACTAAACTCCCAGTACATGGGAGATGTCAGCATTTTCCATCCCAAATTAAAGGAACCAGAGAAACTCTTCAGGAAGATTACCTGAGGCCACAATAAAGGAACCACAGAAATTCATCAGATTACCTGAGAGCAGATTAATGTAGAGCAGGCGGCTCTGTGTGTGGGGGTGCTTAGTCACTCAGTCGTGTCTGACTCTTTGCGACCCCATGGACTGTAGCATACCAGGGTCTTCTGTCCATGGAATTTCCCAGGCAAGGATACTGGAGTGGGTTGCCATTTCCTTCTCTAGGGGATCTTCCTGACCCAGGGATCGATCCTGTTTCTCTTGTGTCTCTTGCATTGGCAGGATTCTTCACCACTGTGCCACCTGGGAAGCCCTGCACACAGCCTAATCTCAGCAGCCCCACTGTAGAACCATTTACTATAAAACCGCTCACCAAATCCTCCCAGGTTGGGCCACACAATTTTTGTGTCCCTCTTTGGGTGGCAAAGCAATAAAGCTATTTTTTTTCCCCTACTTCAATCAAAATGCTATCTCTGAGTTTCAATTCAGCACCAGTGCACAGAGGCTGAGCTTTCGACATCAGTAGAATTTTGTGAAATTTCATGATATCTCTTTCTTAATGTCCTCACTGTTACATGGGGATTGTATCTGTCCTTGTAAGGTCTTTGGCAGAAGAACCCATGCCTGTCTCACTGCAGTCACCTACGGGATGCTAACTGCTAGCAGAATGCTGCTATCACAACTGTGATAGGCCCCTGATGCTCTGGGGCCCCAACACTTCCCAAACTCTGGTGAGAGCAACCTGCATGGTGAGAGCAGAGCTGCTGGGATGCTCTTCCAGCCCTGAGCCCTCCTCCTCCATGGACCACTGTGCAGACTCATAGGGTCTTTCTCAACCTCCATCCACTACCTGACCAAATTCAAGCACCTAGTTAAAAGCCCAACAAGCCATAAACTGATAAAATGCTAAAACTTAAAAAGTAGTCTTTGATGTTATTGAATCCAGCATCTTCATTTCACAGAGAAGGAAACTGCGGTCCAGATATTGGCTATGGTTTTCCAAAATTCCCTTAGTGTGGCTTTGAAACTCCAGTTCCAGGGTTTTCAATTATTATCCAGGGGAAGGTATGCAAGTTTCCGTGTTGAAGTAGTGAACCAAGGTCTTCTCTCTGCTTCTCCCTCTTCCTCTCAGAGCCAGAGGTTTCCAAGAGCCTCTTTATTTTACAGAAGAATTTCTGTGAGTGATTATTCAGGAGTGGGAAGAGGGCTGAGGGTGAAGAGAGGGCTGTGGGGTGACAAATACATTGAAAACAAAGCACGAAGATGAAGTCCTCTTCAGAAGGTCAAGCCTTCCACCTTCAGAAGGCTTCCAGGGACAAGTCAGCGAGAAATTTGCTAGAGAAGTCTTAACATAAAACCCTTGTTCAGAAGAGGCCATTTATTCATATAAATTCCTCTGTCTCTCAAAGCTGACATTGCTGTGCATTACTCTTACCATTACTTTTCAGGTTGTTTGCAGGTGTGTTATGTATTTAGCAAAATAGGACATTGAAAATTAGGAAGGTGAATAATGGGATTTAAAATTTAGATTATTCTTTATCTTTCCTTAATAGTGAAGAAAAGAGTCTCAAAAGCCAAGAGTCTAGAAAACAGATGGTAGAGCTGGTATCTGGACATCGCAAGACACACTTGATCTGATTTCCTCTTGGTTGAGGGTTTAGAGGTCTCCCTGTGCCCCATTTCTTGTGTAGTTCTTTGAAATGTGGAGTATATGTGAGCCAGATTTAGGTCGTAACATAAAATTTGGTCTGGAGACCATGATTTACAAAATTATCTCCTCAAGCTCATCTTAACTGAAAGATCTCAGTTAAGATCTTAAGTCTCAGATCACAAGATGTCAGTGTAGTATCAAACTAGGAAGTCAGCAACAAAAGAATATATGGGAAGCATATACACGAGGAGACACATAAAAGAACCAAGCAGCATCATCTTTAAGAAATGAGAACACCCAACCTCCAGGTCCCAGGACTGGTCAGTCCCTGACTAGCAGTCTTCTAAACCTCTCACCTGGAAGAGCATCACATTGGCAGGTCCTTGACTGCTAGACATGTCCTTGCTGTGTGAAATGGACTGAACATGTCTGCCCCAAATCCATCAGGTGCAGCCCCAACCCCCAGAGGGAGGCATAGGGTCTTTGGGAGTTAGTTAGGGTAAATGAGGTCATGAGGATGGAGACCCCCAAGATGGAATTAGTGCCCTTGTAGGAGGAGACCCCAGAGCGCTCTTCCTGCCAGGTGAGCAAGGACAGTGTGAGCAGACAGCCACCTGTAGCCAGGAGTGGGGGGGGTCTCCAGAGTCCCATGGTGCTGCCCCTGATTGTAGACTCATGGCCTCTAGGACCATGGTTTGCAAGTGTCTACAGTTTAAGTTGCCCAGTCGGTGACATCATGTTACAGTAGCCCAAGCTGACTAATACACCATGCTTTGATCTGAAAGGTCTGTGCTGAATCTTTTTCTGTGTCATTTGACTACAGCAGCTATGGTCACCACTCACTGCAACAGGTTGCCAAAAGGCCCTTTTCAGTGTTTGCCAGAATAAACAGTTTGCCTAAATATGCTGCTTTGATGTCTTTTTCCCATACGAACTGTGAGACTCATCAGGAAATGGTCAAGCAGCTTAAGCCATCCTGAGTTTCCCCAGAGGTAAGGGTCAGGGGTCAAGATGGATAGATCCTCAAGGTTTTTTCACCCCAGACCTACTTCTATAAATATATTCCTTCATCACTTAGAATAATCTTTTTAAAGAGTGAAAGAGGAACAGATTTTACATCTCAAAGTCCTTTCAGAAGATTTTTATCCCATTATCAGGAAAGTAAAAATGGATTAGCAAGTTTTTCTTAAAAAGGGAAGAATGTGAAAATGCTCATCTTCCCCTCGGGCTCTGCAGAAAGGTAATCCATTTTAGATCAATGGCTATTGGTTCATGATTAGCCATTGGTGTTTCCCATTAAAACGATATTAGACTGTCACCCAGAAAATAACATTTAAGCCAAGTTTCAATTTCCAAGAAAAAAACTTACAGCAAGGGCAGAATATTAATCAGATTGTGCTTTGGGGAGCTGAAGCTACAGTTATAAATATTTCCTCAGGATATATTGTATGAGACAATTCGGTCACTGATGAGGCATGAATGCTTCTAATGGCATCTTCTGTAGGGTGATTTATTTTAATTGTCACTCTGGGACCTGTTATTATGCAGTGTGAGGATGGGTCACTGCATTAGAAAATTAAAGCTGATGAAACACATTCGTTTTTAGCCTGTTTATAAATTCAGACTTTGGGGATAAAGAGATGCTGAGTATACGTAAATCCTGCTTGACCATCACTTCACCGTGTACCGTATCTGGTGTCAAAGACTGTCAGCGTGATGCAGCCACACAGCTCGGAACTCCTGGGGCCTCCTGTTCCACCTTGCAAGGACTGTGACAGCCCGATATCCAGCTCACTGGACGCTGAGCCCCACTGGCTCTCTGGGGTCACTGCCAGGTAAGTGCCAGGTTGAGTGTCCAGAATAGAACCAGAATTGAGAAGGAAAGGCAACTAGCATTTATCAGACCCCAGTACATGACAGATGTGTTGTGCATTATTTTAGTACTGTTCTCTTTCTACTTCTAATGCCTCCCAAGATTGGTAAATGTCTCTATTTTAAAAAGAGAGATTCAGGGAGACTAAATTGGAGAATTTTGCACAGTTAATGAAATACAGTGCCAGAAATGATTTAGTTTGCAGTGAATACTCATGGGGGGAAACCAGACACTTCATATCACTTTATTTTTTACTTTTGTGATAAACGTTGCAGAAGAACAGAAGTCGCATTAACAGGACAGGTTCTTACCTAACACCTATATTATGGCCTTAAACCTTAGGTTTAAATTTTTTCAGTCGGTCATCTAGGGCCTCTGGGCATGTGTAGAAGGTATGGAGAGATGGAGGAGACAAGAATGAGAAATGCCCAGATCTCAGACTGAAGTTCTGAGTGAAAACTTCCAGTTCTATAAATCCTTTGAGCTTACACAATAGGAAAAAAAAAAAAAATAGATGCATTTTGGAGCTCAGATATGCAATTAGTCACTCTAATTTTTGCTTAAGTGAATCCATCTTTTGTGTGTGCTGAAAGGAGCAAATTGCCTGCAATGTGTGTCTAGGCAGCTTCCAAAGTAGAATCAGAAAGTGAGATGTCAAAGACTGTCTGCTATTTACATCATCACCAGATTAAGAAGGAATTGTGTTAATGCAAATGAGAGTGTGAATGCCTGCCACGTGGAGGCTACCCAAGTTACACCCAGTCAGTCTAGAGAAATCGTTCCTTTAGTGTCATCGTAACAATATAAAGCATCAAAATCTGAGAAACTAACTAGACAAGGTACAACTATTTTAGCTGGGGAGCAAATGTACCAGTCTGCCAGTCTCTGAGTCTGGTCGGTTTCGTTAAGAACCTAATAAGATCTCTCTTCACGGTAAAGTTTATCCTCCTTTGCTTGTACATGGGTATTATGCTGTTTAATTTTAGTTTTACAATGTAGTTTTAATTGTATTTAGCAGATAGACCTTGTATTGTTCAGTCAGTGATTTCTATTAGCAAATCTAAATTAAGCTCCTAATTTACCATTGCAACTCATTGTGGTGATAGCAAATTTAAAATCTCATTGTCAAAAAAGTTGATCTCCTTGATCAAAAAAGCTGAAAAGCACAGTCTAATATCTTGTTGCTTTGAGATTTTGAACTCATGCAAAACATGCAAAATGCTGTCTCCCCTATTCAAATAATATTTTCCTTGGTGGCTCAGTTGGTAAAGAATCCACCTGCAGTGAGGAAGACCTGGGTGTGATCCCTGGGTCAAGAAGCTCCCCTGGAGAAGGAAATGGCAACCCACTCTAGAATTCTTGCCTGGGAAATCCCATGAACAGAGGAGCCTGGTGGGCTGTAGTCCATAGGGTCGCAAGAGTCTGACATGACTTAGCAACTAAACCACCAACTATTCAAATGTTCCTTATTTTCATACTTAATTGACTCATTTGGGAACTTACATTGCATCCATCACTACTCAGTTACTATTGCAAGTATGTGAGTGTGAAAATCACAGCCACCCATCTGAGGTTCCCTGGATATACTCCTACTTCTATATGTTGTGTTTATTTCCTAAAATGGTGACTCATTAAAAACCCCACCAGAGAAATTCTGCTATGTTCTTTTGAAATTTCCTTAAATAAAACTGTTAAAAATGGGGGATCTTTTCTAATTAAATTAACATCAGCAATGGGACTGTGGCTATTTGCATTGTTGCGCTAAATGCACCCCTGTCCTTTTTCTCTAGCAAAGTTAATCAAGAGTTATTCTCTTTCCCAACCCTCTTTTCTTTCCTAACTCTTCTATTTCTATCTCCAGAAGAGCTATTCTTCTAGACCCTCCTGTTCTAAACTTCTCAACATATCTGACAATTGATTTTCTCTTCTGGCCAAGTCTCCCTAGTACAAGTCTAATGATCTTCCCTTTGAGTGGATTCTCAGATTCATGCTGCTTCCTCCATTTCTTCCACTCTAACATCCTGACTATTTTATACCATGCATACAACATCTGGGGGCCTCTTTAACTCCCAGTGTCCCCCACTCCCCATGCTGCCTGCCCCTGACTTTACTATCCACCTGCCCTTCTCTCCACCCTCTCCATCACACCCTGTAATCTTCTTCGGGGTCTTCCCTCAGGGTTTCTTCTCTTCCAACACCCATCCTCAGAGCCAGCAGATTCTGTCAGCACCTCCTCTCTCTCCCTTTGAAGCCATGGATGCTTCTAATGGAAAAGAGCTATACCGAGTAAGGTGCTTGTTTGATCCGATAGGATATTTATTTTTAGGCTACCAGTTTCCTGGTCTGAATCTATTCCCTGGTCCTGCACTGCTGCTGTAGGTCACAGGGTGCACATTAAATCACTGAGATGATTTTTGGCACGTGCTACTGATTCTTCTTGGACCACATGTAAATAGTAAAGCATTCCTTGTTTTGATATGATTTTTAAAATTATTTATCCATGAATTCTCTGTAAGTAGCAAGTGGCTTGGATTTCAAGCTTAGAGGACAGTCATATCAGTTTCTGGTTTAGGCTAGGTAATTCCTTGCAACAATGAGTCATTTCTGTGCAACTCTCTTGCTTTTAATGTGAAATTGTACAAAATAGGACTAGATTTTTTTTTTTTTTTTAAGTCTCAGTGCTTTATAAATACCTCCCTTACCTCAGCCCTCATCCCCCACAGGAGGCTCAGTCAACCATAACATCATCCATTCTTTAAGTCAAAAGGGCTTTTACAGGTCACAGCACCCAAATTCCCTTAAAATGCTGAAGCCTCCTGCCTACATTTGAAGACAGATCCTGCTATTTCAAAATCTAGGGATCCGCCTATGTGTGGATTTGGGAGTTGGACACAATGATTCAAAGTCCAACGAGGCTACTTACCGTCCCTTTGATAGCTCATAGTCTTCGCCCCATTTTTTTTTTTTGAAAAGCAAAGCTGAAGATTGTTGCAAACATGAATATCTTAGTAATTTGCACACTGACCTGGGCTTTCCTTGTGGTTTGTGGGTAGAGAATCCACCTGCAATGTGGGAGACCCAGGTTTAATCCCTGGGTTGGAAAGACCCCCTGGAGAAGGGAATGGCTACCAACTCCAACATCCTTGCCCAGAGAACCCCATGGACAGAGCAGCCTCGGGGGCTGCAGTCCATCGGATCGCAAAGAGTTGGACATGACTGAATGACTTTCACTTCACTTCTTCACTGGTTCATGGAGATCGTCACCCTTCTTCAGCACATCCTATCCCCCATAACGTTTACCTCCCTTGTCAGAAAGCACCCATGATGGATTACTAACCATACGTATCCAATGCTAGTAATAAGTTTCTCGTTCTCAAGATTTTGTGTGTTTTCAAAAACTACAAGTCATTATTTCATACAAGGGCACAATGATTTTACTGCCAACTCCAGGGAATGACCAGGAAGAGACTGCACATGGGTAGAAATTGCCTCTATACCACAAGCAGGGCTGAGGGGACATGACCACCTCTGTAGGACACATTCAGCCCCGCAGGCATCTTGATAAGTTGGAGGGAAGACTTGTTTACTGGCGTATGTTTCATCACCCCATGCTCCACAGATTGCCATCAAACCTTGGGGAGCCGGGCTTGGGCAATTTGTTCCTGCCGACACACTTCTTCACTTCATCATCAGGCAGCATTTCCTGGGGCTGCTCTTGATTTCTGAGCCCTTCACCCCAGAAAGCACAGAAAAGAGAACCTAGAGAGGGTGAAATTGCTTCCTCAAACTGCTCTGGAGCTGGGCTGGTGGATAAGACGTGCCAATCCCACCAAGTGTGCTTAACTGGTCCTCCGCTTCAGAGACTGACCTGACTTCAAGGGACAGAAGCCACTGGCCGGGAATCTGTAAACCTTTGCTGTCCGTGGATGGCTGTTCCCTGAGCTTGTGCATGAACTTGCATAAGGAGAGAAGCATCATGGCATTTATGAAGGCTAATGCAATATACATGTGAAATTTCCCAAAAGGAAATTAAAATCTAATTTCAGACTTTGATATCCAATGGCTGTCTAAAAAAAGCAAAAGGCACAACAAATTAAGCTGAAATAATCAACTGCTGCTTGAAATCATTGATTTGAATCATACAGAACACGTAATTGTCTCAATTGAATAAAGTCGCAATCCAAAAACAATCCAGTTTTAATAACGAGCCATTTCAAATGAGTCACAATCATAAAGGCCCAGCTGCGGCTGGATTCACCCTCAGATGAGAACATAATCTTCTGTCTCTAGCAAAAAGCAATTCTGTTTATCCTTTCCCGGTGCAACAGAAATAAATAGGGATTTTAACAGGACCGATCTACAGTAACATTTATGGACTGCAGAGCATCTTCATAATCATTGTGATTTCATAGTTGTAGCTACCAGCTTGCAGCTCTGACTTTTTTCACTAACTTGAGGGGTATAAAATTGAGAATCTTATATGCAGCATCCAGCTTTGCTCTGTCTGAGAAGGTAGAAAAGGTCTTGTTCAAAGCCACAGACTTTCATGTGTGCACTGGAAGAGGCTTTATTTGGAGTAGAAATGGTCAGTGTTTTGTATTCAGAGAAACTTGTGTGGGATTCAGGGTCTATCGGTTATTTAATGCTTATCTCAGGGACTTTGGACAAATTACCTAGCCTTTAAAAATTGGTCTGTGTGACTTAAAAAAAAAAAAAAAAAAGTGAAAATGATATTTCCAAATTAGCAACACACATAGTCCTGAGGACATGGAAGATACCCAAACTCATTTATTTCCTTTTTATAAATGAACATATGACCTTTGCTCATTAATATTTAGTACATACCTGGCCAAGACCATGCTCATTTATGAAGCAAATTATACAAATGGAAAGACAACAGTTATGAATGTCAAGCACCAGTCCCTGAATCCCAGGAGTCTGACTCTGTGTTTGCAACATTGCCTGAAAGACAAAATTTAGGGATCACTAAACCAGGAACCTCAGGAAACATTACTGCAATAACTAACTTGGAAAATAGAGAGAGAAGGCAGAACTAGCTCATTTAATGTAGGCAACAGGCTCAAGCTGAAACTTGAGAATCTCTTCCCAGAATGAATGGATATGATTCCTGGAGCACAGATATGAGGAAAACTGTTCTATTCACTGAATGACTGTGTACTCCCAAAATACATGTTTAAGTCTTACCCACTGATGTGTATTGGGAGGCGGGGCCTTTAGGAGGTGCTTAGGTCATGAGGGTGGGGCCCTTGTTAATGGGGGTTAGCACCCTTTATAAGAAGAACCACCAGGAGAGAGCTTGTGTCCTCTCTCTCCCTCACTGTCCTCTGCCATGTAAGAATACAGACAGACACAGCCACCTGCAAGCCAGAAAGAGCTCTGAGCAACAGTGGACATTCTGGCACCTTAATCTTGAACCAGCCTCCAGAACCTTAAGGAATAAGTCTTTCTAGTTTAAGCCCCCCAGTCTCTGGAATGTTTGTTATAATAGCCTGAGCTGATAGCTCTCCCCATAAAGAAGTAACTCTGTATAGATTTTTACTCAGAAATCTCCACTTTGGGGAGATGGAATATGTAGCAGCACCCTTGATTGTTGGCAGCAGGCATCCTGACCTGGTACCATTGCTTATTATTTAGTTAAAATCAATGCATTTGAAAACTGGAGAGTGTTCCCATATGTTGTGCAATAGGAATGCTTTGATCTCTTTTGGATCTCAAAGAAGCATCACCCGACTACAACCAAGTCCCCCTGCCCCACAAGTCTGAAATTGTTGATCTCAAAGGTCATAGATGTGATGACTGGGAGGGTCTGGCACTCAGTGATAATGTGACAAAAGCAAAAACCACCATACACTCCCCAGGGCTCTGCACAGCTGCCATGAAGCAGGCCCTCAGAAGTATCCCTGAATAATCTGGGCTGTTACCTCCTAGAATGGCAGTTCATAGGGAAAAGCCCGGTTTTCTTGTTGTATTGAATGTCTCATGATGCTGTTCCCAATTCTGTTGAGCTGTATGAACTTCCATAGTATCACACACATACACAAAAAATGTTTCTCTGTAGTCTTGAAATGATAGCTTTCATGTAATTTTTATGTTATAAGAAGATAACTTTCATATCTTGTAAATCATCAACCACAGACATTATAAAATGCACCCCAAAGTTGGCAGTTGGAATGATATTTTATAGGTTTTTCATTAGAGAATCATACTTCACCATTATGTCATACTTAAGAAATTGCTTTTCCAAACGGTTAAACTCAGAAGCATTTGGCTTATCATCATTGCAAAGCTGTTTCTGTCTTCCCTGGGGTCCACTTTCTGCTAGGGCAGATCTCTGGGCTCTCCTTCCTGTTTCCAGGCTCCTGTCTCCAAGTGGGAACTGCTAGAGCCGCCGTCACTGACCAAGGAAAGCAAGGAGCTTTCTGTCAATGGACGGCAGCTTCCTCTCTGAGTCACTGACTTGTTGAGGGTCTGCGCTGTGCCTCACACCGTGGGTCTCACTGCACTGCCTGCATCTTGTTGTCTAAATTAAACAGTCTGGGAACAGGAAATAGAATGTCCTCTTTTTTTTTTTTTTTTTTAACAGAAGAGGAAACTGAGGCTCTGAGAACTTTGGTGACTTACAAAGTCAACAAGACTCCCACAAAGCTGGTGGAGCAGATGGGAGCCCGGTGTCATCCCTTTGTTTACTCCCTCTTCCAAAACTAAGAATAGTTTCTATATGTATGTTCATGTTTCCAGTCAGAACACACAAACTACACTATTTCCTTTTTTTTCCTCAAGAGAATTAAAAATAGACTCCAGATAACCAGGAATTGGAGGAGCATACCTAGAACCGTAGGGATGAGTTACCGCCGACCCCACAGGGAGGAGCTGCCCCCGTTCAGGCTGAGAGCTGAGAGTCTGGACTCTGCAGCTGGACCAGGCCAGTGCGGGGGGTCAGGCACTAACTCTATGTGTGCATGCGTGTGTGTGCACACATACCTGTGAGTACACATGCACATGTGGCCGTGTATGGAACACAGGGCAAGAAGGATCTTGTGTGCATTCTACCTGTTGGTTTTTTAACTCCTTGAAACTTTAGTTCCCTCGACTGCCAAGACAGTTACAGAATGAGAACATGGGAAACAAATACTGCTTGGTTTATGAGTCATCTTAATCACAAGTTTCTTTTTCTTACCTTTGTCATAGGATGAAATGTACACAGAATCTTGTGTACTCTCTTTTATACTCATTTCTGTGAACTCAAATCACTTTATATTCATATTCTCATGATATGTAAAAACAAGTAAATCCTATTGATGAGGTCTGTTTATATTTCCAAAGGTTAAGAAGAAAAAAAAACATGAATCAATTACTTTTGAACCTTTGACAGTGTATAAGAAAATGGAATTATGTTATCAAGATCACATTAGTAGTTCTAATTTGGGATAATTCCAACCTGAAGTGCTACCTGTTTTACTATAGTGATGACACTAATCTTGAATGCAGCAACATACAGGTGCAAAATCATACATTTATTATATGGCATATTTGACTCTCTAATAAGTGTATTGTCTAGTTCAAAAATTCATTCATAATTAAAATTTATCAATTAATTAAGTTTGACAGAAAGCAGATATTTTAATTTCTCTATATATGTAAAAGAAATACAGGGGGAAATAAACCTGTATTTCAGAATCAGTGTGGAGATTATAGATGATGCATGTAAATTTCTCAGCATTGTTTAGTAACCCACATCTTGCAATTCTTATGTTATTTAGGAGAAAGAGTCTTGCAAAATTCACAAAGAAAGGAGAATTTCTGCTGACTATTTCATAAAGGAAGAAGATGAGATGAAATGAAAGAAGGAAAGTTTATTCCAATAAACTAACAAAGACAAGAAACAAAGGGTGTCATTATTTTTCTGTCTCCTTGAAGCAGATTTGAAATTCAACAAGATTTTTTTCCTGCTGTTTGCAAGTGTTCATGGAAGGTTGGCTGGCAAGTGGCCATGGAGCCATGAGGACATCTCTGAAAAGATGCAGCTGGCGCCGGTACCTGCCCAGCCACCGGGAGAACGTCCTCAGATGCTGTCAGTGATGTTTCTGTAACTTGATTCTGAAGGTGTCCTTAATTACTTCAAACACTGAAGGAATTAGTCACACAATCTTTAAGAGCTAATTTTGTAAAGCTGTACAGTACTAGTATAAGTTCCTTAATACATTTCCTTGACTCTTGCCAGCCAAGAGTATTGAAGTAATCTGTCAAGACGCAGTTTCTCATTGCAATTGTTATCTGAATGCTCGTCCAAAACCATCCCTTCCAAAACAAAGATGTCAAGTAGTGAGCACACCTAGAACTTGTAGGATTGTAAAAGTGGGGTGAAATTTCAAACCTGCCCTTGAAGAAAACCCCACTTTTGATAAATTAACAGACTTCTTGACTCTCCTCCTCTTCTACACGGTGTTCCTAGCAATACCAGTCTTCCATGGTAGTAAAGAAGATTAAATGAGATAATGATGCTTGAATAAAGTAAATACTAGCTGTATGCCCTGTCTACTAAGTTAAACTCTACAGGAAACACACACATATGAGTAAGACAAATATACTACCTGTTCCAGGACAAAGGTGTTACAGTTCTGGCAGATATATACATAGATAGATGGATGGATAGGTAGAGAGAGAGAGATACTGATGTTGAAGTTGCAATGCTTTGACCACCTGACAAGAAGAGCCGACTCATTGGAAAAGACCCTGATGCTAGGAGAGATCGAAGGCAAAAGGAGAAGAGGGTGGCAGAGGGTGAGATGGTTAGAGAGCATCACCGACTCAATGGACATGAATCTGAGCAAACTCCAGGAGATAGTGAAGGATAGGGGAGCCTGGCGTGTTACAGTCCCTGGGGTTGCAAAGAGTCAGACATGACTTAGCAAGTGAACAACAACAATGACAACAAAATACAGGTATATCTTCTTTCAAAAGAGGAAGTCATTCTACTTGGTTTGGATACAAATGGATGGAGTTTTTGAGATAGACTAAAATAAACCTTAAAGGATAGTAGCAACTTAAGGGGCAAGGATGAGGAAGAAAGAGGGATATTTCAAACAGATGAAATGTTGTAAAGTTTGATTTCTTTGGGCACAGTACAGTGTTCTGAAATATTGATCTATGTGGTACTCATGAGATACGAGATCGGCACAAACCAGGATTACATTTTGAAGGTAGTTAAATACCAACTATAAATTTGGTAAAATTTATAAAATATCTAAATAAAGGCATTACGTGCTAGAAAGCACGTAATTATTATAGAATTTTGTGTGGAGGTAGATGACACCATGACTTGAATTAGACTTTAGAAGGAACAATGAAAGAGCCTCCCAAGGAAAGGGTTCAGTGAAGAGAGGTGAAGGGATGGGCATAGATCCCATGAAGAAGACCAGCAGCCTGTTTACTACCAAACACATCCTAGTGTTTCCTGGGAAAGTCTTGGTTCCTTCTCCTAAAAACAAAGAATAAGTAAACCTTTTCAAGTCAACAAACAGGTAGGTACTCGTTTACTCTCCAAGTTAGTACAGATCTCAAAAAAAAAGAAAAGAAGAAGGTTGATGCATTTTGAATCTAGAGAGGAAACAAAGAGATGAGGAAGAGGCACTTGTAGAAATCATCAAAGCACTTGTGATCTGAAGAAAAACCAAAGCACACAGATACAGGCGAAACTTCCCTATAATGCTTTAATAGTCTGTGTCTAAGGGCTGATCTTTCGCACTACTTGAGATGTCTCCACACCTTTCCTCTCTAGATTAGATTCTAGACTAATAACTGCAGAAGAAGCTTTCATTAGGGGATAGTCCACTTGTGTTTTCAGAGCCTCGCCCATAATTCTCTTGGTCAACTAGCAGAATGGAATGTGACAAGATTGTCCACTCATCCTCCATGGGATCAATAGAGATCATCATGGAACCACGATGGCTGCCTACACTCTTGCATGGAAACTCACTTCTCGTATCATTCACCACCTGAATACATCACAAGGCATTCCCTGGAATCCAGGGTACCAGGATTGTGGTTCTTGCTCTAACATATTCTTTAGTTGAACATTTGTATGTTAACATCAGCTAGTCACTTTTTTTTTTTAAATCCATAAAAGAAGGATTTGGTTAACCAGAACATCAGAGAAGTTCTGAACAACCTAAAATCCCCTCCAGGATGTGTTCATATTCAATATGCATTTTCCAGAGAGAAGATAGTTTTCAGCTTTCATCACCTTATTTGGGCTTTGGAACAAAAATTTGACAGTCTCCATCAATGGAATGGAATGTTTCCCTGGGAGAATGTGGCGCTAACAACAAAATCACCTTCATTTCATGTCTTTAAAAGCGTCAGTTAAGTTTTCAGATGTGTATTTATTTACCCTCTAAGATCTGAAGGGTTATGTGATGTCAGTCTCCAGCATAGGCTGTCTTTCCTTTTCACGTGGTACTTAACTCTGGGGGAAGCACCGTCCTCGAGATGGGTCTCTCTAGACATTAATTAGCAGGCGATGCGACCTTCACATTCACACCTGTAACCCAGATGTTGCTGATCATACAGTTGCTTCTACAGTGGTTCGCACGTTGCTACCACACTTGTGTACTTCACTCTGCTGTGATTTTTTTAAAGTAGGATAATAATAGTAAGTCTTTCAGCAGCTGTCAAGGTGGCAGGAACAACACACCATTGCGTAGATGGCGCTGACGATGTTCAGCATTAATGTTCCAGAGCCCTGCCAGCTACGCTGCACCACTGCCCTCAATCTCAGAATAATGCAGTTGAAAAATGGTCTAGTGTAGACCTGAGGTTAGAGAATCCACAGCTTGATGGCAGTGATCTACCCTGAGAGACGTTTGTTTTTACACTAAGATACTGTGGCCTGTTGGAAACTGAAGGTACCAACAAGCACGGCCATGCCAAGTGCGTGCCTCCAAACTGTGCTTTTCTTCCAGAGGAAGATGAGCCTGAACCCACCTTACAACCACACTGGGTATCAATTGCATGTGAATGCAGGCATTGGAGCAGTCAGTCTGGCCCCAGAGATACACTCCCCAGTCTTTCTGCTTTCCATATTTTTATCCATCCTGCATGATACTATGGTTTTCCTGACACATCATGGGCCTCTTTTTGGCGGCATGAGAGAATAATTATTTGGGAACTATGGGGAATATTAACTACTCATGTAGAGGAGAAAAGGTATGGACTTCAAGAGAAAAAGAAAGCTCAAAGTAATGGTTATAACAACATCAAGCAAAATGAAAGAAAACTTTAACCCCTGGATGACAAGCACTGTAATTATTGTTTACCTTTCTGACATGATCCCCCACTTCCAATTTAATTAAGGGAAAATTTTAATATGCAATATTGCAAAGTCAATATAAAGTATTCCAGAGATTCATCTCAAGTCTTGCTAGAAGATTTGAATTTAACAAAAAAGAAAAGAGTAAATTCATATACGAATACGCAAACCAGTTCAGTTCAGTTGCTCAGTCGTATCCAACTTTTTGTGACCCCATGGACTGCAGCACACCAGGCCTCCCTGTCCATCACTGACTCCTGGAGTTTACTCAAACTCATGTCCATTGAGTCAGGGATGCCATCCAACCATCTCATCCTCTGTTGTCCCCTTCTACTCCCACCTTCAATCTTTCCCAGCATCAGGGTCTTTTCCAATGAGTCAGTTCTTCATATCAGGTGGCCAAAGAATTGGAGTTTCAGCTTCAGCATCAGTCTTTCCAATGAATATTCAGGACTGGTTTCCTTTAGGATGGATTGGTTTGATCTCCTTTCAGTTCAAGGGATTCTCAAGAGTCTTCTCCAACGCTATAGTTCAAAAGCATCAATTCTTCGGCGCTCAGCTTTCTTTGGGATGCAAACCAGTACCGTACCTAAAAAGAGGTTTACAAAGATGTAATTTGGGCTTCCCAGTAAATTCAGTGGGAAAGAATCTGCCTCCAATGCAGAAGATGCAGGTTCGATCCCTGGGTTGGGAAGATCCCCTGGAGAAGGAATGGCAACCCACTCCAGTATTCCTGCCTGAAGAATTCCATGGACAGAGGAGCTTGGTGGGCTACAGTCCATGAGGCTGCACAGAGTTGGACACAGCCGAGTGACTGAACAACAATAACAATTTGTGTATGTTATTCAGACTTGTTTGAATACCAGAACAATTTTTTAGTGAGTTTGTGAATCTGTACAATACAGATTTTAATGATGAATATTAAAACAAAGTCTTTAGAAATGAACTTGGTGAAAAATTTGGGAGAGAAGTCCAGTTGAACCCAAGCGAGTAATGACTTAGTCTGCAGGGCTTAATTATGAGAATAAGGAAATGGCGGTAACTTCTATAAAAGCTACTTCCCTGCCCAGACTGTGGGCCTGCAGTGGCCTGAGAAAGGAAGTGGACTGTGTCCCAGTGAAGACACAGTATCTTTCCCATGGTTGGTACCCATAAACAGTGCCCTTTAATTTTTCCTTTAAGAAAATCTCATTTGTTTTGTGGATTTCCAGCTCTTGAGGTTAGGGATCGAGTCCAGAGTTTTTTTAGAAGGTCCCTTGCGTTTAATACAGGGCTTCCCTGGTGGCTCAGCTGGTAAAGAATCTGTGTGCTCTGTGGGAGACCCAGGTTTGATCCTCGGATTGGGAAGATTCCCTGGAGGAGGGAATGGCTACCCACTCCAGTGATCTTGCCTAGAGAATCCCAAGGACAGAGGAGCCTAGCAGGCTACAGTTCATGGGGTTGCAAAGAGTCGGACATAATTGAGCAACTAACACTTTGACTTTGGGGTTTAATGCAGTGCTTGCACGAGGTAGCTATACAATCCATCCGTCATAAAGCTCTCTCTGGACCAAAGGGCTGGCTCTGCAGGGTTGCTGCCCAAACACACAAAGCATCTGTGTCAGACATCTACCCTCCAAAACATTGATGTGGTTTTTGCCTTATCATGGGGTAGATCATTTCTCCAATTAAGAAAATTTAAGTCTAAAATCTGTCTCTTAGTTTTCATCCTAAATCTTTCTTTTTGTTCTAAATATGCAATATCTGTGTTTCCACCTCCTTACCATCCACCCCCCCACCCCTGTAGGATGCTGCAGGGGAGGGGGATAGTCTTTCAGACTAGGAGACGGTAAGGAAAGATGGGGCTTTGAGAAATGTGAAGGCTCCTTTTCTTCACTGTTAGATCTCTACATCTTTCAGACAAGAGAGACTGTGTAAATCTAAATATCAACTGTCATTATGGAAAGGGGGCTGTTGTGAGAATCGCAAATTGCTGGAATGAAACAAAAAAGGCAGATGTTCCATTGTGATCATCTTAAACAACAAGCTTGATTCCTTTCCGGTGATGGGGAAAACAGTGTTTAAGACTGCCCCGGTTTGGAAACGTTCATCCCGCCCCACCCCCACTCCTTGGCCCTGCAATTTGACGGGCAAGCTCAAGGTTCCGGGTTCCCCTTTAGATGAATCTGCAAAGGTAGGCGGACAGGGCCAGCAGACGAGCTGCAAGCACTGCCGGCTGTCCTGGCCGCCAGCCGCCCTGGCCAGGAGCTGATAACCACGGCTTAATCACACGCCTCCCACGGGCCTTTATCTGGTGGGGCGGCATCATGCCGGCAGTCACTTGGTATGTGGATCACGTCTCTCAGTTCCTAGTACCAATTTGAAAATGATAACATTCACAGCTATTTTTATTTCTCTCCAATGGCACAGCGAGATTTCTCCTCTCCTGCCTCTCACTCTTCCTTACATATATTCCAAGAGTGGCCTCTGGTTGAACTCCGCTGCTCCTAACAGCGCTTTCCTCTGGGGGGTTAGCTCAGCCACAGAAACGCTTCTGTGAAAATGGTGAATTCACGGGCAGATAAAGGTGTCTTCACCTAAAGCTGAATATCCAAGCATGATGTGGAATTGCCAGCTAACGAAGAGGGGAGAGGATCTTGCAATTAGCCATCTCAAACCTCTTAAAGCTTCAAGTTAGGACATTTATAATAAAGGGAGGAAAGCCAGCTGACTATTTGAGGCAAGATGTGACTGTGAAAGTGACCGCTGTGTGTCAACATGAGCTCCCCACAAGCAGAGAGGGAGAGGTTCTTTAAACTACTTTCTAACAGCATTTGCATTTGCACAAGTCCTCCAAAATTCATTCTATTCCTGAGTCAGGGAGATCCCCTGGAGAAGGGCATGGCTACCCACTCCAGTATTCTTGGGCTTCCCTGGTGGCTCAGCTGGTAAAGAATCTGCCTGCCATGCAGGAGATCTGGGCTCGATCCCTGGGTTGGGAAGATCCCCTGGAGAAGGGAAAGGCTACCCACTCCAGTATTCTAGCCTGGAGAATTCCATGGACTGTATAGTCCATTGGGTCACAAAGAGTCGGACATGACCGAGTGACTTTCACTCACTCACTCCAAAATTTGTTAAGGCCATTTCCACGGATTTCACTAGCTTATCTCTTCCGCAAGCAGGAGCCAGAGAAGCTTGCTGGCCAGCCCCTCCCATTTACTCCGTAAATCACAGCCGGCCCAGCTTGTCACAAGCAAAGTACCAAGTAATTTATGCCTTTTCAAAACTGATCCATTTCTAAAGTCAGTTTGAGAAGGATGACGGCATTTGCTCAGATCCTGGAGAAAAGCTTTTTCTCTTGATGAAATGAGAGGAGAGAGGGAGGTTGGAGACAGGGCTGATTAACTTGCCATCTGGGAGCATCCTGAAGGAGACACCTACCCTGGAGGAGGTGTGGGAGGTGGAATAATTACACTGGAGAGTGAAAAAGCTGATGCGAAAGGCAACACTCGCATTCATGCTGTCTTCTCCCACCTCCAAACCAAAGTAAGGACTGAGGAGTACATATTCAAGGGAAAAGATCCTGGTTCAAGGCAAAGGAAAGTCTTCCCAAAGAGCTGCCAGTCTATGGAATGAAATGCCTGAGAAACTGAGGTTGGGAAGGAGAGATGGTTTCCTGGAGACACTAGTTCTCCACTTAGGCGTGGTTACTGGAGGAGGGGGGAACCTTAACAGAGGGAGAGGCAAGACCACAGGCTTCCTAAGGAACGTCCAGGAAACAGCCAACGGGAGCACTTCATAGGTGGCAGGAGGCCGGTGAACCCCTAGATTACAGGTCCCTTTTTGTCATTCAGTCAATGACGTTTAGGTGTTTGAACAGATCACTAAAACAGACATGTCACTAAGTGATGCAGGAACTATATATATTTATTAAATTTTAAAACCTTCTCAAGATTGAAAAGTCAACAAACTAATTTTTATTTTGTCCATCTTAAGTGAATATCAACATGAAGTCAAGCCAGAAAACGATGTCCTAAGATGCATGCTTTACACATCTTTATTTTGAAAAATAACCATTTAATGCATTAAAAAAAAACTCCTTTATTGAAATTGTTTTCATAGATGGTTTTGCTTAGATTGAGGTTAAAGGTAGAAATGTGGTACCTGAGAACTAACTATGGAATGAGTAACGGTCTGGAGGATGCAAAGAGAAGACAAGATAAAGGGGATGGCCTGTGGATGCCTGTAAATGGTGAGGTGGTTTCCACAGTCCCTGAGAAACCCTGGCACTGAGCAGGTCCTGTACTGAGACTCAGAAGGCCTGGCTTCTCATTAAATGGGATCCTATTTTACATTATACGAAAAATTGATGAACTTAGGTATTTGTGAAGAAATGGTGAAAGTTTCAAGCTATATTAATTACAAAAAATATGTTTAGAATAGTACTTCACCTATTCTTGGTAACGGTTGACATCTACAAGGTAAATTAACTTCATATGGGCTTCTTTCTTTTTTCTTATCTTATTTGTATTGAAACACTTAAAAAAATGCAGAAGCAGTTTAGAATCTCATACAAATTTGCGCCTTTTACTTAGAATCAAAACCATAATATACCACTGCATTTAGCAAAGTCAAAACTGGACTTGCTTTGAGCAGAGGCTGCTACAGAACTTGCAAAGTTCGATGCAAAGGAAAAGGTGAGTCCCCACGTCTAAAAAGAAAAAAATGGTGCTATCAGAGCTGCTAAAATACAGTTTTTCCCTTCTTCTGTGATCTCTTTTTCAACTTACGATATTTTTTATTTGCTTCTTTACTCTTCTTAAAGATGCTTCCCTAGTGGCTAAGTTGGTAAAGAATCTGCCTGCAGTGCAAGAGACCTGGGTTCAATCCTCCAGTCAGAAAGATCCCCTGGAGAAGGAAATGGCAACCCACTCCAGTATTCTTTCCCAGAGAATCCCATGGACAGAGGAGCTGGGCAGGCTATAGTCCATAGGATTGCAAAGAGTCAGACACGATGTGAAACTAACTTTCACTTTCACTCTTCTTAAGAAGTAATAATTTTAACTATTAGCCGTATTTCAGCATTCATCCTTACATTGTTCAATGCTAGCTTTAAGTGCAAATGTCAGAACATTTCACTTGTATGCAAAATCACCAACATTAAGATTAAAAATAAAGGTGGGTGAAGGTATCTTTTCTTGGAAGTACCCAGGTTTATGTATAAATTGTAAACTTATCCAACTAATATGTTGAAATAATCTCAACAAATTGGAACTGCTAAGACCAAGCATATCCAAAATTTATATTTTGAGTCCAAACTACAGATTCCCCCTATATAGACGTGACCTCAAAGTCTCAGCCCCCAGTGTCTGTCTATGTGGATCTGTTTCCTAAACCTGCTAGATTTTTCATCTTTGTTAATATGTTATTACAAAGAAATTGCTTTTCTTCTGTTATTGTTCAGCTCAATCATCTTCATATACACTTAATCCTTAGTAGTCATGTGTGTTATTTCATTTTCGTGTATGTGTGTGTTTCATTCCCCGTGGTATATCAGTGTTTTTTTGCTGGTTTCTAAAAACTCATTTACGAGTAAAGATGTTAACCATTTGTCATGCAATGCAAATGAAATACCATATCTTATTGCCATCGATTTGCTATGATGTGTTGTATTTTGGTTCTGTATTAAAATATAATCATGTTCTGTTTTTTAAAAAGCAAACAGAACCATCCAAATTACACAATTTATGTCACATGGTTCATACGTGCATATATATTTGATTCTTACCAAGACAGAGGAAAGGCATCACAAAGCTCTCTGTCTTTATTTCACTTCTTGACATACACACGTCCTCCCACAGTCTCCATCTTAGGCTTATGGCTGAGAGGAAACTATGGACTGTCCACCTTTCCCTTTCGTTCCACTATCTTCCATGTAAGTAGCTGCAAGCACAGAGAAATAAAGTGAGTGAGAAAGAACAGGATAGGCCCCTGATCATCCATGTTCCTCAGAACACCATTGCCTTCTCTCTGCATTTAAGCAAGTTCTGGCATCTTGGGGCTGCCAGTGACCCGTTTAACTCTGTAGTGTGGCCCGCACTGCTTTGAGCCTCATTCCCACACTCCAAGCCCTGGGTCCTCGGAATCCCACCCTCATGGCAGCATCACAAACACCCCTGGAGAATGGGGAGGAAGCAGACAGACACAACGTAAGCCCATGCTGTCTGTCTGTCCTCTGACCACTTGCCTGCTAGGCCTCTCCACAGAACATCACCTACAAAACACGAGCTCCAAGATGAAAGTATTGTAAGTTCTGGGACTACAGAGCATGGAACCAAGACTGTGGTCTCTCTCAGTGTAGAGTCGGTGTGCCTTCACCAGTTGCACTTTTTTAAAGCCAGCACTAGCACTGAAAAAAAAAAACAAAAAAAACAAAACTAAGCAAAGACCTGATAAAGTTAAAACACTGAAACAAGCATGATGCTTCAATATTAGAACCAGACTGCTGAAAAACTGGAGCCATTTTTTAAAAAAGCCCAACTAAAGGTCAAGAATTATTGTAAATATCAGAACTTCAGACACGTAATAAAAGTTCTTTCTTTAAAAAAAAAAAAAAAGTTTTGTGTTTGTCTGAGTAACCTGTTGATCTGTGATTTCACATCTTGACTTGATTTAAGGTCATTACTCAAGACAAGATGAGCAACGCAGCTAGAGAACGCTGCTACGAAATCCATTCATTACCTGTAAATGGTCCATAACTCATGCTGATTCCTGAGGTATAAAAGTTATGGATCTTACTAAAATTTTGTCTCATCAACTTGATTGCAACATCTGCACCATCTAAAGGTGTGGCTTTGACAAGACATTTCATCTGTTTATACCTCAATTGAACGGTATGATTTTTAGAGACCCCTGAACATCTAATTTTTGAAAAGAAATTTTTACCATCTTTGCTGGGAAGGATCCTTTTCAATAATTGACTATTTCCTGTTCCAAGCCAAAATAAGATAATCGTGATGTTTTAGTTCACTACTCACATCAAGCCTCAAACAGCGATCTTATCAGCTACAAAAGCAAATTGAACATCATGAATGCAAATAAAGTCACTAAAATGTATACTGAAAAATACTTAAAATGATAGCTTTATGTTATATGATTTTATTTCAGTAAGAAAGTTTTTACTAAAAAAGGCAAATTGATGCTGGCGGCTTCTGCTTTTCCGAAGATAAGATTTATGTACGCATCATAATACATGATTCTCAACAACTATTTTGAATAAGAAAAGCAAGTGATTTCTTCTCGTTTCTTTAGATAAGACAAGGGAAGCAGATGTGACTAGGTGCTAGAATCAAATGGGAGGCTTCTGAACTCCAGTTCAAAGTCTTTTTAGTGTTCTGTTCATTGGAAAGAACTATATATTTGTGGTTGAGTCAGCATGTTTCTTCAAGTTAAAATAGGGAGAACTAGTTCACAACAGGTGTTGTAAATCAGCTGTTTCTGTGTAGCTCCTAGCTATCGTACATGAAGAGTAAACAGACCCTTTTTCTATTTCTCCTTTCCTGAATCTATGTTCCTCAATATTTCCATTTTGGTTGACATTTGCTTTTGAGTTGGTTTTTGTTTACTCTGGTGACAAATGATGCCTTGCAAAGCTCAATTTAATTTTCCACACTATTCAGACTTCCTAAGATCCATCTTTTCTTAATACCTGTTGTGGCAATGCTTTTCTAGTTTCAAAGAAGACTGAAAGTGATAGCAAAGTCGCTCAGTCACATCTGACTCTTTGCAACACCATGGATTATAGACCTCCAGGCTCCTCTGCCAGTGGAATTCTCCAGGCAAGACTACTGGAGTGGGTTGCCATTTCCTTCTCTAGGAGATCTTCTGAACCCAGGGATCAAACCCCTGTATCCTGTATCTCCTGCATTGCAGGCAGATTCTTTGCCTGCTGAGCTCTTAGGCGAGACGCAGTTCAGTTCAGCTCAGTCTCTCAGTCGTGTCCGACTCTTTGCCACCCCATGAATCTCAGCACCCCAGGTCTCCCTGTCCATCACCAACTCCCAGAGTCCACCCAAACCCATGTCCATCGAGTTGGTGATGCCATCCAGCCATCTCATCCTCTGTCGTCCCCTTCTCCTCCTGCCCCCAATCTCTCCCAACATTAGGGTCTTTTCCAATGAGTCAACTCTTTGCAGGAGGTGGCCAAAGTATTGGAGTTTCAGCTTCAACATCAGTCCTTCCAATGAACACTCAGGACTGATATCCTTTAGGATGGACTGGTTGGATCTCCTTGCAGTCCAAGGGACTCTCAAGAGTCTTCTCCAACACCACAGTTCAAAAGCATCAATTCTTCAGCACTCAGGTTTCTTCACAGTTCAACTCTCACATACACACATGACTACTAGAAAAACCATAGCCTTGACTAGAAGGACCATGTTGGCAAAGTAATGTCTCTGCTTTTAAATATGCCATCTAGGTTGGTCATAACTTTCCTTCCAAGGAGTAAGCCTCTTTTAATTTCATGGCTGCAATCACCATCTGCAGTGATTTTGGAGTCCAAAAAAATAAAGTCTAACACTGTTTCCACTGATTCCCCATCCATTTCCCATGAAGTGATGGGACCAGATGCCATCATCTTAGTTTTCTGAATGTTGAGCTTTAAGCCAACTTTTTCACTCTCCTCTTTCACTTTCATCAAGAGGCTTTTTAGTTCATTTTCACTTTCTGCCATAAGGGTGGTGTCATCTGCACATCTGAGGTTATTGATATTTCTCCCAGCAATCTTGATTCCAGCTTGTGCTTCTTCCAGCCCAGCATTTCTCATGATGTACTCTGCATATAAGTTAAATAAGCAGGGTGACAATATACAGCCTTGACATACTCCTTTTCCTATTGGGAACCAGTCTGTTGTTCCATGTCCAGTTCTAACTCTTGCTTCCTGACCTGCATACAGGTTTCTCAAGAGACAGGTCAGATGGTCTTGTATTCCCATCTCTTTCAGAATTTTCCACAGTTTATTGTGACCCACACAGTCAAAGGCTTTGGCGTAGTCAATAAAGCAGAAATAGATGTTATTCTGGAACTCTCTTGCTTTTTCAATGATCCAGCGGATGTTGGCAATTTGACCTCTGGTTCCTTTGCCTTTTCTAAAACCAAGTCAGGCAAGGCTAGCAAATCTCATATCATTTTCTTCTGTACAAGGAGAGCCATTGTTCTAAGTCTAATGTAGACACTCTTCTGATGCTCCTCTTGGCATAAACCGAGTCCTGCAGTCATTCCCAAGAGCAGCTGAAGGGGGCAAATTTCAGTTTCTTCCAATGGCTGATTAAATACAGAGGCAATACAAATTGTGTGGGCTTCCTAAACCTACAGCTGCCAGCAAAGCCACAGTGTTTGTTTTTAACTCAACCCCTCATTTGAATTCTTAATGAGTCTAGAAAAGTCTGACTTAAAGTTTCTTATGTCCTGGTGGAGACTCAGCTCCCACCCCCATGACTGTAGTGAGAACCACAGATGCTAGCGATCCTTGTGCGGAGAGGACCTTCACTGGTGTTCTGCAGGGATGCAGTGAAGCAAAACAGGATCCCACATGTGCAAACTCCACCCCAGGAGTCACTGTGTTCAGAGAGCTTAAAATTAATCAGTAATCACAGAGAAAACATTATGGACACTAAGAGAATAATTTACCAAATATATGACTATGAATTTGAAGACTTATTTAAAAGTTGATTTTTAAAATGAAAACATTAATAGTCTAAAGACCACAGAAGAGAAAAGAAGCAAGATAATTTTCGTGAAATACTCTGAATAGAAAATCAAAGGCTTAAGCATCCCTGTTATTACCACCACACGAGAGGTATATAAGGGGGGTCTGTCAAACTTTCAAAAGTAAATAATGTCAATAAAGCCAACTCACTTGAGACTTGATGAAAAGAAAAAATATTGCTAATACTCTCATGTACATGTATATTTAACAAAAATAGCATTTAGAAAAATCTGACATAGAATATATGAAAACATAAAATATCAGCATGATGCTTCCAATTAGTATGTAAAAAGAATAAAATTGTGTTCAGGCTTAATAAAAGAATAGTGTGTTAGGGTAAAGTTTAAGATGCTGTAACAAAGGCCCCTGAGCACAAAATCTTTTATAGAACAGGAGTTTATTTCTCAGGTAGCATTACAACTGAGCAGACTGGTGAGCCTGGTCTTCCTCTTGGGTTACTCAAAAGACCACTCTTGTCCCTTCTCATCCCCCCATTCCCAGTCTCTGTCCTCTGTGTCTGCAGACATCAAGATTCACCACCACATTTGGCTCCAAGCCATGGAGAGGGGAAAACTTTCTTTATCAAGAGCAGTGACGGTTCCATATATAATTTCTGTTCACATTCTGTTGGCCAAAACCTAGACATGGGCCCACATCTACAGGAAAACTGGGAAATGTGAGCTCTAGCTGGGTGGCCATGTGCTCAGAAAGAAACAGGAAACTAGTGAAATGGGCTACGAAATAGCTATGCAGACTCTTTCTGTATCTGATGGACCCAAGAAACCCAAAGCAGGAAGGTAAAATTATGGAAATAGTGAACATCAATTGTCTCCAGGTTTTAGAGAAAGAGAGAGATGACTAGATGGAGCACAGAGAATGCTTGGGGCACTGAAACTACCCATTATGAAGCTGTAATGATGGATATACGTCATCAGGCATTGTTGAAACCCATAGAGTGTACAACACCAGGAGTGAACCCCAATGGAAACTAAGGATAATAGGTAAAGTGTCATCCATGTTATCCATACGTGTAATCACACATGCGTTTGAACAAACATCACTAACATTAACACTTGATTTATTTGGGTAATGTAATTAGTGTAACTTTAATATATATTTTATATTTTCTAAATTTTTATAAGTGATTATACATTGCAGTCATCTGGGGAAATATTATAACAGTAATAAAACAAATTGTCTCTCCTAAAAAGTGATTTTCTTTGTAGTGATTTTTGAAGATTTTCCACTTTTTGGAAATATCAATTAAAATAAAGCTGTTTCATTCCATTACTCACTTGAAGAACAAAGAGCAGGATGTATCTCAGCAACTCAAAATGTTATTTTCTGTGAAAGTGACTTTTTACATTTTTGAAGAGCCTAACATATTAATATTTGTCTCTACAGATATGATTTAAAACCTTTCCAAATTGCTTTCAATGATTTATTTCAATGAGTCTACACATTGGACTCCAAACGTTAGAAATTTAAGTGCCTATTAGGTAAAATATCATTATACTTTTACTATCATGCTCATTGTTGTCTGATGATGGGTACAGTTCAATGGTACCAGCCAAAAGTTCTCATGAAATTCCTAATTGGCCTAAACCTCCCAAGTATACCCCAGAAAAGTAAATCTGAGAAGACAGGTGGTCTAAAGTGCAGGAATCACAAAGTCGCTGGCTGTCACTGGCTGTCCCTCAGGCTCTCAGGTTACAACAAAGCCCTACACTGAAGCCCCCTTCTTTAGCATCTGACCTACTCGGACACGAAGAGGAAGAGAGCCCAGGACTGGCTTCCATCCAAAGTCTCCAGGGGTGACTCGAGAGGGTGCTGCCCCATGGCGGCTGCACCAAGGTCTGCCATCTAGGTCCTCACCCATCACCCAGGCCCCCCTGAGCACCCCCGAGCACCCTGCTGCAGCCACCACGCAGTCCCGAGCTGAAAAAGCAGCCCAGGAACCACCGTCCTCAGGCCGGATCTCCAGCACCCTTGTCTTTCTGCTCAGCGAGAACGGACGTGAGTCCGCTGACCGGAGGCATCCTGTGCTCCTGGGGACCGAGGCTTTGGGTCCGTCACCACTTGCAGGGCTGACTGCTCTATGTCACTTACAGGCACCACAGACTGAGTAAAAGGAATTCCTCGGGACTCGTGTTGGCTTCCCTCCTGTCTCAGAGAGTAAAGAATTCGCCCTCAATGTGGGAACGCAGGGTTCAATCCCTGGGTTGGCAAGATCCCTTGGAGAAGTGCATGCCAACTCATTCTAGTATTCTTGCCTAGAGAATCTCATGGACAGAGGAGCCTAGCAGGCTCAGTCCATGCGGTCACAAAGAGTTGGACACAATTGAACAACTAACTTTTTTTTTAATGCTTGCAATTTACTTTTCTATTTTTATGTTGCATTCACTGGCTTCCTACAACTCAGACTCAGAGGTGAGGGGAAGCATATTTTACCATTTCCCATGTGGGCGTTACATCCGTGTGAGTGGGCATCATTTTGTCCCTCTGTGACCAGCCCTCTGCCTCTGAAGAGCTTCCTTTTTATTCTCATATAGCTAACTAAAAAAAAATAATGCTTTGTTTTCAACTAACCCAACTACTAATTGTTTAGAGGACAAAGTTATTCCAGTTACAGTAGGCATATTTTACCAAGGAGATGTCTCATACTTGAAAAAACAAACTTTCTATGCAATACTTTAATTGTACATGTGTCAATCATAGCTTTCTCTGCCTATAGGTGTTGTTCTCTTATAAAAAAGCTGCTGAAAAGACAGAAATTATGGGGGATAACATCATACAATATTAACAGTGAATAAACACATTAAAATTTTAAATCAAGCACATCTACTAATTGCCAGTACGTTCCTGTAATAACAAAACACACTTAATTTTCTAGGAAGCTGTAGTATCACTAATGTGTAATAATGTGGTTTACTTTGGCTCTGTTTAGAAATGCAATGCCAGTGAGCCTCTGGCTACATTCTCACTGGTCAGAAGTCATGGCCTTCATCTCAGACCCGGGTCCTAGAACTCGCATCCAGCCTGGAAGACACCAGAATCTATCAGATGGAGAGAAATATCTCTTAAGGTTTCTGAACACTTTCGGAATCCTGAAGACCTGCAAAGTATAACACTACAAGTCAAATATATTGTTAATTTTTTCTTTAGTTTAGGATTTCAAAACTCGTCTGAAAGAGATGCTCCAAATGACAGCGAGAAGAAGAAAAGAAGATAAAACTTTAAGAAATCACAATTAAAAAGAAAAAAAAAAGAATCTTGCTGGATCAAAGCATTGATGATTTGTCCTACATATCTATTTTAGAATTCTTTGGGTACACTCAGAGTACCAATATATTTATTCTTGAGTACCCTGCCAATTCAGGAGTATTTTCTTTTAATTTTTCCTTATCCAATTGTTGGTAGAATGATACACATATATAAACCTGTTTTTTAAATTCACTACAACTCATAATGCTTTAGAAATATTACGGTTTTTTAATTGAAAGATTAAATCTTTAATTGACTTCCCTGGTGGCTCGGATGATAAAGCATCTGCCTACAATGCCAGAGGCCAGGGTTCAATCCCTGGGTCAGGAAGATCCCCTGGAGAAGGATATGGCAACCCACTCCAGTACTCTTGCCTGGAAAATCCCGCGGACAGAGGAGCATGGTAGGCTACAGTCCATGGGGTCGCAAAGCGTCGGCCACAACTGAACGACTTCACTTTAACTTTCTTTTCTGGACATAGCATCCCATGAAACACTAATTTTTCTAATCTATGAAATAAAGAATTCAAAACCCATTAAATTCAGGTAAGAAATGCAAAATTATGTGGCTATACCCTGCTGCAGTCAACATACCACCACTGTTGTAGCATCGAAGGTAGTCTTCTAAACTGTCTCATCTGTGTGTTAGTGGAAAAGTGTAAATGAAGAAGAGCCTCTTGGATCTCATTCTAGTTCAATTTGCTTGTTGCAAATGACTTCAAATAAATAAAGAGAGTCCTTGAAAAATAATGAAAATAATTATATTTGCTTATAAATAGGGAGAAAAATTTTGGAAGTAATTAAATCTAAGAGAAGGAAATAAACCAAACTGCTCCAGAGCCTGTTCGCTTTGACCCTTGAACTTTACCAATAATTCATCTAAGATCCCAGTTCCACACCTTTATGCTTCTCAGTACAAATTGTACTCAACCCAAAAGAGCATGACTGAGCTCAATATACGGTGGGCCCTTCCCTTTTCATCACAGTATTCTATGTTCTGTAAAGTCACAACTGGAACACAGGATCAAATGAGAGCAGCATACAAAAGATAAAACAGAACTGTCTCTTTTCCTCTTGGTTGTCTTCAGAGTGATTCTGAGATGGAAGAAGTCACATAATGTCCAAGGAGACAGCTATGGAGCCAGACTGTCTTAGGACACTTTGCTAGTTGTGTCACCTTGATTTTTGCTTCAGTTTCTTCAGATATAAAGTGGAGATAATGATGGATCTGCTTATGGAATCACCATATGGAATATATGTCAATCTATGGAAAATAGTGCTTGGCATTGGCATAGAGAGGGATGTATTTTTATATTATTTTATTATGATTTTATGTATTATTGCTATTTTTATTTTGTTTTGTATGTCAGATGAGAAATTTATTTTTATTCTTTAGCCTCTTTGCGTTGGAGGGCAGACTTAAGGGGCCCAGCTCAGTGCCATGTATTTTTTTTTTTTTTTTTTTGGCCTTGATGAGTTATTGAAAAAGGAAGAGCTTTCTTGTGAAGAACAAGGGTCAGAGAATTATTAGAGATAATAATATAGAATCATCTTATATTTAACATGTATTTATTATTATTAATGTATTATTAATTCAACATTAAACATTTAGATAAACATTTATACTTGTCAAAATTCTCACAAGGCTTTGGTTGGTCCTCATATTAACTCATGTGAGGTGAAACTTGCAAGAAGGAAATAGAGAGAAAGAATTTTGGAATTCACTCAGTCATCAGTCCACTGAAGTCAGAGAGACTGAGAATCAAGCTGGAGACAAACAGCTTTAGAACAGTGGGGCTGGGACTCCAACCCAGGTTTCTTGGCTTCTTCCCCATGTGGCACCATCTCAGTGAAACAAGGGTCACATTTCCTGATCCTTCGTAGTTCAGCCTTGACATTCTCTCAGATGTATTGCTTGAGCACAGGAGTCCTAACCACAAAAAAGCATACACGTGAGGAGTTTTCTCTTTCATAAGCATCATCTTGGCTGAATAGAAGGCTGCTGAACAGGGGGAATAGGATGACCAAACACATAATGGAAAACACACACACACACAGGCGAATGTATCAGAATTCTCTTGAATAGGATAGGAAAGGGATCCAAAGGAGAATTTCAGATGATTAGTAAGGTAACATTTTTGTGACTTAGGCAAAGCAGTGATATCCTCCATTTTAATGGAGCATGTGGCAATTACTCTTTATTCGGATGACGTACTTTAACTAATACACTTATTAAATTTTCCCAAAAGTTACAAGCTACATCCTACTTTATGGTTTTATCAGATTTGTCTCATGATAATATGCTATTGTTATAAATACTTTGTCAAAATATTGAGGTGAATTTTTTTTTTAAATTATGACCAGGTTCTGAAGGAGATTGAATATTAAGAAAAAGTGAAAAGTTGAGGAAGTTCCTGTAGTGATGAGTAATAGATTTCTAATATGTAACATAAGGTATATTTATATATGTCCATGATAAAATCACACATTCATTTGTTAAATATTTGTAAATATCTAAATATTTAAATATTAAACTTAATAAATATTTTGTTAAATATTCAAAAATAGTTAATTTTAAATATTAACTATTTAGTTAACTATTTAACAATAGTTAAATATTTTGAAAATACCTACATGAAATGTAGATAAAAGTCATCTGTATTCTCTTCATCTCAAAACTTATTACAGCTATAATGACATATATTTATGCTTAGAGAATATAAATTCATATATAGTTCATAATATATAACCTGCTTTATAAGCTATTTTTATTGCACTCAATATCTTCATATATGTGACTACATTTATAAGTATGATATAATTCTAAATGGCTGCTTAATGTCCTGTTTTAAATATTCACAAATATCTACTACATAAAGGAAGTATTTTGTTTTCAATTTCTCTTTGTTATAAACAGAACTGCAGTGAATATCCTTGTAAGTAAATCGATATGCAAATTCCTATTTGTCTTTAGGATAAGATCCTAGTAACAGAAGACCTGGCCATGCCCTGACATGATTAATGTTTCCAATAAGGGTGTCAAATGAGCCTCCATAAAGATATTCACCTTCCTATTCACAGAGTGCAGGGTGCTTCAGTTCTCCTGCCAATGTTAGGTACTTTCAAAGAGTCTGTCTAGTTAAGTGCTGTCACATTTTGATAATAAGCTTTATTGAAACTGTATATGCATGTGTTTCTGTGTATGTATGTGAACATGTAGATATATATATATATATATATATGCATATGGCTATACATGCAAGTGTACTGCTTGTTTACATATATTTTTACTTGTGTGTGTGTGTGTGTATACACGTCTTAGTTTTCCCTATTTTCATTCTCCTGTCCCTCCCCATTATTGGCAAAATTAAGGCTTACCTAGGTGTCTTGAAAGTTGAAAGGCTGTTGTAAACTTCCAACTTCTGCTTTCACAAGCATATTTTAAAAGGCCTGTTACAGTTGTTTAATTAAATCATTACCTCTTCTTACCTGATGCCATTTCCAGAAATAAACATTCTCAGTTTTTCCTTCTCATTTTCAATTCCATGTTTCCAGGAGGGCTAGAAAGACCAGGCTTCCTTGTGGCTCAGTTGGTAAAGAGTCCACCTGCAATGTGGGAGACCTGGATTCGATCCCTGGGTTGGAAAGATCCCCTGGAGAAGGGAAAGGCTACTCACTCTGGTATTCTGGCCTGGAGAACTCCAGGGACTAGCCCCAGGTATAGTCCATGGGGCACAAAGAGTCAGACATGACTGAGTGACTTTCACTTCACTTTCAGAAAGACAGGGAGGAGTGATGGCTATAATGTTGCTTCACCAGGACCAACCCCACATTCTCATGTGAGTGTGCACCATGGGTCTCTTATGATGCTCAGGGCTGAGTGCAAGTTCCCCGGCTCTAGCTTCTTGTTAGTTATGATGCTGTTGACCTTAGGGGTTTGGAGCTCAAGTGTGTGGGGAGTGTGCACACACATGCCTATCTGTGTGTGCATATGCATGTGTGTGCCTGCAATGTTACAACGTGCCAGAACCATGCCTGTGTCCAGTCACAACCAGAGCAGACCCTGGGGGCACAGAACAATTGTCTCCTCATGAGGGAGTGGCCTTCCTCCGTTGCTGCCCTCCCCACAGGCTTGGGCTAAATTCATATTCAAGCATGCAGGTGTGCTGTCATTTCAGCTGTGTCTGTCTCTTTGCAACCCTATGGACTGTAGCCCTCCAGGCTCCTCTGTCCATGGGATTCTCCAGGCAAGAATACCAGAGTGGGTTGTCATGCCCTCCTCCAGGGGATCTTCCCCACCCAGGGATCGAACCTGCATCTCTTACATCTTCTGCAATGGCAGACGGGTTCTTTACCACTAGTGCCACCCAGGAAGCCCAAATTCATATTCATGAGGAGACAGTAATTTAGCTCTGGGGCCATCCAGTCTGAGACTGGAGGGCTACAGATCTTATTCTACTGAATTCTTGACTCTCCTCCTTCACCGGCCATAGGAAATGTAGGATTGTCTTCATGCCATTTTAGCGAGTTCCAGTACATTCAGGAGAACTAGGTGATGGACTCATTCTGGACTTTGTTTATATAATTATCTAAACACAGGACTGAAGGTCTTTAGGTATTTTTCCCCATGAAGATATTCACAAGCGTCTATTTGTATTCACATTTCACTTTGGTTTGATCTTTTCTTCCCTCTTGTGAATTCCAAAGGCTTCCTTCCCTACCACTTTACACCACCACAGATGTCTGTAGAAATAAGTGTTTTGTGTACAACACAACACTGTTGCTTTTATATGAGACAGGGCTCCGTGTGTCTCTCCCTGACCCTGACTTCCCAGCTTACAATCGCTGTCCACACCTACAGGTCACTCGGGAGCCAAGTCCAGTTGTGGTAGCTGGTCAGCTGCCAATTCTGACTGTGTTGTGAGCACATCATTAGGAAAGGTCTCCTCCCATTACTCAGGAGCACAGACAAAGAGACTGATTTTCATGGAGCATCAGTCTGACCACATCACTCTCCCTCTCAAATACCTCAGTGACATTGTAGTGCCCAGACTGTACTGGAGACCAAAGCCCAGTGGGATAAGAAAACTTGTTTCTGGGCCCTCTCTCCCCTTCCATGTCTCTTCACTTATCCTCATTTTAACAAGTCTCGCCCTCTGTTGCGATCCCTTGCCTTTGTGCCTTTATCCGCTCAACAGTGCTTTTTCTCCCGGGAAGGCCTTTCTCCCGCTTCACGCTCAGGTTTCCATTCCGCACTTTCTAAGGATATTGCAGAGGCCTCTCCCATCAGAGACTCCCTGAGAGTCTCAGCATCAGGGTGCCGCCCCTCCTCTCCTCTTTAAAACTAATGCAAGTAAAGACTTTAGAAGCACATTTAAAAAAACATTGGAATATAGTTGCTTTATGATGTTGTTAGTTTCTGCTGTAAAGCAAAGTGAATCAGCCACATGTGTACTTAATCCCCTCTCTTCTGGACTTCCTTCCCACTGAGGTCACCCCAGAGCTCTGCACTGAGCTCTCTGCTATTCAGCACGCTCCCATTAGTTATCTATTTTATACACAGTGTGTGCATATGGCAGTTTTGCCCAGCTGGTAGACTGTGCAGTGAAGTGGAGTGGAGAGAAGCTTTGGGGTGCATTTGACTCAGCCTGGCTCTCCTGGGGGCTTTATAATGAATTTGCACTACAGAAATCTTCCCTAAATTCAGTCCTTTCCGTGAAAATTGGGATAATAACCACTGTGGCAGATATTGTTGGTTGGTTGGTCCAACCCTGTTTAGGAGTGTAGATGCTGGAGAGCTAAAAAGAAAAAAAAAAAAAAAAACTCTATTTTTCAGACTAATGGAAGCAAAGATACTAGATGCACTGTCTCTTCTGTCCATCAGACTTACTTGGAAAGTTGGAGTCACCATTGGACCGTAGGAGACTGAGGTGGTAAGAGACAGCCATTCTGTGATTGCTCTCAGAGCGGCTGACCACATCATGGGTTCTTGAACCAGCTGTGATGTCCTGAGGCTGCAGGCAAAGTCTGGGCGTTACCGAGGTAGTCAACCCTGAAACCTCAGCCTAGCATGGTTTCTCTTCAGTGCTTCTGACAATCAGTAGCCTGTAATAAATCTCGTTGCTTAAATAAACTAAAATTTATTTCAATCTGTGTGCTTGAAAGCAGAGTTGTACAATTTTCCAGGATGCTTGTGGCAATTAAGCTAAACAACGCCTTCGTTTACAGACAATAGGCTTCCCAGCTGGTGCTAGTGGTAAAGAGCCCAGCTGCCAATGCAGGAGACAGGAGACATGGGTCCGATCCCTGGGTTGGGAAGATCCCTTGCAAGAAGGCAAGGCAACCCACTCCAGTATTCTTGCCTGGAGAATCCCAAGGACAGAGAAGCCTGGCGGGCTACAGTCCATAAGGTCTCACAGAGTCGGACAGAACTGAAGTGACTTAGCACACACTACCTACAGTAAGCACTTACATGGAGAGAAGGCATTACCTTATTTTCCAATTAAAAAACAAACTTTGTTAATACCATGTTTCTTAACTGCGAGATACTCTGACACAAACTCACTGAGGATGAGACCCAGGGTTGATACATCTATCCATTGCTCTAAATACTCAGCACAATGTATTTCTATGTGGCTGATACCCATGAACACATTTTGAATGGAGAGAAGCAGAGTAATAAGCAATATTTTCCATGACACCAATACATTTTAAACTAATTAAACTGTCAATGAGCCATTATATATTTTGCCATTTTATAAGGCAGGAACAGAAAACTTTGTGGTTGTTCTTGATATTCTCTTAACCTCAGTGACCAAGTAAAAAGCTGAAAACGTGATGTTCACAGCTCAGTTTTAATTTACTCACTGGATGCCTTTTCCACTGATGGTACATTTCAATGACAAAGGGACATAAATGCAACCCTTGTTTGACCTTGTTTTTAGGAGAAGTGC
Source organism: Dama dama (assembly GCF_033118175.1). NCBI lineage: Eukaryota > Metazoa > Chordata > Mammalia > Artiodactyla > Cervidae > Dama > Dama dama. Next base: position 15,049,913 of record NC_083691.1, on the reverse strand, counting down.
TCTGAAGTCCTGTCCTACCACTTCAGGTGAAACACCAGAGAATATTTCTATAGAGTGAGTGAGTGCTTAATTTAAATATGCTAAGGAGAAGACAGGAGACCCATCAGTGTGGCCCTACCAGTAACAAGAGCACACGGCTCGAGTGCACAGAAGATACCCCAAATCTCATTTGCTAATTGTCTTTGCCTCCTCTAGGGCATAGCTAATTGTCCTTGAATCCTCAAGGGCGTAGCTGACCTGCTTATGTATAGATCCCGTAAACTCTGGTGGAAAACAAGCCCAATTCCTATTAGTTTCTTAGGCTTTGAAAAGCATTATTTATTGCTTTTATGGGAATGTGCTTCTCTTTCCTCAGACTGAGCCTCAGCATTGTGCTTCTGGAATGATAATAATCTATTTCTTTCCTCACACTACTGGGCCCGCAGTGACCCCGTCTGACCCAATTGAAATTGATTTTGTTGTTGAACTCCTCGCCGGTGCAAATTAATCTTAGATCCATACGAGATCAGGGAAGCAAGGCAGAGAGTACAAAGACCTCAAGTACTGGGGGAAAAATTAGTTCTGGGGAAGGTATTTTAAGTTTGGCAAGATAAATGGTCACAATGACTTGCTTTGATAGAACATCTGTAGGAAGGGGGGAACAGACTGACAGGGCCTCTCGGAGAAAGGCTGTAATTTAATAGCCTAATTTCCTGCCTGGTCCTGCAAAAATATCTGCCTGCTCCTGACAGTTGACGAAAATCACCAAGGGTGATTTGGTCCCTGGTGAGCAAACAAGCTGGGACCTATCTTCCCCCCAGACTCTTGAGGCAACAGGACTTAGCAGGCGAGGTTTCTGCCTCCTCATTATCCAATAAAAATGCGAAGGTTTTGTGAAGCTTGTCCCTGACCCCCAAGTGGGACAGGCAAAGCCTGTCTGCTGTTAAGGCACCTACCTTTATCCTCCTTCTAGTGGAGGAAAGCAATGTTGTTTAGGAGAGCTTCCATAACTTACCATTTCCCCTGATAAACAAACACAGCTGTGTTTCCTAACAGTTGAAACAGGAACCCCTCTCTTTAAAGGGGTCCCCTCGCCTAAAGCTAAGCTCTGCCCTCTTTGTAAATCTCCCCCACAACTACTGAAATAGCTCTGGTACACATTTCCTGATTCTTATAAAGAGACTGTTCTAATTAGTTCTCTAACACACTGACCTAATTTCCAGTATTTGCATGGTTTCCCTCTGAACAGTACCCTCTTTGACTGGCCTTGGAGAAACCCGATACACGGGGTCCTGCTGCCTGTATTGGGTTATGAACACCCCCTAACTCCTGACTCCTGGCTTGGAATACCATGACCAGAGACACAGACACATGTGTGTGCTCACGGCACTTACAGGCTTCTTAGCCGAAATGTCATGATTAAAGGAATGAATTCTGCAGTCACTGTTTCATCAAAATGGAAATCAGGGCTCCACTACTCTCCTAATCACCCCAAAATAACATCTTCACACAGACGCTGGCATCCCTTTTTACTTTTGATCTAACAACTTTTACATAAATAAATTTTAAGAAACCTTTGCATACACTAATGCCATGTTATAATTAAAATGTCATGATGCTGAAATTTTCTTAGTGCTTTTAAACTTAATTGTTTCATAATAAAGTTTAGCTGGCAAATATCAGTGTTTTAAAGCTTATCTTTTTACAGTTAATAAATTTATTTTATCTGAAGCAAATAATATATTATTTTTTAAATGTCTGATGTAATCTTACCAAAGAATTTTCTTTTTTTTTTTTTTTTTAATTTTTTTTATTAGTTGGAGGCTAATTACTTCACAACATTTCAGTGGGTTTTGTCATACATTGATATGAATCAGCCATAGATTTACACGTTTCAGTATGTGTGTGTATACATATGTATGCTTAATATGTATATATATTTTTTTAACATAGTTGCAATCATAGTGGCAAATCTGCTCTTTTCACAACACAATATGTTACAAGAAAATATGCTACAATTTATATTCTTCTATATGGATTCTATAATCACAATTTTTAGTGTGCTATAATATTCCCTATTTTATTATTATTTATAGTATTGGAGGAACACATCTACTGTATTTATGTTTCTATTAAATGATTAGTTTCAAATAAATTCTAGGAGTTCAATTTATGGATTGTAAATGTGTTCCAATGTAGACTATTCTTACTAATAGTTGACTTTTTTTCTTTTACAATAGGGTTGCATCAATTCTCAAGGCCACCTGTTTATGCAGGCATGTGTGCATACATGACCAAATTGTATACATTTGTACTGATCCTAAAAATAAGGATGTGAGGTATCTTCCAGACTTCTTACACTTGAAAGCTCCACAGAGTATTTCAGAGGATTATTGCCCTACTCAATCTTCCACCAGTGAAAAAATCATTTAAATGGAAAAGCTCATTGTAGTTGGGGAGGATCTGGCATAAAACCTACAATTCGTGGCTGGGCAATTCTATGATGTTCTTATTCAAAAAAGTGATGTCTTTGTAAAGCCAAATATGACCTCTGACTCTAATGCACTTGGGCATATTTATTTATGCTTTTAAATGGGTTGTGTATTAAGCTTATATTAAGGGTATTTTAGAAGAATGAAATGAAAACAGGTGAAGTTAGAAGACGCATTAGAATTTCTAGGAAATTGATAAGAGTATAAAAATGAAGCTATGATGAAACTATTTGAAGAAGGAAAGTACGTGGCAGGCTCTTGGATTTAATCATTTGAATATTAAAGTATTCTGTGCTGTAAAGAGCAATATTGCATAGGAATCTAGAATGTTAGGTCCATGAATCAAGGCAAATTGGAAGTGGCCAAACAGGAGACAGCAAGAGTGAATGTCGACATTCTAGGAATCAGAGAACTAAAATGGACTGGAATGGGTGAATTTAACTCAAATGACCATTTTACCTACTACTGTGGGCAGGAATCCCTTAGAAGAAATGGAGTAGCCATAATGGTCAACAAAAGAGTTCGAAATGCAGTATTTGGATGCAATTTCAAAAATGACAGAATGATCTCTGTTTGTTTCCAAGACAAACCATTCAATATCATGATAATCCAAGCCTATGCCCCAGCCAGTAATGCTGAAGAAGCTGAAGCTGAATGGTTCTATGAAGACCTACAGGACCTTTTAGAACTAATGCCCAAAAAAATGTCCTTTTCATTATAGGGGACTGGAATGCAAAATTAGGAAGTCAAAAAACACCTGGACTAACAGGCAAATTTGGCCTTGGAGTACAAAATGAAGCAGGGCAAATGCTAATAGAGTTTTGCCAAGAGACCAGTGTTTGCATTGGTCATAGCAAACACCGTCTTCCAACAACACAAGAGAAGACTCTACACGTGGATGTCACCAGATGGTCAACACCAAAATCAGATTGATTATATTCTTTGCAGCCAAAGATAGAAAAGCTCAATACAGTCAGCAAAAACAAGACTGGGAGCTGACTGTGGCTCAGATCATGAACCTCTGATTGCCAAATTCAGACTTAAATTGAAGAAAGTAGGGATAACCACTAGACCATTCAGGTGTGACCTAAATCAAATCCCTTATGATTATTAAGGGGAAGTGAGAAATAGATTTAAGGGACTAGATCTGATAGACAGTGTGCCTGATGAACTATGGACGGAGGTTCGTGACATTGTACAGGAGACAGGGATCAAGACTATCGCCATGGAAAAGAAATGAAAAAAGGCAAAATGGTTGTCTGAGGAGGCCTTACAAATAGCTGTGAAATGAAGAGAAGTGAAAAGCAAAGGAGAAAAAGAAAGATATTCCCATGTGAATGCAGAATTCCAAAGAATAGCCAGGAGAGATAAGAAAGCCTTCCTCAGCGATCAATGCAAAGAAATAGAGGAAAACAACAGAATGAGAAAGACTAGAGATATCTTCAATAAAATTAGAGATACCAAAGGAAAATTTCATGCAAAGATGGGTTCGATAAAGGACAGAAATGGTATGGACCTAACAGAAGCAGAAGATATTAAGAAGAGGTGGCAAGAATACACACAAGAACTGTACAAAATAGATCTTCACAAACCAGATAATCATGATGGTGTGATCACTCACCTAGAGCCAGACATCCTGGAATGTGAAGTCAAGTGGGCTTTAGAAAGCATCACTACGAACAAAGATGGCGGAGGTGATGGAATTCCAGTTGAGCTATTTCAAATCCTGAAAGATGAGGTCGTGAAAGTGCTGCACTCAATATGCCAGCAAATTTGAAAAACTTAGTAGTGGCCACAGGACTGGAAAAGGTCAGTTTTCATTCCAATCCCAAAGCAAGGCAATGTCAAAGAATGCTCAAACTACTGCACAATTGCACTCATCTCACACGCTAGCAAACTAATGCTCAAAATTCCCCAAGCTAGGCTTCAGCAATATGTGAACCGTGAACTTCCAGATGTTCAAGCTGGTTTTAGAAAAGGCAGAGGAACCAGAGATCAAATTGCCAACATCCACTGGATCATTGAAAAAGCAAGAGAGTTCCAGAATAACATATATTTCTGCTTTATTGACTACGCCAAAGCCTTTGACTGTGTGGATCACAAAAAAACTGTGGAAAATTCTGAAAGAGATGGGAATACCAGACCACCTGACCTGCCTCTTGAGAAACCTGTATGCAGGTCAGGAAGCAAGAGTTAGAACTGGACATGGAACAACAGACTGGTTCCAAATAGGAAAAGGAGTACATCAAGGCTGTATATTGTCACCCTGCTTATTTAACTTCTATGCAGAGTACATCATGAGAAACGCTGGGCTAGAAGAAGCACAAGCTGGAATCAAGATTGCTGGGAGAAATATCAATAACTTTAGATATGCAGATTACACCACCCTTACGGCAGAAAGTGAAGAACTAAAAAGCCTCTTGATGAAAGTGAAAGAGGAGAGTGAAAAAGTTGGCTTGAAGCTCAACATTCAGAAAACTAAGATCATGGCATCTGAAACCATCACTTCACGGGAAATAGATGGGGAGACAGTGGAAACAGTGTCAAACTTCATTTTTTGAGCTCCAAAATCACTGCAGATGGTGATTGCCATGAAATTAAAAGACACTTCTTCCTTGGAAGGAAAGTTATGACCAACCTAGATAGCGTATTAAAAAGCAGAGACATTAGGTTGCCAACAAAGGTCCATCTAGTCAAGGCTATAGTTTTTCCAGTAGTCATGTATGGATGTGAGAGTTGGACTCTAAATAAAGCTGAGCACCAAAAAATTGATGCTTTTGAACTGTGGTGTTGGAGAAGACCCTTGAGAGTCCCTTGGACTGCAAGGAGATCCAAACAGTCCATCCTAAAGGAGATCAGTCCTGGGTGTTTGTTGGAAGGACTGATGCTGAAGCTGAAACTCCAGTATTTTGGCCACCTCATGCAAAGAGTTGACTCATTGGAAAAGACCCTGATGCTGGGAGGAATTGGGGGCAGGAGGAGAACGGGATAACAGAAGATGAGATGGCTGGATGGCATCACCGACTCGATAGACACGAGTTTGTTTAAACCTTGGAAGTTGGTGATGGACGGGAGTCCTGCGTACTGCGATTCATGGGGTCAAAAAGAGTCAGACATGACTGAGGAACTGAACTGAACTGAACTCATTTGTGGAAAAGCCTTTCTGCCTAAGAAGTAGTCAGTCACTGGATTAAACACCAAATGGACCTGTTTGATTTCAGAGGATACCATTCACTTAAAACAGAATGTTATTTCAAGACAACTAAAGAATTAAGATCCTTTTTTTTAATTTAAGAGCAATAGCACAACTTGAACAAACCCATCTTCCCCATGGATGAATATTTATGGCTGAAGATGTCAATTCCAGGTGGGGCTGCAATGCTCAGTCTTGAGGCTACTCCACTATTTTTCTAAAATGAATCTGAAACCCAAGCCTACATTTTCTTGGAATGAAGGTGTATGTAAACAATGCTTCTGTATTGGATTTTCCTCTAGAAAATTCTGGTGAGAAATACTAATCAAATTATTAGAATTGCTCCTTAAGATCTAAGGTACTGATGAGAGTAGGAGTGTAAATGCTAAAACCAACTCATTTATATGTCTTTTGGCTTTTGTTTCTTAGCAGACAAAAAGAAGTCAAAGCATTCTTAATATTAATCTGTTAATCCAAGGATGCATTTTACCTGCATTGGGAATGAGTTCTACCTTGAGCGTGAGGTGATTCTCACAAATCCAAAATATCTCATGATAAGCTCAGGATGCATGAGCAGTTACTCTCTGGTTACTAACAGATACAAAATGCTAGGAGTCAATGACATGTAACATTTACTGATTTAACCAGGCAAAGCAGGTTATGTTCACTTGAAAGTGAAAGTGTTAGTTGCTCAGTCGTTTCCAACTCTGCAACTCCATGGACTGTAGCCCGCAAGGCTCCTCTGTCCATGGAATTCTCCAGGCAAGAATACTAGAGAGGGCAGTTGTTCCCTCCTCCAGCGGATCTTTCCAACCCAGAAGTCAAACCCAAGTATCTTGCATTGCAGGTAGATTCTTTACCAGCTGAGCCACCAGGGAAGCCCTATTTTCACTTAGTCAGGGGCTAATCCTTCAGAGATAATCAATACTGTAATTACAATATATAAAGAAACAACAAGGAAAAGGAAGTCACAATAACTTATTGTAAACGATGTCTTTCTGGTGTCTCTGGAACATTTCCCAAAACAATTACAGCTCATTTTTCTACATTGTGCTTCACTCTGCAGATTCAGCATATAAATCAGATTGATTACCTAATTGGATTTGGATTCTTTCAAAAATTGTTAAATGTGTACTTTCTTCTTCTCACATCATGTTTGGGAGTCATGATACATGAGAAAATGGCTGGGTGCATAATTAAGGCTCGAGAATAGAGTATTTGTTGCTGTTGTTTAGTCTCTAAATTGTGTCCGACACTTTTGCAACCCCATGGTTGTGGCCTGCCAGGCTCCTCTGTGCACGGGACTCCCAGGCAGGAATACTGGAGGAGGCTGCCATTTCCTCCCCCAGTGGATCTTCCCAACCTAGGGATTGAACCTGAATCTCCTGCACTGCAGGAAGTTTCTTTACCACTGAGCCACCAGGGAAGCCCAAGAATAGAGCATATGTTACCTTTAACCTTGCAAGTAGAAAGATTAAGGTGTAGAGTCTGTTCAACCTTGATTTTAAGACCAAATGATTAAAGCACCACTAACAACAAAAAATGTCATTGTAATCATAATAAAAGATCTACAGAACTAAATTCACATGAAATTAAAAGTTATCTCTATATTACAATGTTGTCAACTAATGTCATGTCCTTTAAAAGTTTTCTTTATAGGAGAATTGACTGGAAAATCATTTTATAGGCATTGATCAATAATATATTTTGAAAAAAAATTAAATAGTAATATACTTTGTTATATTACTCTTTCTCTGCCACTGACTTATTGGTTTACTCTGAAGAACATCCACTCATAGTGAAAGAGCATCTGCTATCTGTTTGTTCATTCAGACCCATAGTGAATCAGTGACTCACATGACATATATAGACACAGCGCTTTTGCGGACTGTTTGGGGCATTAATGTATACTGGAATTTCTGTCCTGTAATCCATAAGGAATATACAGAACACACAGACATTTAGAACACGTTCTCTTACAAGTATAGTTCAATGTTGCTCATCTGGAAATACGGTTAAGATGATGACCATGGACCTTCTTCCAGGCTGTGATTCCATGATTTAAGAAGAGAAGGGAACGCAAGGGAAGAGAATCAAATAATTAACTTAGAAAGGCATCACTAACCCTGACACAAAGGGCAGAGAGGACTGGGGCGCTGGGAGCAGCAGCCACTCATCCCCGACTCCTATCACACGATCCACTGTCCCTTCCTGATGTTACTACAGCCCCTGGCAGTCCACCACAGGACACAGCCCTTCACATCTTCCACTCAGATCTTTCTGGGGAAGCTGCAGGCCTTGTCTCAGCATCCTTACCCCTGATGTGCGGCTAACAATGTGCTGATCTCAGAGGATGGCTGTGAAAAGGCAGCGAGACTCTTCATAGAAGATGTTGACCTCAATGTCTGTCCTACTGTGAGAAGCCAGCTACTATTATTATCACCACCACTGGCTGTCACTGACATATTGCTTGTGTGCTAAGTCACTTCGGTCATGTCCGACTCTGTGCAACCCCATGGACTATAGTCCGTGGGATTCTCCAGGCAAGGATGCTGGAGTGGGTTGCCGTGCCCTCCTCCAGGGGGTCTTCTCTACCCAGAGATATAATTCTGTATCTTCTGCACCTTCTGACTGACGTCCCATGTCTCCTGCATCTCTTGCATTGCAGGCAGATTCTTCACCCTTGAGCCACCTGGAAAGCCCAGACAATGCTTCTACCCTTCCCCAAACCCGTATGGTAAAGCCCTAATGCACAAGCGATGGTATTAGGAGTTGGGGTCTACGGGGGTCTGTGGGAGGTCCCTAGTGCACGAGAGCAGAGCCCCCATGATGGGACCAGTCCCCTTATAAGACGACATGAAAGACAGAGAAACAGACAGGGAGAGAGACAGACAGACAAGGAGAGGACCAAGGGAGACAGCAGGACAGACTTTCCCTCCTTCACAAGAGGACTTGGTAAGAAGGTGGTGGTGGTGGTTTAGTCGCTCAGTTGTGTCCAACTCTTGTGACCCCGCCCATCAGGCTCTTCTATCTGTGGGATTCTCCAGGCAAGAACACTGGAGTGGGTTTCCACTTCCTTCTCCAGAGGCTCTTCCCAACCCAGGAATCGAACCCGGGTCTCCTACATTGCAGGCAGATTCTTTACTGATTGAGCTGTAAGGGAGGCCCCATTGGTAAGAAAGTAGACGTTTGCAAAGCTCTTATTGAGGACCACCCTCTGACCATGCCAGACTTCCAGGCTCCACAACTGTGAGCAATTAGCTTGCGTCGTTTACCAGCTTCTCAGCCTCCGAAACGCAGAGCTGAGAGACGAGGACCATGTCAGGCCTGAAGGGAGAGGTCGAGGCATGTGGCCAGGGAAGCAAGACCCGGTAGGCTGGGGGGCCACATGTGGCGCGAATACCCGGTGGACGTGTGAGAGTCACACACTGAGGTGGGTTCCCACATTCTCTGTCCTTCCTCCTGAGGGCCCGGCCTTCTGGCCACCTTGGGTCTTTTCAGTTGAGTTCATTCTTTAATCACCTCAGTTCTTTTTGGAGACCTGCCGTGGACCAGGTTGTACTCTGGGTGTCCTAGCTGAACAAGACAGAGAAGTCTCCCTCCCTCAAGGAGCTGGCAGGCGCTCCATGCCCAGGTATCCACAGGGAGAGGGAAAGTGAGGCGACAAAAAGGGAAAACCACAAAAAGCAGAGAGATGGGGGTCGGGTGACAGAGACGTAAGCAGAGGCGATATTTCTCTTCAACTCGGGAATATGTAAGTCAGGATGAATTCAGGGTTGCATCTCTGGGTCTGTGGGTGATGGATCTCCCTCTCTATCTCTGTTTCTGTGGGCAGAGAGAAAGGGACAAATTCTACTCCATTGGCACCTGAATTCCACCACTCCTGGGTGGACCCATGCTGGGCTGCTGGCTTGGCAGTGGGGTAGACAGTCCCTTTGCAGGGGCCCTGTGTGGCTGTTCATGGCAGAGTCTGCCTTTTGTTCTTTTACCATTTCCTCTTTACATCTGAGTCCCCCAGGGTACCCTCCTGCAATTCTGCCCAGAGGACTTCAACACTGAGGCCAAGTCATTCATACACAAGGATTAAACCAGGGCAGACAAAGTTCTTGACTATTACTGACATTTTTTTGTTTGTTTCACATTTGATTCTCAATTAGCATCTTTACCAGTTGGACTCCTCATCTGGTAAAGCGTCTGCCTGCAATGCGGGAGACCTGGGTTCAATCCCTGGGTCGGAAAGATCCCCTGGAAAAGGAAATGGCAACCCACTCCAGTATTCTTGCCTGGAAAATCCCATGGACAGAGGAGCCTGGTGGGCTACGGTCCATGATGTCGCAAAGACATGATTGAGTGACTTCACTTCACTTGGGCATCTATACAAGTCTGGGGACAAGGGCAGAGGGTTTCCTTTCATAGGAATCACTTCTAACACATGCAGGGCTATCCCTCAGACCCCCTTCTGCTCATGGCCAGGCAGTTCTTCACACAGAGAGCATGTAGAACAATGGAGGCCCTATGTCCTGACCCTTCACCCTGATCTTGACCTCTGCTCTCCCTTCATGGCAGAGAGGAAGCCTGTCTGGAGCTAAGGCCATCAGATGAATATATTGCCATTTCTCCACCTGGACCTCACTGACCCTTACAAAACGGCCCGACCAAAGACAGCCGGAGCCTGGATTCCACAATCCTAGACTTTCTTCATCTGTCATTCTGATATCTGGGTCATGTGGTTTCTTAATTATATACATACATATATTTAATTATGGAGCCTCTTTAAGGTCATGTGAAGCTGTGGAATTTTCCTTGGTGTGGCCGCCCCCCTTTACCAGTATGCAGAGCCTTTACCCCGCTGCACGCACCCTGGGTTTGCAAGGTAAAAAGAAGAGAATCTGTACAAATGGTCAACCTTCCCAGGGACCCTGGACGCAAACAGAACTTTGCCTTGTTTGTTTTCCTGTTGTGTGCTGCCTTGAGGACCTATATAGGTTTGCAGGAACGTGTGGAAGGATGTGAGTGTGTCTGGGATCCAGAAGAGCCACATAACCAACTCTCGTCTTCATTATACCCATTCCTCACTCTAATGAGATCCTCAGGGGCAGTGGCAGTTAAAAATGAAAAGAAATAAATAAGCCGATCTCTGGTGGCCACACAGGAGGCAAACCTGAGACCTGTCCTCACTATAAATTGGGTCTATTAAATACATCCCTGTACAAATATAGGGCAAACCACTAGAAATCTTGTTTTCCAAGGGGATATAAAAAAAATCATAATACACCTTTGGATGCTTCCAGAAAACCACTAAATTTCTAAGTATGAAACAAAACTGGACTTGTGCCTGATTCCCTATCCATTTCTACAATAAAAAGAAAGCCAGTGTCCTGCAGAGACTCCCTCCTGTGATTGTCACTCTGCAACTAAGAGTCATCATATGTTGTTGGGTGCCCAGCACACTGACAGAGTGTGTGTTGTTTCTAGTTAGGTCTCTCATCGTTTATAGTTAATTTCTTGGTTTCCTCTCTTTTCCCCTTTTTCACTATTAGAGGAGTGCACATCAGAACACAATTCACGATGAAATCACTCACATCTAAGCTTTCAACTCTAGGGTATTGGACAGTCTGCCACACACAGAAAGACTACCACCCCCAGATATCGGTTTTGTAGCTTAAGGAACTTTGATACCAAAAGGCTCCCTGCTTGGCCTTAAGAAAAAGAAAATCCACAAAAATCAGTCTGTCTGGGCTTTCAAGCAAAATTATACTTTGATTTTTTTCTAGTTTTATTGATATAATATGTGATATATGTTTAAGGGATATAGCATCATGATTTGATGTGCATATATCCTTGCTGCTGATGACCATGATAAGATTAGTTAGCATCCATCATTTCACATAGTTAGAAATTTTATACTTTAATTTAAAAAATTGATGAGAAAGAGCACATTAAGATGAAGACCACTGATGTTTCCCACTCCCCTTTTCAGGCTAAATACAACACCAGGGGAAGCAAGATGTTACTCACACAGCTTCTGAGCTGAGCCGAAGGTGGGGCTGGGGTTGGTGAGCTTCCTGAGAGCCAGCATTTCTGAACCGAGCATTTCCATGACTTTCTGGAAAACAGAGGCAGTCACGCAGCACCTGCCAGGCAGCCCAGTGGGCCGGTGGGCCCAGAGAACCAGGCAGAAGTATGGAGGTCATTCCCCTCTTTCCTTTGCCTACTCCACCCTGAGAAGAGAATGTGGGCTACACGGACACCCACTTGCATTCTCCTCAAACTTACCTGGGGCAGGAAAGGACAAGCTACTGACTACCTTTAATCGACAAAATAATTCTCATGCAAAGGACTTTGGGGATTTGACTCATGTTTTCTTCTGCAACATCCCCACATCTCTTGGGGAAATAAATACTCACACATTTCTGTCTTCATATCTGCCTCAAAGCAATGACATGAAATCTTGATATGAAGGACATTTGATCCCCAGAAAAGGTATTTTTTAAACATCTTTAGCTTTGGGGGATTTGGTCCAAAATAGAGGGCATCTGAGAACTCAGAAATCCCTGTGGTGTTGCAAGCCTAGACCTGTGTAAGGACTCCTAGACTCACATATGCTGCAACATTTTTCTTATAGCATTGGGAGACAATATAAACAATGTCTTTAAACATGGACAATTGGCTCTTTCCTATTTCTCTGCTGTTATGTATAGCAGTGAAATTACATTTTCCCAGTTCAGATTGTTTCTGATTTTCCATATACATCTCTCTAGGAGACAAGCACCTCTCTTACTGAAGAGACACCTTTGTCTCTTGGAAATTAGAGATCAATTTGTTGATGAGGGGCATGAAGGGAAAATTTTGAGCTTCACGGTCAATTGATCATTAAAAAGATGTCTGGTACTGGCACGTGGGTCCAGAGCAATTAAGATGTCAATGGTGCTTCCAGCTGGGCCAGTGAGTGTGAGAGGGATGGCAGGTCTTCAGGGCATCTGGCATCACTCATCACAGCCCAGGTGCCCACAGTCCCAGCAGGTTTCTCCACTTGCCACTCAAAGCAACAGTTCAAGAGCAACACGTGGCATAGGGTATGTTTTCCCCAACAGATAGATTACCATTTAGGAATTATCATTCTAGGAAGTTCAGTTCAGTTCAGTTGCTCAGTTGTGTCTGACTCTTTGTGACCCCATGGACTGCAGCACTCTAGGCCTCCCTGTCCATCCCCAACTCCTGGAGTTTACTCAAACTCATGTCCATTGAGTTGGTGATGCCATCCAACCGTCTCATCCTCTGTAGTCCCCTTCTCCTGCTTTCAATCTTTCCCAGCATCAGGATCTTTTTGAATGAGTCAGCTCTTCCCATCAGGTGGCCAAAGTATTGGAGTTTCAGCCTCAACATCAGTCCTTCCAATGCACTCAGGACTGATATCCTTTAGGAAAGACTGGTTGGATCTCCTTGCAGTCCAAGGGACGCTCAAGAGTCTTCTCCAACACCACAGTTCAAAAGCATCAATTCTTTGGTGCTCAGCTTTCTTTATAGTCCAGCTCTCACATCCACACATGAATACTTGAAAATCCATAGCCTTGACTAGATGGACTTTAGATGTGACAAAAATTTTCCACACGATGGACCTAGAGACTGTCATATACAGTGAAGGAAGTCAGAAAAAAATCATGTATTAGCACATGTATGTGATATCTAGAAAAATGGTGCAGATTAACCTACTTGCAGGGCAGAATAGAGACATGGACATAGAGAATAAATCTATGAACACCAATGGGAGAAAGGGGATGGGACGAATTGAGGAACTGGGCTTGACACATATACAGCTGGGATTGTATCTATGTACAGTATATATACATATACATATATGTCGTACATTGTACATGTATACAATACACTATTTATACTACGTGTGAAGTAAACGACTAAATGAGAACCCACTTCAGAGCACAGGACACTCTCCTCAAAGCTCCACAGTGACTTAATTGGGAAGGAAATCCAAAAAAGAGGGGATATATGTATCAGTTCAGTTCAGTTCAGTCGCTCAGTCGTGTCTGACTCTTTGCGACCCCATGAATCGCAGCACACCAGGCCTCCCTGTCCATTACCAACTCCCGGAGTTCACTCAAACTCATGCCCATCGAGTCGGTGATGCCATCCAGCCATCTCATCCTCTGTCGTCCCTTCTCCTCCTGCCCCTGATCCCTCCCAGCATCAGGGTCTTTTCCAATGAGTCAATTCTTCGCATGAGGTGGCCAAAGGATTTGAGTTTCAGCTTTAGCATCAGTCCTTCCAATGAACACTCAGGACTGATCTCCTTTAGGACGGACTGGTTGGATCTCCTTGCAGTTCAAGGGACTCTCAAGAGTCTTCTCCAACACCATAGTTCAAAAGCATCAATTTTTCAGCACTCAGCTTTCTTCACAGTCCAACTCTCACATCCATACATGACCACTGGAAAAACCATAGCTTGACCAGACGGACCTTTGTTGGCAAAGTAATGCCTCTGCTTTTCAATATACTATCTAGGTTAGTCATAACTTTCCTTCCAAGGAGTAATCATCTTTTAATTTCATGGCAATCACCATCTGCAGTGATTTTGGAGCCCAGAAAAATAAAGTCCGGCACTGTTTCCACTGTCTCCCATCTATTTCCCATGAAGTGATGGGACCAGATGCCATGATCTTAGTTTTCTGAATGTTAAGCTTTAAGTCAAATTTTTCACTCTCCTCTTTCACTTTCATCAAGAGGCTTTTTAGTTCATCTTCACTTTTTGCCATAAGGGTGGTGTCATCTGCATATCTGAGGATATATGTATACGTATAGCTAATTCACTTCATTGTTCGGCAAAAGCTAACACAACATTGTAAAGCAACTATACTCCAATACAATTTTGTTTTAAAATCTCCATGCAGAGTGAGGAATTCTTTTTGAAAATAATGCTTAGAACAGTCGCAGTTTCTTCTACATCTGAAGATAATCCATTCTGATGTTGTTGGGTGTACCTGAGCATAAAAACCAAAATGCAACTAGAATATTAGATAGATCATCAAAAAATGCAGCTCACACAATGTCACCAAGCCTTTCAAATTAGATACACTGGTTAAATTCCATCCTTACGCCACCTGTAACAAACATCTTGTAGGTGTCAGCCATTTTTTGAAAGTCATTATTATTCTAAAATCAGCAAGTTTTCAGTGTCTTTCACATTACTGCCAGGCTTTGATTAGCTCGAGCACAGAGATAACAAGAATTGGTTTTGACTGGCATTTTGTTTTTGAGGAGAAAATAAATCCACAATTTTATCTGGTCTTCTACCACAAGGAAGCAGATTTTGGAAAGCTGACACTCAGATTCCACTTCATGCATTAGCCTGCGTTTAGCTTTCAAAGCCTGAGACACTCACATCCACAATAGTGTATAATCATAACTGCGAGCATTTTGCAGCCCCTCAGGATATGTAATATTACCATTTTTCACAGGCAAATTCCATTACCTTCTCGGACGCTAATTACCACTAAGAGGGTTCAGGTTTATATTCTGGATCTTTGGAAAACAGACACTGGAACTGGTAAATCTTCCTGGGTGTCACTGTAGGTGTCAGAAGCCGGAACACTAATCCTGGCCTTCACGCTGGGTACCGCATGGTATGGTGGTCTGACTTCTCTCAGTAGAAAATCAGAGCTGAGGACGGGGTGGGCGCTGTGCTCTGCATGTTCCCACACGCCATTCTTCTGTTCTCTCAATTGTTCCAAGATGTAGGCATTATCCTCACCCACGTTGTACAAGTGAGGCAGGAGAGGTGTCAGGAAATATGCTCTAGTGACCACACTCAAAGCCACAAGCATAAGAAAAGATGAATCGAGAGGCACCTTGTGCTCTGCGTGACCCCAAAGTCTGAGCTCTGCTGCTCTGAAACCACACCCATACCTGGCTGACTCCATCACTTAGGTTCTGCCGGCCCAGGGCACGTTTGAGAGTGGATTGCTTGCAAGATGCATGGCTACAAGGACCCAAGTGGAAGACAGGTTTTCAGCCACCTTCCTGGAGAATATTCAGCTCTATCCACCTATGTTCATTGTTGTTTAGTCACTAACTTGTGTCTTTTGCTACCTCATGGACTGTAGCCTGCCTCTTTCCCCAATGTCAACCACCAGATGTAACATCCATGCGTCTCACGAATACGCCATTCTTAAACTTGCCCCGGGGCTGCAGAACCTAAGTCATGGAGTTTGCCAGATACAGATGTGGTTTCGGGCTTCCCTTGTGGCTCTGCTGATAAAGAATCTGCCTGCAATCCGGGAGACCTGGGTTCGATCTCTGGTTTGGGAAGATTCCCTGGAGAAGGGAACAGCTACCCACTCCAGTATTCTGGCCTGGAGAATTTCATGGAGCTTATAGTCCATGGAGTTGCAAAGAGTCGGACACAACTGAGCAACCTTCACTTTCATTTTCAGACAACATAGTAACTTGTTTTTCTTCTTGCTACTGCTGAAAGTGGGAGGAGTAGAGACATTGGTCTAATTTTTGTTTTCTTCAGTTATAAATATTGAAAACAAACTATTTTCCAGTGTCCTCTTTAAACACTTCTGAAACGCCTTATTTTTTAAGGAGATGACCTTAAATTCCTGGCCACACCTAAATGGTTCCATAACGAACATTTGATCTAAACTGAGTCAATGAAAACTCCATCTCCCAGAAATGTGGGGATGGGAGAGTGGAGAAGAGCAGGTGTGAGGCCGATAATAAATGATAGCAGACAGTGGAGGCCTCTGAAAGCAGCACCAAATGCAGGACTGAGCAGCTTGGACTTTGTAAATCTCACAGTAAATGGTGAGAACACAAAGGTCCCTCAGCTCTCTGTCCATGATATTTATCTATTGAAAGATCTGGCTTTCCATGCGCACACACATTCGGTAATTCCCAGGCAGACATTCACATTGCTCTGATTCTTTGAGAGTTTTCTGACCTTTGTGTAACTGCTGGGAGGAGGCTGCTTGTCTGTAACACTGTGAGTCTCTTAGAGTGAGGACAGACGGGCAGGGGGTCAGGAAGTGGAATTTCAGGAGCTTTGTCCGCATCAAATGCTTCTAATTTTGGAGCAGGGCATGAGCAGAGAACCAGCCGTGGGGGCCAATTAAGAGGCGGCCAGCGGACTCCAGGGAACGTTTGGCTGAAGTTGTATGCAGTCGGGGCTTGTCATCTCCAGACTGGCCTGTGATTGTGAACCCCGCTTCCAGGGAGAGCTGCAAGGAGAGAAGATGAAGAAGGGAAGGACATGTCCCAGGGGAAGAAAGGAAAGAGCATCCTCAATGTGACACTGTGCTCAGACAGGCTGAGAGCTCAGGATGGCAGAGAGAGATGAGGCCTGCTTGTCAGTTCCTCTGGGTTTTGCTGTCAAAAAAACAGACGGGGAGAGCCTCCGTCTTCATAATGGATTATGTGTGCGGGAACTTTCCTGTGTCACCTAAGAACATAGAATATTTCCCTCACATCCAGTCAGTTCTTCCACAGAAACTTCTGTCAGGTGATGCTTAAAATGATGCAAAAAGAAGACCAGAATGTACATGCTAGATTCTACCACCTTTCAAAGGTGTCAGCTGAGAAGTTAAAAGAAATTCCCCCAGCCATGCTTTCTAGATTACACTGCGCCCTATGGCCCCAGGACAGTTTATCTATTCATTATGCTTTCTTTTCAATTTTTTATTTTTGCATGTCCACCTTTCTGCTAAAAAGCAAGTTAGGCAAAAAAACTCTTACAAGTTCATAGGGGTGATAATGCATGGTGGGTGATGAGGGGGTAGTGTTGATGACTTTGGAGAGGGGTAGTTTAGGTCCTTGTGCAGGTTCATTTGGGGCGGGGGTACTTTTGCTCCCTTCCAAAGCAGGTCCTTGATAACACGAAGGTGTGCTTATTGTTCTGGTCAGGGCACCCTGCTGGTTGAGTTTCACAGCTTGACCTGTTAACTTTTGAGGAACCTGCTGTTTTTGGAACAAGTTCATTTCATTTTTTGCTTAGAATTCTTTTTTTTTTTTTTTCTCGCTAATGATGGATAATCTCAAAGTGCTATCAGAGAACAGGAAGAGAGATTGTTTCTTGAGTGGTTGGATTCCTCCAAGAATTAGCTTTGATCTCCTGGGACCTGTAGAGATCAAAGCCAATGACTTTAATTATTAGGCAAAATACATCACAAAACAAGGTTCCAATCACTATACATTTATCATCAGATGCTGCCAATAATGGGACTGAACTAACTAGTCTCCACTTAATAAAATGGCTGAGCAATGTGATATGTTCAGGATATTAGTCACACACACTTGTGCATTCACACACACACACACACACACACACACACACACATTATGTGTTTGCACGCAGCATCTGAGACAGTATTGTCCCATTACAGACACTTCTGTGAACCAGGAAGGAACTTCTTATGCTAATTAATTTCATAGTTAAACTCTTCAGGAGTGAAATAATTGTTTCAAAATGAGGAGCTCTGGTCCGTATTTACTGGGACTTGGTCACTGATTTGTCCCAGTGGAACCTGGGATGAGGCACTGTAATCACATGCTATGCTTGACTTCATCTTTAGAAGGAGCTTCCCTTGTGGCTCAGACAGTAAAGAATCTACCTGAAATGAGGGAGACCGGGTTCAACCCCTGGAGAAGGAGATGGCAACATACTCTAGTGTTCTTGCCTGGGGAAAAAAAGAAAAAAAACATGGACAGAGGAGGCAAGCTACAGTCCATGGAGACGCAAAGAGTCGGACACAACTGAGCGACTAAGCACGAGCACAGAGATATTATTATTCGTACAATTAGCTTAATCCTTGCTCAGCTACTTATTGTTTCTCTAAAGCTCTTTCCACCTGTTTTCTTGGATGTAATATTTGGTTAGCAGGAAAATTATCCTTTGAGAGAGGGACTCACTTTATACCCATATGAGAAGACTTGTATTAAACAGCAGATGCTGCCTATACACCAGTTGATTTTTTTTTTCTTTGTAAATTTCCTCAGATGCAAGGGAAAACTTTTCTCTCCTGGAGGTGTGTTATTACTTCTGGCAAATATTGCACCAGTAAGCAGCCTCTTAGGAGAAGAGGGCCTCTGAGGATGAGACGGCTAGATGGCATCACTGATGCAATGGACATGAACTTGGTCAAACTCCCGGAGATAGTGAGGGACAGACAGGAAGGCCTGGTGAGCTGCAGTCCATGGGGTCTCGAAGAGTAGGACATGACTGGGAGACAAGCAACAAGCAGCTGCTTCCAAAGGTAGATAAAAGTGTTCCCAGGGGAGCAGGCAAGATGTGAAAACACACAGGAATTGTCAGAAACGTCTGAGTGTGTCTAATATTAAATGAAACTTGCAAGCTACATTATTATTTCTTTTAGAACAATATTTTTAAAATTAATTTCCTTCCTTGTAATGATTGGTAGATTATCAGTGTAGCTGAGTATCAGATGAAAGCAGTATTGTGTCTTAGAAAATTGCATAGGAGGGAAGTGAAACAGATAATGAGAATTAACATAAAATTTGAAATCAGGACATTTGAGACACAGCAAAGCCATTCTCAGGGAATATGATGCATTAGAAAATTGGGCCATTTGCTGACTAACAGTAGTTGTAATCCCTGTGACGACAAGTGTTTCCTGGTAAATAGCAAATTATAGGAATAGACCAAGGGTCCCAAAACCAGTTTCATCAGCAACTTTGTATGTTACTGTGAACAGTCTGTATGTAACCTCCTGGGCAGACGTGTATTACTTTTTATAAAGAACTATGCTTGTTTACACAATCCTTGTTTGTGCTTGTTCATGTAATAAGTTGCACA
The DNA here is from genome assembly GCF_033118175.1 of Dama dama. Lineage (NCBI taxonomy): Eukaryota > Metazoa > Chordata > Mammalia > Artiodactyla > Cervidae > Dama > Dama dama. Next base: position 15,030,421 of record NC_083691.1, on the reverse strand, counting down.
TTTTGAAAAAGAAAGTTCATTTTTTTCAGAAAAGGCTTATAATTTAATACATTAGAAAGTGAAAGGAAATATGATACAGCGATCAGTAATAAAGTATTGTAAACATTAAATTTTTCATAGAGTGAAAGAATACATAATTTTGAAGCTGTGATTTCCTTTTTCACTCTGCCATGTGCTGTGGCTGTATTCAGTGCTGACTGTAACCATGGATTGTGCTCTTCTGTGGCTTCCCAGGACGGCATTCAGGTTGTACTACGCCTGGGGACAACCGTAAAGCATTTGAGGGGTCTTGTTCGAGCTTTGCTTTTCATACTACTAATAGTCCCCTGAATGCATTTTCTACATATTCTTCCATGTTTCCATTTCACTGATCTTTAATTCAGAATGAGTATAGACTGGATGTGCTGAAGAGCATGCATGCTTTTAATGCGTTAGGACTCACATTTCAGTGAATGGGCCCCTCTCCGCTGGCTCCCTAGTGAGCCTCTCAGAGCCAGCCCCACTCTCAGAACAGATGTCAGCCTCTCAGCGCTGAAATGTCCTCGTCTTGTAACCGCCAGGGTCCACAGCCCCATTCCAACAGCACTGCCTCTGAAAATAATCTGATCATGATTATCTAGGGTTCACTTTGCTTTTAATATTCCAGGATTATAATACATTGTTCTAATATAATCATTTCCTGTTATAGACTTTTAATAGCAACACAGCTTTACTTCCTAAGAACACCTGCTAAAGACCATTTTGAACGTGATGTGCTGTCAGTTAATATCACTTAAAAATAAACTCACAGTTGTCACCAACATAAATTTTGCATTTTCTATTCATTGTAATATCCAAAACAACCTATTTCATACTAGATAGCAGAGACTAAAGATTTTCTACGATTTTGGTTTTTATAGGTTCCTGAAACCATACCTAAAATGTATAGACATCATGTGTTTATAATTTCAGAGAGCATAATGCAGCATGTAAATTTCTAAACATATTTCAAACCTACCACCTTCATGTTAAGAATTATGGAATGAAGAGAACACTGAACCATTAAGTAATCTATTCCAAGTCCCATAATTCTGAAGTCTAAAGTGAAATACCAATCCCTGAATTTAGACATAAGTTCAGACAGAATGGCTTTGTGTGTAGCATAATCCTTGACTTTAACTTTGAAGAGAAGCTCATGCAGAAGAATTACACATAATAAGCTAATGAAACATTGTGAATAAATGCTCAAATTTTAAAATTAGTTGCTTTCAAACTGTGGTGCTGGAGAAGACTCTTGAGAGTCCCTTGGACAGCAAGAAGATCAAACTAGTCAATCCTAGAGGAAATCATGCCTGAATATGCATTGGAAGGACTGATGCTGAAGCTCCAAGACTTTGGTCACCCAATGGGAAGAGCCAACTCATTGGAAAAGACCCTGATGTTGGGAAAGATTGAAGGCAGGAGGAGAAGGGGACAACAGAGGATGAGGTGGTTGGATGGTATCACTGACTCAATGGACATTAGTTTGAGCCAACACCCTACTTCCAAAGAAGGCTACATTCAGAGGTCCCTGAGGTTGGGACTTCAGAGTATCCTTTGTGGAGACACAACTTTGCCCATAATGTAAGTCTATGTCTCCTCAGAAATGAGAGTCCCTCTCTGCCTCAGGACCTGCATACAGGCTGTACCTTCAGTCTGGTGTTCTTCTCCTGATGGGCTTCTTTTATGTCTTCACATCACATCTTAAACATTTCTGGAACAGTGATGTCATTTCATCACTCACCACCTGCCTCCAATCCTGCTTTCTTCCCTGGAGTCCTGATCACCTGTGTATGTTGTTTTACTCTTTATTGTAGGTGTCTGCCACTAAGCTCTTCTCAATGGAGCAGGAATGATATCTGTTCTGCATTCTCATGTATTGAACACGAGACTGATCAATGGCAATTACTTGATATGTGTTTGTTCAGTGATTACATAAAGGATTCCTCTATTTCCATTTTCCTGGGCCACGTGGCATATTCTGGGTCCCATCTTGAGCCGTTCTCATTTCACATGACGTGGAAGAAGCTGGAGAGTCAGTCTCAATGTCTATGCACTGTCCCCTAACCGTCATTCCCCTCCACACATCACTGCAGTCCATGAGGGCCCAGATTTCAGCAGGCAGATGAACAGTTACAATGAGTCCCAAAGAGAACAGAAGATTTCCACAATCCGATGTAGTTCAGATGCTGGGGGTCCTCAAGGAACAGGTGGCCTGGCCCAGGCGTTTGAGGGAGCCTCCCAGGCCATGGTTAGTGAATGGCTCAGTAATGTGTTCATCCTTAACATCTGAATGCCTCCAGTTTGTGTACATATATCATTGCTCTTAATTGGCCTTAGTCTAAAATGTAAGTGAGATGGTATTATAACCATTTTACAAATAAAGAAAAATACCTAAGAGTCAAAAAATTCTTGCTCATGACTCATCTGTCCCCCCAATTTCCCACTTAATCCTCTTTTGGATCAAACATATTAGGAGGGGCTTTCTGTCTGTTGAGAGTTCCACAACCACTCCATTCACACTGACCCTTGGAGAACTGGTGCTGCTTAATATCAAGAACTGGACTGAGATGAAGTGTGCTTCCTTTGTCCTTAGCTCTTTCTTTAATTTATTATTAGGCCAGAGATTATGCCCCTAAAGCATCCCCTATAAAAATAACAGAATGCACTGAGACCTCCCCTCTGAAGAGACTACACCTGATCCAATTCACAACTTCCCTGACAAATCGCTTCAGTGGGGAGAGGCTCATGGTCTCAAAGGCGGGCTGCTGCATGCTCTCTGACAGCCATAGATTCAGGGCCCATGTGTTCACAGCATCACAGAGATAGCCAGTCTTTGCCACAAACCTGAAAAAAAAATTGTTGCATAAACAATATTGTTAATGAGCTCCTAAAGTGAGGAAGACATATAGAAAATCAGGAAAAAAAAATGAGAAAATGTTGCAACCATTTATCATGGTAAGAAATAAGAAAGCATGTACCTTATCACAATTATCTTCAACATTATGCAACTAAAGGAAAGGAGCTTGTCAACTGCTCTCTAATTAAATTCATACATTTGTTCTGCTTCAAAAATGGCCACGCGCTCCATCTGCTAGTGCAGAATGCTTGGGTTTTGCAGCCAAGATTCTCATGCTAAGCTGTTCCACTGAGTTGAGGGGCAGAGGGTCCCTGGACTCGTAAAGAAGTTGCCCGAAAAATATTAAAAGAATGTCTGTGTGCAGCCGAGTCATTTGTCTACAGTTTTATGTTAAGAAGACGGAATATTGCAGGAAAGTTAAATCATCAGAGGGATCAAGTTGCAGCCTCAGCAGTGACAGGCTGACGAGCGTTTTCGGTGGTATGATAATTCGGTCGAAATGCAGTGATTCGGTTTAACAGCTCATATTAAATCAGAGGAGTCGTTAACTCGAGCCATCCAGAAAGTCCTAGACGTTTCCTGCACGTTCAGCGCGCATGTGCAATCTACAGTCTGGGTGCCTGTGCTCCTTGCTGAGGCACAAACCTGCAGAAATGGCTTCTCCTTCCTAAAGGATAGGATGCTCGGCTTCTCCTCTGCCTCTTTGACTATGACCCACTCCGCTCGCCTTTGTAAACCCTCGTGCAGTCTTCTTCCAGCTGCAGCTCAAGTGAAACCTCCTCTGTGAATCTCAGGCACCTTCTCCACAAGCGCCAGGTCGTTCTCTTCCCCTTCCATGCCCAGCACTCATTACTGCTCTTTACTCCTTCAGTGTGCAAATGCAGGGGATATCTTTATGCTCCAAGCCAATCCTTCTGGAAGAGTTTAAATCTCTTCTTTCTCTGGATTCCAGGTACTTGTTACATGCATTCTCTGTGCTTCGTTTAGCTTTGAAACATTTGTGTGGTTTTATTATTGGTTTCCATATAAAATTTGTATAAAAACGTGATACAGTATCCCATTGGATAAACTTTGTGTGCTGTGCTTAGTCACTCAGTCGTGTCCAACTCTCAGAGACTCCATGGACTGTAGCCCACCAGGCTCCTCTGTCCATGGGGAATCTCTAGGCAAGAATACTGGAGTGGATTACCATGCCCTCCTCCAGGGGATCTTCCCAACCCAGGGATGAAACCCAGGTCTCGTGCATTGCAGGCAGATTCTTTACCATCTGAGCCACCAAGAAGCCCATAAATACTGGAGTCGGTAGTGTATCCCTGCTCCAGGAGATCTTCCTGACCCAGGAATTGAACCAGGGTCTCCTACATTGCAGGCAGATTCTTTACCAGCTAAGCTGCCAGGGAAGTCTTGAAAGGTAAACTTTAACCATTATTAGTTATTACTATTATTATGATAAAGTCTGTAATAAGTGCTCAATAACTTGGCTGGAAGATTATTTTTGTTCTTAGAAAATATCATTGGGCAGTTTCAGGCAATCTTCTCAGTGAGCTATGTGTCATATTAGCCAATTCCACATACTCGCAGACAACACAGCATCTCCTCGGTGTGCCTAAGTGGCACCTGGGTGAATCACATTATGCCTTCTCACCCCCCTTAAATGTTAAATAAAAACTTCTTTGGCATAAATCCCTTGCAATTTATTTGATAATTTCAGGAAGAAGTAAATAATTGTCTCTGATTTACACCAGAGAGTTGGCATATCCATCAACTTGAAGATTCATTGGAAGGACTGATGTTGAAGCTGAAGCTTCAATACTTTGGCCACCTGATATAAACAGCCCACTCATTGGAAAAAACCCTGATGCTGGGAAAGACTGAAGGCAGAGGAGAAAAGGATGACAGAGGATGAGATGGTTGGATGGCATCACCGACTCAATGGACTTGAGTTTGGACAAACTCCAGGAGATAGTGAAGGACAGGGAAGCCTGGCATGCTGCAATCCATGGGGTCGCAAAATGTCATACATGACTTAGTTGACTGAACAAGAGCAATATGTTGGCAATTAAAAGTTGAAGAGTGAGAGACACCTGAAGGGGACACTCTGGTCTTCCCTGTCTGAACTCTGAGCAGACTCACATTTCCTGGTCCTTTTTCTCATTATTTGACACTAAACTTGTTTGCAACTTAGTGTGTAAGGAGCACAGAAGGCTTCTCTGGAAGCCTTCTCTCCAGTTTCCACCTGCCGCCCCCTCTTCTGCCTCCAAACGGTCCTTTCTTGGGGTGGCCTCTCTGCTGTGTCCAGACCCCGTTAAAGACATTCCTCCCACTTGGGGGAGGAATGGGCACAGGTGTGAGCTGGGTCTATCTGACCCAGGAGTGCAGGCTGTCCTCATAAACAGGGTCTGAGTTGTTTCCTTGAGGTCACATGTTCTCTTTCCCAGCAAGAAACCCATTCAACATGCATTCTTTTCAATGAGGATGCAAAACACAACTTCAGATCTAAGCAGAAAATTGTATCTTCCGTAGGCTTATTGGGCCAACCATGGGTGTACATTGATCCATGCTCATTTATGCCATTGCTCTGTAGATCAGAATTATTATCACACTTCCCAGAAGAGGGGACTCTTGAGTTATGGTTGCCTCCTGTAGACATCAGACATCCCACCAACTCTGGAGGATTTCAAAGGATCTTAATCTCATCTCTGCATCCAGCCCACTCAGTGGCAAAAGACCCAAACCTGAAGATAAGAGTTGCACACAGAAGACAGACTCCTGGGGGGTGCATTGACCTAATTCAGATAGAAAACGTTTCCTTCTGATCAGTCATCACCTGTTGGCACCAACCACATGCTAAGGGCTTGTTTTCCTCTAGTCCCAGGAAATGAACAGTGAGCTATTTATGCAAACTATGCAAAGTAACAGAAGAACAAAGCTTTGTAGTATCTGAGTCTGTGTTTTACTTTTCAAAAGAGGGGAGATGTAAAAACAGCAACTCACTTTACTCTGAGGAGACATAGAGCCAAGCATTTCAAGGCCACATGTCGTATACAAACTCACTGCTAATCAAGCAGCTGTTAGGAGTGACTTAGGAAGGAATTTTCTAGAAAGACATAAATTTTGGGTCAAAATCCTTTGCAGGTAGCAGCAAGTTTTTCGTAGCAAAAGCATTGTATTTATGTCAGTACCTAACCAATCATCCTTTCGAAATCACATGTTCTGCTAAAAATTTTAATAAACAATTACTGTGAAAGAATTCTTGGTAGGATTTATGGTCATTCATTTGGAGAAAGGGAATAGAAAGAGAAAATCATTCTTGCTGAATTTCATAGTCTAGGTAATCTGCAGGGTTTTTATTGTATTGAATAAATTTAACATGTAACATTGTATAAGTTTAAGATAGGTGATGTGATATATCTGTATATTGTAATACAATTGATGCAGCAATGTTTATCACATTATGCTATTATAATGCAATATTATTTTCTGTGTTCATATAGACAGATAATTGACAATTTTATCTGTATGGATTATTTACTACTCATTACAATATGTACTCTTTAAAGAATATCTTCTTTTCTCAGGGCTGGGTAATATTCTGTTGTATAATACATGCCACATCCTTTTAATCCATTCATCCTTTGATCAGCATTTGGGTCGTTCCCATATCTTTGCTATTGTGAATAACACTGGGTACTTATGTATTTTATTATCATGCTGTTCACAATAACCCCATGTTTTAAAGCATTATCCTCATTTGAAGGAGAATCTGAGGCTGAGAAATTTTAGTAACTCACCGTGTTCACAGAGTTTAATGGACACACGAGGATTCCACCCCGGATAGGTCTGACTATAACACTGCTTCTCACAAATCATTCCAGTTGAAATATGCATGCTATTTGTTTAAGCAGCAAATCTTTGTTCTAAAAATTCAACTTGTTGCTTTGTAAATTTTCAAGAAGTATTTTCTTATTATCATGGACTGTAGTAAGTCTTCCATAAAGCAGTAACTAACTATTCTGTTCCAAATGTTATTGCTTTTACCACATCGGGGCAAATGCCAACACAATTTAAAAGGCAAATTGCATGTTAGGTTTCTTTTAAAATACTTTCTACCTCTCAGGGTCCCTAAAAGCATCTCAGGGACCTGTCCTCCCCTGGGGGTTTGAGTGTAGACACCACTTTGGGAATCCCTGCTGTAACCACAGTTTTTACTTTAGGTATAATCAAAGAAATATAGATTATTTTTTAAATGACATCATCTTTTTTCCCCTAGGTTAAGTTAGTAAGATGTATTACCATGGTAAGAGACAAAGTAAGCAAATTCTGAAAACTTTATTCCCCTACCATTTCTTCTCAGCCTCAACTGGGTCTGCTATGGATAGTTATAAAGTCATTTGAAATAGTTTGGGGTCAGAAAAGAGTGATATAAACTCACAGAGTCTATTTTTTTTTCCCTCATGGAGATGCTATTATAAAATAACTTTTTTTTTAAACTAAAAAGCCTGTGGATTAAACCACTATCTAGTGTTCTAATTCTTTTGACATGGTTCATGAAAATTGATTGATAAAGATGAACACTGACAAAAAGGGAAAACTTTCAAAAGTTGTAAAAGTAAAAAAGTAGGAGAAAAATGACCTTTATCAATATATATTTGTTCAGGTAAATTAATATGTTTCAGATAAACAAGAGCACCAGTGTGTTCATTTAAACATACACACACACACACAGCAAAGTTTCCAGTCTCATTTCTATCATGTGCAAGTTATATGAAGAGAGACAACTGAGTGTCAAATACTTTTATGTCAATTGCCAAAAAATACAGATGCAAATTAAAAAACTGAGAACACCAAATTCAATAATATAAGCAAAAACCCTTTTGATACTACTCTAACGATTGCTGCAGTCACCATGGGTGTGTCTGTGACTCTAGGCCTTTAACACAATAATCGCACAGGATGTGTCTTACGTGGTGTTTCCAATCTCATTGGTGGTTCTCCCTGATGACTCCATGGTCTTGTCAAATTTTATTATGAGTAATGAATCACGTTGTGAAGATCACTGGTTGAAACCATGGAGCAGGTCAAAACTTGGCAATCTTTCTACAAACTGAGCAAACAAATGCAGTGAGGGAGCAATAGTCCTCCAAATTAAAACAGCAACAGTGCGTTAATTTGGGGATGATGGCAATTAAAATGTTGATATAAATTATTGAATATTTAAAAGACGTTTAATAATGGATTAATGTTCTAGCAAGTTCTAAACATTCATCTCTTTACATCTGTAGCATGCTAGAAATATTAGAGTATCAGAAAAAACCTCAGTTGATTGATCCTGCTTGAAGAAATTTCATTAAGTCTAAAGTAAAAGTGAAAGTCGCTCAGTTGTGTCCAACTTTTTGTGACCCCGTGGACTGAATTCTCCAGGCCAGAATCCTGGAGAGGGTAGCCTTTCCCTTCTCCAGTGGATCTTCCTGACCCAGGAATTGAACCAGGGTCTCCTGCATTGCAAGCGTATTCTTTACCAGCTGAGCTACCAGAGAAAGGTATTAAGTCTAGCAGTTTCTAAGACCGTCTTGTTTTCAATAAACTGCTGCATGCATCTGTGGGACACAAGCAGCACTGGTATAGTATCTAACTTAGCATAAACACAGGCAGAAGCAGATATTAGGGGCGTCACCAGTCTCTCTAGGAACAATGCGAATAAAGGACTTTCTAGAGAAAGAACAGTTCTGTAAAACCAGCCACGGAGCCAAACTAGCTTGGAAAGGAGAGTGCAATGTATTTTATTATAGAATTATAAAACATTCACATACTTGCTGGATCTCCATCAGCGAGACTGGTGTGACATTTCCAGGATATTTTCCTTCCCCAGTGTTTGAACAAGTGTGATCAGAATCACCTGGGTTTCACCTGCAGAACACCTAAATCGGTAGGGTTGGGATGGAATTCGGGAAGAAAGAAGCAAATATGCTGATTCGGTTGCCAAATATACATATGCTCAGGATACAGTGCTTCTGTGCTCCTTTGGAGGAAGATTATTTGAGAGTTTCTTGGTGACCAGAGCTAAATTATTTGTCTCTAAGTGGAGAGGGGAGAGGAGCTTCCCAGGTGGCTCAGTGGGAAAGAATCCCCCTGGCAGTCCAGGAGCCACAGAAGACACGGGTTTGATCCCTGGGTCGGGAAGATCCCCTGGAGAAGGGAATGCAAACCAATCCAGTATTGTTGTCTGGGAAACTCCATGGGCAGAGGAACCTTGTTGGCTACAGTCTATGGGGTTGCAAAGAGTCAGACATGACTGAGAGACTGAGCCTGCAGAGAGAGAGGATACAGAAAATCTCAGTTCATTATAACTGTCACATCACAGTTCTTCATGCACTGCCTATTAATAGCTGTTGTATAAACAAATGCATTTTTATTACATCTAAGATGCTGATAAATATGGTTAAGTTCTAACTCGAAGGTCAACCTCATCTACTAGGAAAGGACTGTTGCATAAGTGGTTAGATTTGCGGGTTCCAGAATCAAAATCTTGGGTGAAAATCTTACCTGCTCATTTCTAGATGGGAAAAGTCCCAAACTTTGTTGGGTTTTGGCTTTCTAATCTGCAAATTGGGAATATTAATATACCCTTCCGCAGTGGGTTGTGATAGGCATTAAACAAGATAAAACATAACACATCTGGCGCAAAATGAATGGTCCATACATTTAAGCTGTTATTATTACTGTTCATATCTATAAAATTTTATGAAACTTCACCTTAAAATTCATTGCAAACATTTTTATTTTGCCTTTAGCTAATACCAGACACCCTATAGTTTCGCGGGATAAAATAGCAAACAGAAAAGAAATGTACTTTCAGTGAATTACACATGTACAGTGGGGAAAATAGAACAGAAAATAAGCAAATACACATATGCTATAAAGTTAGAACTAGTAATTGCAATGGAAAGAAAGAAAGCACAGTGAGGCAGACACAGAGAGGACAGGGGATCTACTTTAGAAAGTTGTTCAGCATGGTCACTCCTGTGGAAGAAATACTTGAGCAGAAGATTGACTACATTGGAATTCTTCAACTTTAGACAGTTCCCTGGAAATGCCATGTGTCCAAGTGTTAGAGTATGCCTTAACCTGATTCATCAAATTAGTACACTTAAAACATCAAGATATCTCTGACCCATGTAAGTAAATGGTAAAGAACACATGTGCACATGATTTGTCTCAGCAAATTTAAACTATCTTATACACCCAACATTATTAAAATCCACATTGAATGAGAAGTTTTCTTGATGTTGAAGCACCCACACAGTATAAGGGAGTACTCAAACAAACATCTCTCTGTAGAAAACTGCATAGCAAAATGTACTTTCTTATTTAAAAGCTCATTAGACTTGTTAGCAAAAATTGAAAATCAGAGTTTTGAAAACTCAGTTGGACAATGGTAAATGCAACATTTTAATTATTTTATTTATTCTCCTGAGGCAATATGCACATCGCATACTTTGAATCTTTCCAAATTGTTGGCAGCAAGTACTCTGCAACATCTAAAGCAGATGGCCCACTAATTTTAAAGTCCCATGTTAACCAAAAATATTGGAATATGGTAAAAGTTGAATTAATAAAATTATATGCAAACATCCAACAAAAACCAGTGCTTGTGCCAAATTCAATAAATACTCAGTTGGAGCTCTCCCCTGCTAGATGCTGCACAAGCCATAATAAATGTATTCTTTAAGGCTTCCGCAGGCCTCAGCAGGGAAGCCAGATGGAAGTTTTATTGAAACTGGCCCTATTAAGATGGAGCATATTTCTATCCCTCTTATCACATGACCACCCTCTAAGCTTAAACTCCAGTGGAGACAAATCTAAGAATTAACTCTGTGTAGTAATTTACCCAAAATGATGAAGAATATAGGGCACCATTTTGAACTGGATCATTCTTTATTGTGGAGGGGTAGTTGTCCTGTATATTATTGGGGTTTAGCAGCATCTTGGGTTCTACACTAGGAACCAACATCATCCCCTTAACCTCTAGTAGAAGCAATTGAAAATGTCACCTGATTTTGTCTAATGTCTCCTGGGAGGCGAGTGCTTCTGACTGAGACCTGCTGCAGTAGAGCTTGTTTGCAGGAGATGGAAAATGACTGCATCCGTGGAGACAGAACCCACCAGACACATTGCTTCAGTTCAGTTCAGTCACTCAGTTGTGTCTGACTCTTTGAGACCCCATGGACTGCAGCATGCCAGGCCTCCCTGTCCATCACCAACTCCTGGAGTTTACTCATACTCATGTCCATTGAGTTGGTGATGCCATCTAACCATCTCATCTTCTGTCATCCCCTTCTCCTGCCTTCAATCTTTCCCAGCATCAGGGTCTTTTCCAATGAGTTATTTCTTCACATCAGGTAGCCAAAGGATTGGAGTTTCAGCCTCAGCATCAGTCCTTCCAATGACTATTCAAGACTAATTTCCTTTAGGACTGACTGGTTGGATCTCCTTGCAGTCCAAGGGACTCTCAAGAGTCTTCAACAACACCACAGTTCAAAAGCATAAATTCTTTGGTGCTCAGCTTTGTTTATAGTCCAAATCTCACATTCATATATGACTACTGGAAAAACCATAGCCTTGACTAGACAGAATTTTGTTGGCAAAGTAATGTCTCTACTTTTTAATATGCTATCTAGGTTGGTCAGAACTTTTCTTCCAAGGAGTAAGCATCTTTTAAATTCATGGCTGCAACCACCATCTGCGGTGATTTTGGAGCCCCTAGCCCCAAAATAAAGTCTGTCACTGTTTCCATTGTTTTCCCATCTATTTGCCTTGAAGTGATAGGACCAGATGCCATGATCTTTTTTTTCTGAATGTTGAGTTTTAAGCCAACTTTTTCACTCTCCTCTTTCACTTTCATCAAGAGGCTCTTCTTCGCTTTCTGCCTTAAGAGAGGTGTCATCTGCCTATCTGAGGTTATTGATATTTCTCCCAGCAATCTTGATTCCAGTTGTGCTTCATCCAGCCCAGCATTTCACATGATGTACCCTGCATATAAGTTAAATAAGCGGGGTGACAATATACAGCCTTGATGTACTCCTTTCCTGATTTGCAGCCAGTCTGTGGTTCTATGTCCAGTTCTAACTGTTGCTTCTTGACCTGCATACAGATTTCTCAGGAGGCAGGTCAGGTGGTCTGGTATTCCCATCTCTTAAAAATTTTCCACAGTTTGTTGTGATCCACACAGTCAAAGGCTTTGGTGTAGTCAACAAAAAAGAAGTAGATATTTTTCAGAAACTCTCTTGCTCTTTCGATGATCCAGTGGATGGTGGCAATTTGATCTCTGGTTCCTCTGCCCTTTCTAAATCCAGCTTGAACAACTGGAATTTCATGATTTACTTACTTCTGAAGCCTGGGTTGAAGAATTTTGGGCATTACTTTGCTAGCGTGTGAGATGAGTGCAATTGTGCAGTAGTTTTTTCTTTTTTTTTTTTGCATTTTTTGGCATTGCCTTTCTTTGGGATTAGAATGAAAACTGATCTTTTCCAGTCCTGTGGCCACAGCTGAGTTTTCCAAATTTGTTGGCATACTGAATGCAGCTCTTTCATAGCATCATCTTTTAGGATTTGAAATAGCTCAACTGGAATTCAGTCACCTCCACTAGCTTTGTTCGTAGTGATGCTTCTTAAGGCCCACTTGACTTCACATTCCAGGATGTCTGACTCTAGGTGAGTGATAACACCATCATGATTATCTGGTTTGTGAAGATCTTTTTGGATAGTTCTTCTGTGTATTCTTGCCACCTCTTCTTAATATCTTCTGCTTCTGTTAGGTCCATACCATTTCTGTCCTTTATTGTGCCCATCTTTGCATGAAATGTTCCCTTGGTATCTCTAACTTTCTTGAAGAGATCTCTAGTCTTTCCCATTTTATTCTTTTCCTCTATTTCTTTGCATTGGTCACTGAAGAAGGCTTTCTTATTTCTCTTTGCTATTCTTTGAAACTCTAAATTTGAATACATATTTCTTTCCTTTTCTCCTTTGCCTTTTGCTTCTCTTCTTTTCATAGCTGTTTGTAAGGCCTCCTCAGAAAACCATTTTGCCTTTTTGCACTTCTTTTTCTTGGGGATGGTCTTGATCCCTGTCTCCTGTACAATGTCACGAACTTCCAACACAGTGCTTATCACACATCAATACCTTCAAAGGGCATTGAACTCATGTTAGAATGGAACATTTAAGAAAACATTTATTTGGCTTCCATGAGCTACTTTACATATGGGAATGGAAATCAGAATACCTATAAATATCTGAAAGAAAAACTGATGAATCCAAATATTTTCCCCATCTCCCCACCCCCATCTATTTATACATTAAGGATTACACACACACACACACACACACACACACACTCATATGAAAAAGTGGAAATGTTAGTCACTCAGGTGTGTCCAATTCTTTGTGACACCATGGACTGCAACCCACCAGGCTCCTCTGTCCAGGGAATTCTCCAGACAAGAATACTGGAATGGGTTGTCATTTCCTTCTCCAGGGGATCTTCCCGGATCAGGTATCGAATCTGAATCTCCTGCTTTAGCAAGTGTATCCTTTACCACTGAGCCCCCAGAGAAGTCCATGGATACACACACACACATATATATACATGTTTATGGCATAAATAAATAATTATAGGACTGAACCAAAAGAATAAATCCCCTACTTTTTCTCTGCCTACCACTTCCTGAATCAGGCTTCTGTTCAACATCTTGTAAGTTACCTGGTCTCATTGGCACTAGAAGCAATGAACACCTTCCAGTGAGATGAATTTGCAGTTTAACACAGTGAACTGACTCCTAAACCTATGAATGCACAAGAAGGAAGATATAACCTTGTCCCTGACATCAGTGATGGAACTCTTTAATCAGTTTTTCCACACAAATCTTCTAGAAATAACAACTTTTTAATTTATACCCAATTGGAAGACTTAACTCTATTAGTAGAAATAAATGATTGCTGTAGGCTCTATGTTTTTAAATGAGAAAAATGCTTACACAGTTAAATGTTTCTAAAGGATTGTGTTAATTAATATCAAAACCATACTTAAAACACAATGCTCATCATTTAGAGAAAGTTAACCTCTTGGGACACAATGGCACCCCACTCCAGTACTCTTGCCTGGAAAATCCCATGGATGGAGGAGCCTGGTAGGCTGCAGTCCTTGGGGTCGCGAAGAGTCGGACATGGCTGAGCGACTTCACTTTCACTTTTCACTTTCATGCATTGGAGAAGGAAATGGCAACCCACTCCAGTGTTCTTGCCTGGAGAATCCCAGGGATGGGGTCGCGAAGAGTCGGACACGACTGAAGTGACTTAGCAGTAGCAGTAGTAACCTCTTGGGAGAGAGTGTCGTCTGTCTGGCAAACACAGTTGCACTGAAAGAGACCATGAGGGGCACATCTGTGGCTTTTCTGCATGATCCTTTATCTACACTCTGATTCCCAGCAACTCACAGTTTCCAGGGACACTTCTCAGAACTGGTGTGTTGATAACTAGGGGCAGATTTAACCCCAAGGCCAGTTTATCTCTCTGTACTCAGTCGGTTGTGTCTGATTCTTTGTGACCCCACGGGCTATAGCCCAACAGACTCCTCTGTCCATGGAATTTTCCAAGCAAGAATACTGGAGTGGATTGCCATTTCCTTCTCCAAGAGATCTTCCCAACCCAGGTATTGAAGCTGCAATCTCTTGCATTGGCAGGTGGATTCTATACCTCTGTGCCACCTGGGAAGCCCAGTTTACCTCTTGGGCTCTCAAAAACAAAGTTAGTGTACTGGAGAAAACTAAAACAGATGCAATGGTGTGGTCTAAAGCTGTAAGCCTTGACTATCATGATGCTAAGCTTTAGAACTGGTGGGTGGGCATCATTAAATATTCCTCCATGTCTCTCCTCTCTCACCAAATTCTGACTTTAATTCAAATATCTCAGGAATTTTGAGTCACATGAGAAATGTTGTCTAAGTTATTTCACAACAAAAAGACAAATTTATGACCCAGACTAAGACTTATTTTGACATAGTGGCAGAAGAAAACTATGGGTTTTCCTTTCCAATTCCTATTCTATAAAACTTATATGACGGATGCCTGACAAGTGTAACAGGAGTAGGGTTTAGCGTTAAACAAACTAGACTTGAATCTCGTTTCTGTCAGGAAGTTTGGTATGAATTATTTGACTTTTATGACTTGGAAATGAATGTTTGCAATATTAAAACTTGACTATATTAATAGCATCATTAATAACACAGTAATATATTTAATACCACTAATGAGATGTGACCTATCAGACCAAAAAGTGATGTTAGCAGCTCTAGGACCTTCCTAAGCAAGTGGTTTAGGCAATTAAAGACTTAGAGCAGGTACAAATGTTCTAAAGTTTCCTTTGGATCCTGTCTGGTAAAATTAATGGTAATCCTGAATTGGTTTTGTGATTGCAAATTGATTATTTTTGTGATATGTCTTTGAAATGCGATTTTATTTGAATTTAAATGTGGTCACATCAAAGACTATGTCATATGAACAGAATAAAGCTGCATCATCCGTGCACCAATTCCCAGTTGCCATAGAGACACTGAGCATCCCTATTTCGCTATGCATGAGCCGACCTCTCTCGTGGTCTCTGTGTGCTCTTGCCCAAACACCCAACAGGTCACTCTGACTCCACAAGCACAGAAGTGGATTAATCTCCCCTCCATCACCATCTATCCCTTTTCCATCTCAGATGTGGGCACTGGCAATGGGTCAAGTTGGAGAGCTGAGGCTCACACAGAAGCCTTTCTCCATCACCCTCCGCAGTCCACCTGACAATACTGCCCATGACACGCCTCTGATTTATCCCACACACGCTGACCTAGACGGCTCCTTCATTGTCTCTGATGACTGCCTGATTGTTTTCCCAGACCCAGTTTCACCAACTGTAGTCACTCTGTGCTCTGAATGCTCAGGTCATCTTTCTCAAGCATAAATCTGATTGCACCAGTCTCTTCTGCAAACCCCTCTATTGCTTTCTTATTATCTGCTGAAGAATTTTCTTCCCCCGCAGCGGGGCATGCATGACCCTCACCATCTGGCTCCCTCCCAATGTTTCAGCTCCACTGGCCCCATCCCACCACGTGTGGAGGGCACAGAACTACACAACACTTGCCCTTCCACAGGAGGGCCATTCTTTCTCCTCATCCAGGAGTTTGCAGTCTGCTATCTCTGTCTACCTGTTCTTCCCTTCCCCGTGCTCTCTGTCTCTTTTGACTGTAACTAGTGTTAATTTTGCTACATGTTATAGCCAAGTATCTACCACCCTTGCTGTCACACATTCCCATCATTTCCTGCATCGTCACCTGCATTGAGCAGCTATGAATGGAGTGTTCAGAGAGATTTTCTTCCCAAATGTCAGATGATTGAAACACAAGTTTCTGACTACAAAACCCTGCTATTTCTATTACTCCAAGCTGCTCCTCTTAAAATCCAAATAAATATCATTTCATCTTGGAAGTCTATTGAGATGACTGCTATAGACTGAAAGCCTATGTCCTTCTCAGGTGCATTTATTAGAATCCTAACCCCAAGGGGATGGCATCAGCAAGTAAGGTTGTTGGGAGATGGTTAGGTCCATGAGGGCAGAGGCTTCATGAATGGGGTCAGTGCCTTCATAAGAGGGCCCCAAGAGCTCCCCCACCCTTTCCACCCGTGAGGACACAGAAGATGTTGTCTTTGAACAAGGAAGAGGACCCTCACCGGACACTTGACCATGCTGATGCCTGATCTTGGACTTCTAGCCTCAGAAATGAGAGAAATGAATGCTTGCTGTTTAAGCCTCTCTGTCTATGATGCCTTGTTGCAGCTGCCCAAGCCAATGAGGACAATAACCTCCATCTTCTGTGGTCTCAGAGGATCCAGCACTTGCTTTGTGACAACTGGCTTTGATCAGCTTGTCTGTGTGTCTGCTCATCCTGCTGTGAGCTCCGAGAGGGAAGGGTCTGTGTTGTATTCATCCCCCCATCCTCATTACCAGGAACGCTAATACCAGGAACTTGAAAATACTGAGTGGTTGAATGAGTAAATACAGAGATAGGACAGAAGAGAAAACTGGAGCAGAGAATGAATGATGGTTTACAATCTGAACACTTCAATGGCAAAATGATGCTCTTTCCCACCCTAAAGACACGTGTATATCTACATACTTACACCATGTTCAGAACACTATTTTTTTTTCATAAGGCAATGAACTCCTGGTGTTACAAAAAGAAGATGTACTGATTATATAATCTGATGATATATTAGGGAGACATTTGGGAGGAGACAGTTGCTGAAAATTCAGACAGGGTCTGCATTAGCTCTCTGCTTTCTCAAGTAGCTTTAATTAAACCCTGCACACACTGCTCCTGCTCTTAATAAAAGCTGCTCTGATTCTCCTTTCTGGGTTTAGAATTTTGTCCCAGACTGTGGAAATATACTCCTAAATGAAACCTCTAGCATAGGTGCATTAACCAGGGAGTCAGTGCTTTTAGACCAGGGTTTGCTTTGAGGTCCATATCCTCTCTCTTGACAAACGTGTATCCTTTCAATGTAATTTCTTCCTTCATCTTAACCATTGCCACACACTTACCACAGATGGACATCTTTTTATCAGTGTCTCGCTGAATTACATTTATCACACCACTTTAAACACCGCCACCTGTACACATCTCTTCAGACTTTTCTTCTTGGTGCTCAGAAATGTCCATTAAAGAGCTTCAAGGTTGTTGTCTAATGATTTAACTCCAGTAATTGTCCTAAAATCAGAATTTGAAACTGTTGAGGGTCAGATATGTGAATGTCTCTGCCACTATGAGTTAGCTACATGGCCCATCATCTCTAAACTCTGATTTAATGAGAAGGCTCTGTGAAACAGGCAGTTATGCAACTCTTACTGATTGGAACTGAATAAGCCAGTCACTGACGTCTGTGTCTAGGAGAGCCCTGCATAAAAGTAAAAGCCCACCGTTTGTTTTCAGGTGTCCCTCGTGCACTGACACCATGTTTCCACTCCTCCTGTGGTCCAGGTCTGCTGCTTTCATCCTTGACCTTGGCTTCTCAGCGCAGGCCCTGTGGTCAGCCTGTGTCCCAGGAGGCTCCGCCCACGTCTCTGAGCTGCCACTCCATTTTCAAGGTTCTGCCTGCAGTTTAAGGACTCGGTAGCAGTCATCAGCACAGGTTCAAATATTTATTTAAGTATTATATGCCTTGCAGACCTCTCTGGGTTATGTCTAGTTCTGCATCCAGATGTGTCTTGTATATCAAGGTACAATCTACAATCTATAATCTACAATCTATATATAACAAGGTATAATCTACCGATGGGAATTATAAGAACTACAGAAGTCCACTGAACAAAGTGGAGAAGCAGGCAGGCCTGTGACTGAGGCTTGAATCTTCACACTGTGTGAGTCGCTTAGTCGTGTCCTACTCTTTGCGACCCCATGGACTATACAGTCCATGGAATTCTCCAGGCCAGAATACTGGAGTAGGTAGCCTGTCCTTCTCCAGAGGATCTTCCCAACCCAGGGATAAAACCCAGGTCTCCCGCATTGCAGGCAGATTCTTTCCCAGCTGAGCCACCAAGGAAGCCCAAGATACTGTTGTGGGTAGTCTACCCCTTCTCCCAGTGGATCTTCCTGACCCAGGAATTGAACTCGTGTCTCCTGCATTGCAGGCGGATTCTTTACCAGCTGAGCTACCAGGGAAGCCCCACAGAGTGACCACAGCTCAGGAAGGCAGGAACAAAGGGAGCACAGATTGTCATGTGTGTTTAACTGCATGAGGTGCCTGGACACAGGCATGTCTTTTGACCTTATCTTTTCCTTCCTGGTTTGCTAATATTTAACAATATTCCTCTAACTTATGCATGCTCGTTTGAAAGAGAGTCTTGCGGGGATTGGGGGGTGTGGAGTGGAGATGGGGTCTTCCCTGACAGTAAAAATATATGCCCTTGAAGTTAAGATAGTGTCTGAGTCCCCGTGCCTTGGGCAAATCTCTGTTCCTCTCTGGGTTTTCATTTCCTCATCTGGAAAATAATAGCTGAAATTGAACTCTGTAATAGCTAAGGTTCTTTACAACTTTAGGTTTCTTGGGGTAAATGTTCATGATCTGGTTTCATAGACCTAGGTTTATAGGAACTGCATTAGGGCTAAATCAGGAATATATGAGTGAAGGTGAAGACAGTTTAATAGATGCAAACATTGACATGTAAAGATTATTCCAGTCACTTGTATTAGTATGAAGATGTTTATGTAACACAAATGTTCCGACCGGTCATCATAGGCAAAGCTCATGAAAGCATGATGTAGGAGAACCGCCCCCACCACCCCAGAGCCTGAGTGGAGAGTGGAGTAGGTGCATATCCATCACAGCTGTTAGACAGCCCTGCTAGGAGGAGGAGAGGTTGGCAGGAAGGCTTCTGTCTGAAAGAGTCTGTAAAGCTTTCAGGCTGGAGGAAGTGTGTGCCCTGGACCTTGAACGTGAGTACAGAATACTTGTGGGAAGTAGAACCACGGCTTCCCACACTAAGTAATTCGTCTATGCCAAGTCAAGGAGATAAAACAGAGGGGAAACGTGTGGCAGGAGACCGGGATTTGTGTAGGAGCTGAGGGTAAGTGGTGGGAAACCAGAGAGGGTCTGATTGAAAAAGCCTCTGCTCCAGGGAGAGAGGGAGATCTGATGGGAGAAGGGTGTACAGATGGTTGGTTTTTTAAAATATTGTTGGTTTTTTACAAATAGGCAATCAGATTTTAGTATAATTTGACTGACTCAGAAGTAAAACCGTGGGTAAAGAGAACTTGTAAATAGGCCTCCATACTTCCCATCTGTAAGAATTGTTCTTATTGATATTATTTTGGCAATTATTAAGCAGCCACAAGCTTACCCCCTTGTTCAACTCCTCTACTACTAACAACCCCTCTTTTGTTCTCTAGTAATAAATATCTAAAGTTTACCTGGCTTTTAATTTGATTACACAAAATCTCAGGATTCTGATTTTTTACAATGGGATATTTAAAAGTGCAAGTCTATTTTACTCAGGGAAAATAAAGACATAGATGAATGCTTGTTGACCAGACCAGAGACCCTGGTGTATGGGCTCTGATGATCCTGTGTCATTCTCTGTGTCATCCAACAGAAAGCCAAGAAACATCGTTCTTCAGTATTTGTACACACAGCCATGAGAAATTTGACTTTTATGAAGGTGCAAGGGCTGAATCATATGAATTATACTAATTGCAGTAATCTTGCTTATTCACTGTTGTTATTGATTATAAACCACTCAGTTACACTTCTAACTAATTTCTCTGTGCAGTCAAAAAGTCACTATCATTTTTGTTTTCTTCTAGAACCTAGGGACTATTGGTTGATACTATAAAGACTTTCATAAAGCGTTATTTTTTAAAAAAGTTAAATCAAGCTTAAAACTATTCTTATTCTTTAAAATCCTACAAGTCATTTTAAAGTCATCAATATATCAAATGTAAGATCATTAATAATGCCATTTTCAGCAACACAGTTGGACATAGAGATTATCATACTAAATGAAGTAAGTCAGACAAAAACAAATATCATATGATATCATTTATATGTGGTATCTAAAAAAATGATACAAATAAGCTTCTTGACAAAATAAATGGGCTCACAGACAGAAAAAAACTTACGGTTTCAAAGGGGAAAGCATTGGGGGTGATTAAGTTAGGATGTTGGGATTACCATGTAACCACTACTTTATATAAAGCAGTTATAAAACCACTACTTTATATAAACCAACAAAGACCTATAGTATAGCACAGGGAACTCTATGCAATATTTTGCAATAATGTATATGAGAAAAGAATCTGAAGAAAGAATGGATATATGCATATGTATAGCTGAATCACTTTGCTGTAGGCTTAAAACTAACACAAAGTTGTAAATCAACTACACTTCAATATAAAATAAAAACTTAATTTAAAAAATTTAATCAGAAAAAAATATATCAAATCAAACATTAGGCACACAAATATATTGGCAAAGCATTGCATAAATCAAGCTAACATGTTGGATTTTATGTTTATTTATTTATTTATTTATTTATTTATTTTTTATTAGTTGGAGGCTAATTACTTCACAACATTTCAGTGGGTTTTGTCATACATTGATATGAATCAGCCATAGATTTACATGTATTCCCCATCCCGATCCCCCCTCCCACCTCCCTCTCCACCCGATTTTATGTTTACTCCCCTAGATACAAATATGTGTCTTAAAATGTGTTGGGTAAACCACAAAGCTCCTGTCTTCATAAACACAGATGTCTTCACAGCAACATGAGAGGAAGCTGCTTTTCCTCGCTTTCCCTTGACTTTCGTGAGGACTCAAACTGGACAGGAAGCAAGAAGGGGACCTTTGTTTCTAAAAGCTCCTGTGGTTTTCACTACACGTCCCCTCAGATTGTGTTAGTGACACTCATCACTGAGAATTGCTAAGAGGGGCCAGGGAGAGAGATGTGTGATTATAAAGAGAGAAAGAAGGGAGAATGGAGGATCAAAGGATGCTCTTGGAGGTGATAAATGGTCCATTCATAAGAGTTTCTCTGAACTGATTCAAGTCATGAGCTCTGATCAGTCTCCTTTCTCAAATCATTCCTCTGGAACAGTTGTGACAGTTTACATAGGAATCTAATTATAAAAGAAAGATCAAGAGCTTAACGAAGATTGTGCATTAATTTAAAGACAAAGTTGAAAATAAAAAGAGCAAAAGTCCTGCCAGAATCCTGCCTTTGGTCTAGCAAGATACTGACTACACTCAGTCACTGAAAGCAGATCTTTATAATCAACCAATGTTATATCTGCAAAGTATACATTATGCCAACTTTGTTATTTACTATATTTATAAAATTCATAATTTCTAAAAACATATTATCTTCATATTAGTTCAGTTGTTTACATTTTCTTATTTCCATACTTACTTGGCTAATTAGCTATAGCAATTGCCAAGAAAGCAGAGCCAATCAAAAGGAATATCTTCAAAGCAAAATTATAACAAATAAACCTCTAAACATTCAAAGCAGTGCTGGAGTGGCGAGCAGCTGAGAGAAGACTCAGCAGTGGCCATAGGACTGGAAAAAGTCAGTTTTCATTCTAATCCCAAAGAAAGGTATTGCCAAAAAATGCTCAGACTACTGCACAATTGCACTCATTTCACATGCTAGTAAAGTAATGCTCAAAATTCTCTAAGCCAGGTTTCAGCAATTGCCGGGGTCCAGCCTCGGAAGGATCCAAGGGTCACCCTCAGGATGAACGGCGTCAGCGAGAGAAGACACATGAGACCAGCCTTGATAGGGCCAAGTCTGCGAGGGAGAGAGAGAGAAAGAGAGAGAGAGAAAGAGAGAGAGAGTGACCAGACGGGGGGTGCAGCCGAGTCTGGCAAATCTTTATTTTTTACCGTAGCTTTTATATTCTAAGTTAGTACATTTTTAAGGGGAAGATAGTTTAATATTACATCAGCTTATCCTTCACGAAACCAGAGTGTTTTCTGCATACTTCTTTGTGAGAGTCTTGTACATTATCTTCTGGCCATGGGGCCTACTGACATTTTTTGACCTAGGTGAATGCAAAGCTGTTTTCCGTAATCTATTCTTTTTTTTTTTTTTTTCATTTATTTTTATTAGTTGGAGGCTAATTACTTTACAATATTGTAGTGGTTTTTGTCATACATTGACATGAATCAGCCATGGATTTACATGTATTACCCATCCCGATCCCCCTCCCGCCTCCCTCTCTACCCGCTCCCTCTGGGTCTTCCCAGTGCACCAGGCCCGAGCACTTGTCTCATGCATCCAACCTGGGCTGGTGATCTGTTTCACCCTAGATAATATACATGTTTCGATGTTGTTCTCTCGAAACATCCCACCCTTGCCTTCTCCCACAGAGTCCAAAAGTCTGTTCTGTACATCTGTGTCTCTTTTTCTGTTTTGCATATAGGGTTATCATTACCATCTTTCTGTATCCCATATATCTATATGTTAGTATGCTGTAATGTTCTTTATCTTTCTGGCTTACTTCACTCTGTATAATGGGCTCCAGTTTCATCCATCTCGTAATCTATTCTTTAATGAACACAAAGGTCAGTCCTTTTGCAGAAGGTATCAGTTAAATTTATCTAAAAGGTTTACCACACAAAGACTCTGCAGCTCCAGTGAGGCAGCCCCTGTTTAGCATTCCTGGTTAAAATGAACAATTCTAAACTTTTATTTTTCTAAATCTTTAACTATAACCACTTTTAGAATAATATTTTATGTTCTCTAATAGGGCTTCCTCACCCCCGAAGGGCTCTGTGCCTATTAGGGCCTTTATGTGATCAGGTTCTTTATGCTGTTTATGATTAAGGTGTTGTGGGCAGTCATGTGCATTAGCATGCATTTGCCAAGCAGGCTAGAACGCCAGCAAAGGGGTCTAAATTGAAACACTCCTTTCATCCTGGATAATCTTATAGGATACCACTGTCCAGCAGACATATTAATTAAAGTTCTAAGTTGATTCTGTTTGGAAAGACATCGGGGAAGGCCTTCTACCCGTGTCACAGAAATTAGGGAATTGTCTAATATAGCAAGCATCAGAAAGACAGAGATCATCTTTAAGGTGAGTGCCGGGGCAGCTTTTCGAAATCCCTGAAGTCCTGATCTGCCTTGCTTGTCAGGTCTTCTCCTCATGACCTTGTCATGGGTGGGATCTCATGTACTGGCTCCCGGCAAGCAATATGCAAACCGTGAACTTCCAGATGTTCAAGCTGGTTTTAGAAAAGGTAGAAGAACCAGAGATCAAATTGCCAACATCCGCTGGATCATCGAAAAAGCAAGAGAGTTCCAGAAAAACATCGATTTCTGCTGTATTGACTATGCCAAAGCCTTTGACTGTGTGGATCACAAAAAAACTGTGGAAAATTCTGAAAGAGATGGGAATACCAGACCACCTGACCTGCCTCTTGAGAAACCTGTATGCAGGTCAGGAAGCAAGAGTTAGAACTGGACATGGAACAACAGACTGGTTCCAAATAGGAAAAGGAGTACGTCAAGGCTGTATATTGTCACCCTGCTTATTTAACATATATGCAGAGTACACCATGAGAAATGCTGGGCTGGAGGAAGCACAAGCTGGAATCAAGATTGCCAAGAGAAATATCAGTGATCTCAGATATGCAGATGATATCACCCTTATGGCAGAAAGTGAAGAACTAAAGAGCCTCTTGATGAAAGTGAAAGGGGAGAGTGAAAAAGTTGGCTTAAAGCTCAACATTCAGAAAACTAAGATCATGACATCTGGTCCCATCACTTCATGGCAAATAGATGGGGAAACAGTGGAAACAGTGTCAGGCTTTATTTTTCTGGGCTCCAAAATCACTGCAGATGGTGACTGCAGCCATGAAATTAAAAGGCGCTTACTCCTTGGAAGGAAAGTTATGACCAACCTAGACAGTATATTAAAAAGCAGAGGCATTAGTTTGCCAACAAAGGTCCATCTAGTCAAGGCTATGGTTTTTCCAGTAGTCATGCTTGGATGTGAGAGTTGGACTATAAAGGAAGCTGAGCCCCAAAGAATTGATGAATTGTGGTGTTGGAGAAGACTCTTGAGAGTCCCTTGGACTTCAAGGAGATCCAACCAGTCCATCCTAAATGAGATCAGTCCTGAGTGTTCATTGAAAAGACTGATGTTGAAGCTGAAACTCCAATCCTTTGGCCACCTGAAGTGTAGAGCTGACTCATTTGAAAAGACCCTGATGCTGGGAGGGTTTGAAGGTGGGAAGAGAAGGGGATGACAGAGGATGAGATGGTTGGATGGCATCACCAACTCAATGGACATGAGTCTGAGTAAACTCTGGGAATTGCTGATGGACAGGGAGGCCTGGTGTGCTGGGGTACATGGGGCCGCAATGAGTCGGACATGACTGAGTGACTGAACTGGACTGAAACATTAAAAAAAAAAAAAAAAACAGTTTTTTGTGGACATGGATTATAGAGTATATTTCCTGAAATCTCTGTACTGAGTGTGGGAAGGGGAAGGTGGTCTACACAGAGGCCTTGAGGATCTGGAAACAGATCCCCCTGGCAACTGGTTAACAACTCTCTCTTCAACAGACCAGACTGTCCAGGTGTCAGCTCCTCTGAGAAGCTTTCCCTGTGTGTGTGTGTTTAGTCATGGCCAACTCTTTGAGACCTCATGGATAGTAGCCCTCCAGGCTCCTCTGTCCAGCAATTCTCTGGGCAAGAATACTGGAGTGGGTAGCCATTCTCTTCTCAAGTGGATCTTCCTGACCCAGGGATCAAACCTGAGTCTCCTGCATTGCGGGCAAGTTCTTCACCTGGGAACTCAGGGTCTTCCCTGAGCCAGCAGGGAAGCCCACATTTCCCATACAAGTACACAATGGAACTCTATGGTAATATACACAGTGCACATGTAAAACTGGAAGTCTCTGCATGTATGAAAGAGAAGGTTTCTGAAACCAAATGGCTTTAATTAAAATCCCAGCTCTATCCCTTAGTGACTGAATGACCTTGAGTGTGCTCCTTCAACATTCTATGCCTCAGTTCACTCATCTGTGTGGAGGAACTGGGACTAAAGACCTCCTGAGTTATGGGTCCTGCTGAGACAGCCAGGCAGGAGCCTACAGTCTGCTCTGTCCAGGATCTTTGCAAAGACAGTGTGAGCCCTGTGGGTGGGAATGCTTTCCTATACTCACCTTTACATGTTTAAGGGGCTCCTGAGGTTGCTCAGTGGTAAAGAATCTGCCTGCCAATGCAAGGAGATGCAAGAGATGCGAGCTGGACCCCTAGATGGGGAAGATCTCCTGGAGGAGGCAGAGATCCAGGTGATCACAGAAATTCACAAAGGTCAAGCTCTCTGGCATTTCCTCAGGTCACATTTTCTGTCCTGACTCTGCTGTTGGTCACCTTCCCCTCACTCTGTTCATGATGCTTGAAGTGATGCACTGTTTCTCTGAGGCCTGTTCTGCTAACTTCTGCAGCTCATCCCAGCATGCTCACTTCATCCACAAGCATCTTCCCTCCCCACTCTTAGGCTCTAAGAGTTGAGGATGAAGCATATGTTCCCTGGCCCCCCAAACCCCGGCACAGGGCCTTGCACTGTGTGTGTGTAACAAGCATTTGTCCTAACAGGGCTGTGTGTACATGTTATGCATCACCCAGCTTACCCTGATGTCCTAAGTCAGCGATGATGCTTATGAGCTCTATGCTTAACTGTGTCATCTTTCTTGGCCAATTTAGCATCTCGTGTGGAGAGGGGGCTCCTTTCTGTCACATGCTTTTTTGGACAGTTCCCACCTCGAGTTCACCACAGGCTTCTCTCTCTCCTCCCTGCCCTTCCCAGCTCACATCCTTGGCTTGCACTTGTTTTCCTCTCTCTCAAACCAAAGGAACTCACAATAATTCTTCTTCACAAGAACCAGTTTGCAGCATTTCAGGGAACGCCCTCGAAGGAACCATACCAGCAGAGAAGCTATTTTTGTCATGAAAGAAGACACAGTGAGTCAGACCAGACCTGGATCGGTCTTCTCTCCAGTACATCAGAAGGCAGGTGACGAGGGGTTCACCAATTTCAGCCTTAGTCAGAGGAAATTAACGGATGATACTCTCTGAAAAGTTTAAACGACTTAGAACCACATCAGTACCTGTGTGAAATATTTTGATAAGAGGCATTCACAGAGCCAACTGTCTGATTTTTTTTTTTTTTTTTTTGAGGAAATTATCTTAAAGAACAACTCTGAAGAGTTTGGAGAAATGTTTTTATAGAAAATTCCCCAATAAACCTTAAAAGTCTCTTCCTGTTTTTATCAAATTCACTTGTTTTGACCTTTTTAAGAGAGAAGTTTAATGTTTAGAGGCAAATTCTTCCAAGCTCACGAACTGCATGAATGACTCAGAGTTAGCTGGATTTAATGATTGGCATTTTTTATTTTGATATTTCTAAGTCTATTTATTAAACTAGTAATGGGATTCCACTTACAATTGAGGAAACCAATACCATGAAATAAGCCCTAAGTAAAGCAGCAAGATACTTTGGCCACTATGACCACCTGATGCAAAGAACTGACTCCTTGGAAAAGACCCTGATGATGGGAAAGATTGAAGGCAAGAGGAGAGGGGGATGACAGGATGAGATGGTTGGATGGTACAACCAACTTGATGAACATGAGTTTGAGCAAGCTCTGGGAATTGGTGATGGACAGGGAGGCCTGGCGTGCTGCAGTCCATGGGGTCACAAAGAGTCAGACACAACTGAGCAACTGAACTGAATTGAAAGCAGCAAGAAAAATAAAGATAAGTTTTGAACATAACTTAGAAGTTTGAGGGTATAATTATTTATTTTCTTAGTTAGCTTTTAAAAATTTCAATATGCTTTCTAGTTTAGTCAAGGAATTGAGGGTTGCAGGACAGAGCGTTTAGAAAAAATAACATCAACTGTTATGTAGCCCCGTCTTAAACACCTGTAAGTAGAGGCGGTGTTTTCTTTGGAAGATACTTAGGGCATTGGTGCTGAGCATTTTCTACTACATCAAACAAAAACGAGCATTAAAAAAATAAAATAAAATAATGAGGCACTAAAAATGTTTATGGAACTATTTATGCCCAAGATGCTTACATGTGACAACACTTTGGATTGAGATGTCCTCGGGAGGATGAAGGGTAGGACAGTCTGCAGTTGAGAGCATGTCGGTACAGAGAAACCTCGGCTTTGACCTCACAGTCGGATGACCTATAGAGGTACACCTTACAACACAGTGATGGCAAAGAACATGGGCTTTGGGGTCAGACATCATTAACTTATGGCTTGAGTGTCATCACTTACTGAGAGATTGCCATTTTCAGCAAATTGCCTTCACCAGCAAAAAGAGAACCTCGCACCATGTCTTATACCTGGCAGGATCCATTATTGGAGGGTCCTATGACTATTACTAAATTTCCAGTTACTGATCACTTCATTTAAGTGGATGTGATATCTTGGTTTTCTTCTTTTCTATTTTTTTCCTCTAAGCAGAGGGCACAAACTTGAGGGCAAGGACCCAGTCCACCTACCCTTGTGTTCCCTGCAGCCCTCAGCAGAGAGAGTCCACACGGACTGGAGCTCATGGATTGGCTTTAAAGCACCAGTGGTATCTAGATAGCCCGACAGGCTCCTCTGTCCATGGGATTCTCCAGGCAAGAGTACTGCAGTGGCTTACCATGCCCTTCTCCAGGGGATCTTCTCGACCCAGCAATTGAACCCAGGGCTCATGTATTACCGGCAGATTCTTTACCATCTGGGTTGCCAGGGAAGCCTACTATTCATATAATAGTTACTAAATAATTTTTTCTTCTGTGGCCAAAAGAAAACTTAGTATTGTTTTCCATATCTGGACAACTTCGATTTTTGAACAGCGATGTTTTAAACTGAAGTGAAAATTTTCCTGAGTTTCTATCGGTCTTGGTTTAATTCTTCAGGCTGGATAGCATGTCTCAAGAATCTCCAGGCGTGCATCTGTAACACTTCTCCCACCAAGCCTCTTTAGTTCTTGTGAACAATTCCGAGTGATGCCACCCATACCAGGTCTTCAAGTGACAAGAGAACGTATCATGTGAAGGAAGCAGACACTAAAAATGTGTCTTATTTTTGCTGCTCAAGGAAAATGTCAGGTTGGTACATTCTTTTGAAACAAACTAACAAAAAATCAAATCATTGTATTTTAGTTTATAATAATCCTTCCAAGAATTACTGAATGCAAGGCACTGCTCCCATTGTTGAAAACACAGAACAAAGAAGACAAAACCAGAACATACTTCCTAATGAGTGCAGACTGATCATACACAAGTAAACACGCTAGGAGGATGGCTTGATATTGACTTATATAATGCACAAATGTGACCTGGAGGTGGTACTTTAGATTAAGAGGCCAAAAGAGAGGAGGTGACACTTGAGATGAGACCTACATGGCAACGAGTCGTGGTAAATACTGGAGATAGAACCATCTATCTCCAGGGATTTACAGTTTATTGGATTAAACATCCATGATAAAAATTGATAAAAATGGTTACAATGTATTATCACTGCGAACCAATTTGATTCTTGCTTTTGGTGGGCCCAATGGACCATCCATACCAAAGGGAGCATTTTCATGGTGGGCAGCAAGGACCAGCCACAACTAAAGGAGCATATTTTAATGTTATGAATGAAATGAGGAAGTACAGCTAAGTGCACCTGGACAAAAGGCCACTTCCTGGTAGTCGAAAGCACAGACGTTTAGTGAAAATGACAGAAGTCAATTTACTGTGTGACTGTTATGGACACGTTATTTTTCTGCAGAAGACTGTCTTTTCTCATTTTTAAAACAGACATTTTGTTGCAAAGGTTTGCTGAGATTATATTCATAAAATACTGTACAATTTAAAATGTGTGCATCTATATATATATATATATTTGCACATACACATCCATACATTTATTAACATACATGGACAAATACTTTCTGTAAAATATCATATATTTTTCATTGAGGTAATGTAAGCATCAAATGAAATAAACACATATTCATACAACAGGCCTGTAGGAGGGGTGGCTTTCATTGAATGTGAAGGTGAGAAGCCTGATTGCCTAAATCCAGTTGGAATCTTTGTCTTTGGCATTTTGCTGGTTTATCTACTGGTCTAAAGATGATAATCTTCACTCCTTGAGACATGGTAGTGAAGTTTGGCTCTTCCTTGATGATGATAAAAAGCACAAAATTCTTTGTGATACTTTGCGATAATCATATTTTTATGATAATTCAGGACTATCGTTATACATATCCTTTTCCCTTTTTCTTAAATAGTGAATTAAATTAAAAAAAATGGAATATCTATGGAAAGTGATCATTCCTTCAAATTATGTAAAAACTTTAAAAGTCTTTTAGATTTCTCAGATTATTTCAGCCAAGAAGTTCAATATTAAATCACACTAAAATAGATTTGTGTTTTGATTTCAAGCATATGTATTTTTAAGGACAATCACGTTTAGGGACAGTATAAAAGAAGCAAACACGTGTGTAAATAATCAGACCCTTAAAATATTTAGAAGACAGCAATTTTTAAATAACAAACCATCCCCATGAGCTCTTGAAACTGCACACTGAGATTTTGGTATGCATATTTCAAGGCTTCAGATCAATACCAGGTAAATACATGCAGTTTCCTAAGACCTTAGTCTTGAACTCTTCAGATCATTTTAACCTGAAAATAGGCCTCCTTAAAACTGTAAAGGATCCTACAAAAGGATTTCAGTCCAAAGGTGATGGCATGATAACATGATTAAATCATTGATCTAGCTGAATAACTGCAGGCCATTAAGAAAGAAACTACTAGTGAATGGAATCAGCAAAACTCTTTAATTACTGATTAAAGATATGAGCAAGTGATAGGGGCTTCCTTTCTAGCCGTGGGCCTCATCATCTCTTCTTGTAACTGGTAGACTTCTACCACGGATCTCTACTTGAAATGACTGTTTAGTTAAAAAAAAAGAAAAGAAGAAAGAAAAGCTTTTCAATTTTATAACCATGCTGTCCATACACACATTATTATATCTGTTTATCTATCTATTGACAGAGAAAAAATAAGCATGCCTATAAAATACGTAAGATAAATACAAATACAAAATACATAAAATACTTAACAGAGAGCTTTGAATGGAATATAATAAAATAAAAACAGCAATTTTCTTTAGAAAGTGAAATTATAAGTGATTTTTTAATCTTGTTATTTTCTGTTTTTTCTTTCATAATAAAAATATATTATTTTTATGATTTGAAGAAAAGAAAATTCTATTACCATTTTTTGCTACTATTTCAGACTTCCCTTACACACAGAAATTCTTCAGCTTTAAACACTTTGAAAACAATGTAATTGATACAACCCTATTCCTGATATTGGCAAGTGTCATATCATATTTTGAGGTTAAAAATGTATCATTATATGTAAATCAGTGTCAAAATACATGATGCATTCTTTTTTATTAGTATTATATCTTTAAATTTTATTTTGGAGTATAGTTTTGTGTTCATTTCAGATGTACAGCCAAGAAAAAGAAGAGATATCTGTATAAGTGAATCACTTTGCTGTGCCCATGATATTTTCTAAGAATTACTAATTTTGTATTTTTCCTGAATCTCTCGTAAGTATCAAGTACTGCCCCACTCTCTCTGACAACTTGGTCTGTTGAAACAGAAGAAGAGTGTGGGAATCTTCTGGGCAGGTCATAAACATACCAGGAGTTGTATGAGGTGGGAAAATAAACTTTTCCTTTCGCTGTTGGTGAAGCATCTTTAACACCAGGCATCTGCTTCTCACTTGCAAGGAAGTCATCTGGATGGGATAAGTCTAGAACTGGGGACCGTTAGTAAACATTTCACTTTGTTCTACTCAGTGGCACGCCTGTTTCTCTCTCAAGCTAGTGCTTAACCCGTGCGTGACTGGTTATGCTTCTTTGTGACCTGTGCCCCTGAGTCTATGACAAGCTCCTTAGGAGAAGGAACTGTGATTCCTGCTCCTGGGTCTTCTGTCCCCAACACTGTGATTCTGTCTGTCATCTCCTAGGACAAGCCCAACAAGGGTTCTCATAAATGAAAAGATGTCATGTTGTCTCATGTTGTCTCATTCTCTGTAAGAAGTTGCTGTAAAATGGAGTTATCTGTTTATTGTGAGAATATTTTTTTCCATGAATAGCATCTATGGAAATCTAATGTCTTTCTTTCTTTATAGGAATGTATTTAAGTCACTGACTCAGATTCTTTATTGTTAAATAATTATTCTTATTTATTTTAAATCTCATTTATTTTGAATTAACCATTTTTTAGGAGTTTCCCCATTTCCTCTGAGTGTTCAAAATGATTGACATAAAGTTTTTTATGGCATTTTTCTCTTATCTTTTTCAGGTTAGCTGGTTATGTAGCCAAGTTCCCTTTTTCATCATCAATGCTATAATGTCCCTTTATTTTTTGGATGAATCACACCAGAGGTTTGTTGATTACTTAAACAAGTTTTTAAAAACATTTTTGAATAGTTTTAATTCTTCTAGGTTTGCAGAAAACTTGCAAATATAGTACAGAGAATTCCTATTATCCAGTTTCATATATTTAAATATTCAAATAAAAATCTAGCATGAGTAGAGTATTTTTAACTCAATTGCGTAGATTATTCAAAATTTACTTTTATATTTTGAAAGTGAAGTGAAAGTCACTCAGTCATGTCCAATTCTTTGGTACCCCATGGACTATACAGTCCATGGAATTCTCCAGGCCAGAATACTGGAGTGGGTAGCCTTTCCCTTCTCCAGGGGATCTTCCCAACCCAGGGATATAACCCAGGTCTCCCACCTTGCAAGCGGATTCTTTACCAGTTGAGCCACAAAGGAAGCCCAAGAATACTGGAGTAAGTAGCCTATCCCTTCTCTGGTGGAGAAGTTGGGAAGCCAACTCAAGAATGGAACCAGGGTCTTCTGCATTGCAGATGGATTCTTTAGCAATTGAGCTGTCAGGGGAGCCCTACTTTTATTTTTTAACAATGTCTTATTTTATGTCCCAGGATTTCATTCAAGACACATTTCATTTAATCATGATATCATCATGTCTCTTTAGCCTCCTACAGTCTGTAATAGCGTCTCAGACATTGCCTGTTTTTCAAGATCTTGATAGTTTCAAGGCCAAGTATTCTGTAGAATAATCCTCCATTTGGATTTACTTGATACTTTTCTTATGATAAGCCTGGGGTTATGGATTTGGGGGATGAATCCCACAGAGAACTGTTCACCACATTGCATCAAAGGTCTCTGTTATCTTTATCCACATGACATCCCATGGGTGTTCCCTTGGCCAGCTAGAGATGGAATATAATTGCTAATTTTTTTCATTATAAAGTCCCTTTGTTCGTCTTCTTTCATACTCTTCTGTGAAGCAAGTTACTAAGTATAGAACACATTGGGGGGAGGGGTAGAGAAAGGGAGGTGAGGTGAAGAGTTAACTCACCTTATCTACACACCTGTCTTGGGGACTTCCCTGGTGGCCCAGTGGTTAAGACTTTGCCTTCCAATACAGGGAATGTGGATTTGATCCCTAGTCAGGGAACTAAGATCCCACATGCCGCAGAGTCACTAAGCCTGCGTGTCTCAACTAGAAAGAAGCCTGCAACAAAGTTAAGTAAATACTAAATTAATTTTAGAAATGATCTAAGAAAAAAATATTTGTCTCTTCTCCCATAATTGTTTACTTATACAGTCATATATTTACACCACTGTGGACTCAGGATACATAATTTATATCTTTGGTTTTAATTCAATACTATGTTATTTATCTCATTTCTCTAATTGTTCTACTTTTGGCTTTCTACTTTTGGGAAACCCTGAGGTCCCTTTAATAAACTCCATTCTTTATTTTCTGAGCACGCCCTTCCTTTGGAGTAATAGATGGTTCAGGTACATTTTTCTTTTTATGATCCAGATCTAGAATCAGCCATTTCTCCAAGGAGCCTGTGGACTTTTATTAGTTCTGATTTTTATGTGTAATTAACTTTTAATTTAATTGCTTTGCTTTCAGAGAATGCACTCTGTACTATTCTGTTTGGTTTTTATTTTTGAAATTTGTTAAGTCTTTCTTTATGGCCTAGCATCTGGCAACTTTTTGTAAATGTTTGACATGTGCTCTGGAACAGCAGTAGATAATTACTGGGTACAATATTTTAAGACTTATCTCATTAATCAAGTTTATTGATGTTTATTTTCCATTTTTATGTAACATTTTAACTTTTGGATGCCCTTAACCTACTAATTGAGAGAGAGAGAGAGATGTGTTGAAATCTTCCAATATAATGTTGGCATGGTATTTATGTTGCACTTCTATCATATTTTCATTTTTGCTCATTTGAGGCCACTTAATCAAGTGCATCTAAGAAGGGCCTGTCACATATTATGCAGGGCCAAGGGTGAAAGAAAACTGTAGGACCCTGATCGTGAGCAGGGTGGTTAATACACATAGAGATGAGAAGTGGGTATCTGACATTTCCCAATAGGGGTGGGAGGGGGGCAGGAAAAATAGGAGTGAGAAGAAAAATCATCAGAAGCAGGAGAATATTTAAAAAATTCCATATCAACAAGATCAGGACTGGAAGTTGTCGCAAAGAGTAGACTTTGTGGGACTTTTAATAGTACTATTTACCTAATTGCTAAATATATGGCAAATAAATTTTATTTCCCTCTTCTTCTGAATGTACCCAAGAGAAAAGACACTCACAGTTGTATAAATGGGTAATTGTCACTTAAGCATAGCTGATGTTAACTTTCATGTATTATTTCACTGTCTTATATTTCTAAGATTTGCATGGTATTCAAATGCTTAATGCAATATTCATGTCATCCAGTGTATTCACTGCTGCTGGAAAAGGTAAGGGAATTGCCTTTTCATTTTCCAGGAATGTGGCATGGATTTCCCTGGGGTAGAATCAACGTATTGGATGTGCATTGCCTTCTGGAGGCTGTCGGGAGAATCCATTCCTTTGCTATCCTAGGTTTTAGAGACCACCTGTATTCCTTGGATAGTGGTCCCTTCCAGCTTCAAAGACAAATATAGCCACTGAATCTTCTTAAGTCACATCACTTGACACTGTTCTGCCACCCTGTTCCACATGTCAAAATCCTTGTGAGTAAAACAGACCCACTGGAAATGTTCAGTATAATCTCCCTATTTTAAGATCTAGTGATTACCAGACCTAGTTATATCTGCTACCAGAATTTTCCTTTGCCATGTAAGTTAGCAAAGTCACATATCCCAGAATTATATTGTGTGTGAATGTCTTTGGGGTCTGTTATTCTACTAAACTCGAGTATCTATTGTCTCATTAACTGTTTAATAACTATTTATGAGACCTTAGAAACCATATTTCTACTGATTTTTTTTTAACTGAAAAAGTACAGAAATTTTAATGCCTTTTATTTGGGAAAAATTTTATGAATAACAACTACACTGTATAAAAAATAATTTCCTACTTACCTTTTAGTAATCAGAGCATGCCAACATCTTGCAAATCATACCTTTGACAAAAACTTCTCTAGGGAAAAGTTTCTGAAAAGCTGTTGATGGAAGTGACCCCTCTAGGGTAGGAAAAAGATACACTTTTTTTGTGTTGTATGATCTGTTGAACTGCTGGATATTATTTTTTTAACATAAATATATGTAATTTTCACCATAAAATTGATTTATTCTTTGCTTGATTTAATAAAGAATACTCTTCTATTTTACAAAGCACTCTTGATATATAATACAATGATTTGATTCCCATACCAGTTTTTATGGGTTATCATCATTTTGTTGTTGAAAAACTTTGAAATATATTTCAGAGATGTGAAGTAATTTGCCCAATTTAGCATATCCACTAAAATATTAACAGTAGAATTTGAGCACTTATCTTTTCATCAGAGAGCTTTCTCTTTCTACTGTGCCATTTTATTATTATAATATTCAATTTGGAGCTAAGAGTTAAGGATACTGTCAAGTCTGCATGATGACTTATTTTATGATATTGCCTAAGAGGCCATAGAGTCATGGAAATTGGCTCTATTCACTGGAGACCCACAATTAAAGCTGATTTCTGAAAACTGTACATTCTGAGTGGTCCTGACAGCTGATTAAGGCAGATGGGTTTCTGCCTGTTGAGAGGTGGTCTCTATTACTAGAAGCAGCACAGTTACCTCATATGGAGCAACTGGGAAAAACTAATGCACCTCCACCCCATGCCCATTCTTTTGAGAGAAAAATATCATTCTGGTAAAAGAGAGACTGACTTCCAAAGACAGGTGAGGGGAATGTATTTTTGTCCTGTCGTGTGAAATACATGTTTAAAACTTGGATGTTTGAGAGAAACACATCATCTTTGGAAATATTCTGAAGCGACACCAGTGAGTAAATTTGTTTTTTCTACCTGGAGAGTATCTGCTTGGTTTTTTGGTTGAAGTTTACAATACACACTTAATAGTTAATTAACGAAGATCAAGTGGGTCTTAGGAAGCATCACTAGGAACAAAGCTAGTGAAGGTGGTAGCATTCCAGTTGAGCTATTTCAAATCCTAAAAGATGATGCTGTGAAAGTGCTGCAATCAATATCCCAGCAAATTTTGAAAACTCAGCAGTGGCCACAGGACTGGAAAAGGTCAGTTTTCATTCCAATCCCAAAGAAAGGCAAAGTCAAAAAATGTCCAAACTACTGCACAATTGCACTCATCTCACACGCTAGCAAAGTAATGCTCAAAATTCTCCAAGCCAGGCTTCAGCAATACATGAGCCATGAACTTCCAGATGTTCAAGCCGGATTTCGAAAAGGCAGAGGAACCAGAGATCAAATTGTCAACATCTGCGGGATCATCGAAAAATCAAGAGAGTTCCAGAAAAACATCTA
The DNA here is from genome assembly GCF_033118175.1 of Dama dama. Classification (NCBI taxonomy): domain Eukaryota; kingdom Metazoa; phylum Chordata; class Mammalia; order Artiodactyla; family Cervidae; genus Dama; species Dama dama. Next base: position 14,994,058 of record NC_083691.1, on the reverse strand, counting down.
ATTCTGCTTTATTGACAATGCCAAAGCCTTTGACTGTGTGGATCACAAAAAACTGTGGAAAATTCTTCAAGGTAATATCAGACCACCTGACCTGCCTCTTGAGAAATCTGTATGCAGGTCAAGAAGCAACTGTTAGAACTGGACATGGAACAACAGACAGGTTTCAAATAAGAAAAGGAGTACATCAAGGCTGTATGTTGTCACCCTGCTTATTTAACTTATATGCAGAGTACATTCTGAGAAATGCTGGGCTGGAGGAAGCACAAGCTGGAATCAAGATTGCCAGGAGAAATATCAATAACCTCAGATATGCAGATGACACCACCCTTATGGCAGAAAGTGAATAGGAACTAAAGAGCCTCTTGATGAAAGTGAAAGAGGAGAGTGAAAAAGTTGGCTTAAAATTCAATATTCAGAAAACTAAGATCATGGCATCTGGTCCCATCACTTCATGGAAAATAAATGGGGAAACAGTGGAAACAGTGGCTGACTTTATTTTTTGGGACTCCAAAATCAGTGCAGATGGTGACTGCAGCTATGAAATTAAAAGATGCTTGCTCCTTGTAAGACAAGTTATGACCAACCTAGACAGCATATTAAAAAGCAGAGACATTACTTTGCCAACAAACATAGTCAAAGCTATGGTTTGTCCAGTAGTTGTGTATGGATGTGAGAATTGGACTATAAAGAAAGCTAAGCACTGAAGAATTGATGCTTTTGAACTGTGGTGTTGAAGAAGACTTGAGAGTCCCTTGGCCTGAAAGGAGACCAAATTAGTCAATGCTGAGGAAATCAGTCCTGAATATTCATTGAAAGGACTGATGCTGAAGCTGAAGCTCCAATACTTTGGCCACCTCAAGCTAAGATCTGATTCATTGGAAAAGACCCTGATGCTGGGAAAGATTGAGAGCAAGACGGGAAGCGGGCAACAGAGGATGAGATGGCTGGACGGCATCATTGACTCAATGAACATGAGTTTCAGCAAACTCAGGGAGATAGTAAAGGACAAGGAAGCCTGGTGTGGTGCAGTCCATGAGGTTGCAAAATATCAGATTTGACTTAGTGACTGAGCAGCAACATCAATGAAAACAATTTATTTCTAATTCCATAAAAGCTTTGAAGGACCTAAGTAAAATAAGAGGAACCACAGGGCATCAAGACAAAAACAATTACTGAATAAAGTTGTTAATAAATAATGTATCATAAATTAGCTGTGACCCCTTCTCTTCAATTATAATCTGATCTGGGCCATGATAGTGCCCTCCCGCACCACTTCTCTCTTTTTCGTGTGTTTGTTTGCTGGTTTAACTTGACCAAGACAGCTGCTTGGGTTTCTAAAACAGAGCCTTGGGCTGTGTTTACGTCTCCTTTTGTGGTAGAAAACTAGAAGAAGACTCATTAAGTATGGAAGGTTAAACATTCACAAATTTAGAAGTGTCTTTCTCAAGTTATTTTTCAACACCTGAATCGTGTCCAGTGTAAATCCTGGATTTCAATATCTTAACTCCCTTCAGTATATTAATGCTGACCAACATTTTTTTTCCATTTGGAAAGCCATGGAAATGAGTTGCCACATCTGTAGTCATTGAGCAAATGCAATAAATGTACATGCATGTGCTCCTGGCTCTTATGAGGGCTGTGCACAAAGGCAGGAGTGGGAGCTGGTGCCTTAGAAAGATTTAGTATGTTTGCTTTTGACAATAGGTCATAACTTCACCTCTGGACTTCTGTAAATAAGTTATTATTCCACCACCTCTCATTTCTATTTCTATGAAACACAAGAGTCATGTGAGATATGATGAGTCAGCCTCTGTGAACAGCTAGAGGTAAGTGTTTTAGGTTTCATGAGTCTGCTGCAGGAGAAAGTGGCATAGATAGTATATGGGAAGAGTGCAGCTATGTGCCAATAAAACTTTATTTTCAAACAAAGGTGGTGGGCTGGATTTGGCTCAAGGGCTGTAATTTTCTGACCACTAGGTTATACACACCCAAATAACATAAGCAATTTTACCTTGCAATAAAACAACAGAAACTCATTTGTCTAAAAGCATATTGAAAAACACAAAATAAGACATTGGAACTAGGCGTCAGGAGGCTGGAATGCAATGTGATTTCATGGGTGGGGAGAAATACATAGCTTCTGTTCCTTGTCTTGAAAAAGAAATCTCAAATGCAGATGACAAGTTCTCTAACATTAGCTAGAGTATCTGAGCTCTGTATAATCATTCTAAAGCCACATTATGGAAGAGCTGAGATCTGCTCTACCTACCTCGCTAGAAGCTGAGACCCCTTCTCTGGGTCTCCATTTCTCATTACATCAATCAGGGTCCCAACAGGAAACAAATGACATCCACTGGACAGAGAGGAGAGTTTACAGAAGGTATTACTTAGAGTGGTACAGTCAGGGTCTGGAAAACCAATAGCAATAAGGAAACAACTTAGAGATGGAAATATTGGAAAGACATGACCAGCCCTCTACCAGAAGGAAGACTGAAAAATCCATTGAAGGAATTTGGCACTGTGGGGGAAGAGAGAGAGCAAAAAAAGAGAGGGGTCAAGCCAGACCCTGAGCTCATCAGCTGTGTCCTGGTCAGAAGCTGTCAGAGCAGCTGCTTAGAAGGAAGGTAATGGGCCCACTGTCAGCAACTCTGCCAGGCCTGAATAGCCAGTTCAAGAACTGTCAAGTTAGGCATGAACATGGCTGCCTTCTTGAGGATGTCAAGTATCATTTGCATAACTTTGTGCAGGAAAATCAATTGACCAGATTTTTCCCAGGTTATGAGCGATGGTGTTCATCCTAACAACTGTGTCATCAGTTCAGTTCAGTTCACTTCAGTCACTCAGTCATGTCCGACTCTTTGCGAACCCATGGACTGCAGCACACCAAGCTTCCATGTCCATTACCAACTCCTGGAGCTTACTCAAACTCATGTCCATCGAGTCGGTGAGACCATCCAAACATCTCGTCCTCTGTCATCCTCTTCTCCTTCTGCCTTCAATCTTTCCCAGCATCAGGGTCTTTTCCAATGAGTTGGTTCTTCACATCAGTTAGCCAAAGTGTTGGAGTTTCAGCTTTAGCATCAGTCCTTCCAATGAATATTCAGGACTGATTTCCTTTAGGATGGACTGGTTGGATCTCCTTGCAGTCCAAGCGACTCTCAAGAGTCTTTTCCAACATCACAGTTCAAAAGCATCAATTCTTTGGCACTCAGCTGTCTTTACGGTCCAGTTCTCACATCCATACATGACTAAGGGAGAAACCATAGCTTTGACTAGACAGATCTTTGTCGGCAAAGTAATGTCTCTGCCTTTTAATATGCTTAGGTTTGTCATAGCTTTTCTTCCAAGGATCAAGTGTTTTCATTTCATGGTTGCAGTCACCATCTGCAGTGATTTTGGAGCCCAAGAAGGTAAAGTCTGTCACTGACTCCATTGTTCTCCCATCTATTTGCCGTAGCTGAGTATAAAACTTTCAAAAAGTATCTCTAATAAGAGTTTTAGTTATTTTTTTCAGTTTTGAAAATATCAGTGAACAAAACTGTGGTGAAGGCAATACATTTTAACTTATTAAGAACTGTCAGATGAGAATTATTTTGTTGAAAAATCTATAGTATGCCATTTAATGTAAAAGCTTAATTACAGAGCTGCCTGAATTTGCCAATAGCAATTCTTTAACTTCCCAAGGGTTTAACTCTGTGCCTAAGTTGGAGTTGAAATACAGCCTCCAATTTATTATGTAGTAAAATCAGGAGGCATTGTGACAAAAAAAAAGCTGAATTTCAATTATTTCATTATAGGGTCAAAGATTTTCATCTTGGATTCTGAAGAAATGTACAAACATGCTAAATATTTTGCATTTTTAAATATAACAAGCAATTCAACAAATTAATTTATCTTAGCACATTCACTTGCTAATTCCATGCACATATTATGCTAAATACATCTGGGTGCTTTTATCCAGATATCATTTAAAATTAAAAGCATATAAAAATGTTGTTAGTTGCTCTGTCATCTTTGACTCTGTAACCCCATCAACTGTAGCCTGCCAGGCTCCTGTGTCCATGGAATTCTCCAGGCAAGGATACTAGAATGGGTAGCCATTCCTTCCCCAGGGGATCATTCTGATCCAGGGATCAAACCTGGGTCTCCTGCATTGCAAGGCAGATTCTTTACCATCTGAACCACCAGCAAAGTCCTAAAAGCATAAGCTGAAACATTTATCACATCTTCAGTTCAACAAATACCTCTCTGTATGTGAAAAGTATGTTGTAGAAAAGTGTTTTCTTTTCTTGTGATATAAGCATTAACATTAAAAAAAATAACCAGAGATAGTAGCTAGACAGAAAAACCCTAGCAATATGCCAACAGGCATATCCAAATACAGACAAGACAAACACTTTCCTAAGACCAAGAATATAGATATTTCTTGGAAAGTTTAAAGTAACTGAGAGGCAGTGTTCTTCTGCTATCATCCCTCTTAGAAGTTTACTTCTTGGCTCTCTAAGATATCATGTAATTAAAGATCTGAGATATGCATTTAAAATCAAACCCTAACTCTGCAGGACTAAAAGCATGAAGTGACAAGATTACAAGACATTTGCAAGATCAGAGGATAGCTTAGAAATTGCAAGGCAGAGGAACTAGAGAGAAGTGAAGAGGGTAAGTTCCTTGAGAAGGAAGTGGATGCTTTCCTGCTTTATAAAGCTTGTGAAGAGCAAGTTTCTTCCCTGATGGCTCAGCAGTAAATAAGCCAAGCAGGAGACAAGGGTTCAAACCCTGGGTCAGCAAGATGTCCTGGAGAAGCAAATGGCATCTCACTCCAGGATTCTTGCCTGGAGAATCCCATGGACAGAGGAGTCTGGTGGGCTGCAGTCCACGGGGCCACAAATGTCAGACACAACTAGTGACTAAACAACAACAACAGAGAAGGCTGCCCACCGTGTGGGGACTTACCCTGCACCAAGCAAGGTGACATATATTGATTACTAATTAGCTAACCCACTGCAGCTCTGAAATATATCCTTCACCCAGTTCTAGAGATGAGGAGATTAGGTTAGTGAACACTTTCTAGACCCAGGACTGGAACCTGTGTTTCCAGGTTCCACAGCTCCCTGCTCCTCCCGTTACACTTCAGGGGGAGTGGTCCTCTTTTCGTGTGTCCATCAAAACCATGATAATTGCTCAGTAAAATGTAATGGCTAGAATGAAGGTCTGCATTAAAATGCTCTGGGTTGAGTATAAACATGCTCACTAACTTGAAACACGCAGGTTCAAGACACAGAATGTGCCATCCCAAGCCCCGAACCCCTCCCCATTAGCATCCCTCCAGGCACAAACAATGCACAGCTCTGAAAAAGGGCAGGGGCAGCCGCAGCAAAGACCAGTTTAGAATTTGGAAAATAGAAGAAGAGCAACAGGAATTGGGTCACGGCAATGATATTGTCTAGCAGGAACTCCTGCCCTGGATGTGGGGAAATCCTAGACTAGGTGTGGATTCTGCTTTTTAAGCAGAATGATAACCTTTCTGTTTCGCTACTGACCCCTCTCTAGGGGACTCTTCCCTGACCATTATCCTTACTGGGATTATCCTGCATGCCTACTCAGTAATGTCCAACTCTGCAATCTCAGGGACTGTAACCTGCCAGGCTCCTCTGCCCATGGCATTCTCCAGGCAAGAATACTGGAAAGGGTAGCCATTCCCTTCTCCAGGGATTCTTCTTGACCCGGGGATCAAACCCACATCTCCTGCATCTCCTGCATTGGCAGGCAGATTCTTTACCACTAGCACCACCTGGGAAGCCTCAGGTATTACCCTAGTGGATTTCAAGTAGGACGCTGTCCTTGAAAGTGAATGGAAGTCCATGACTCAAGTGTTCAGACGTAGTTTTGACACTGTGACAGTGAATCACAGGTTCCTAGTTTCTTTAGGAAAAGACTAACAGACAGCTGCCACATCTCCCTGCAGTTTGCTTCCTGCTGCAGTAAACATATCAAAGTTCTTTCTGAGACATGATCCTCAAGCCTGGTTGATCACATTGCTTGCTTGTCCTCAACTCCTTTACCCTTGAGTTAATGGTGGAAACTGAACCCACCAGCCTTGACTCAGAAAGCTGTGCCCTCATATGATCCTTCCATTGAGTTGAGTTTTTGCTTCTGTTACATTCACTCATTTTTTAAATTATTTTTTAAAATTCACATAAAAATAACATCGTATAGTATTTCTCTTTCCCTATCTGACTTATTTCACTTAGCATCATGCCCTCCAAGTCAATCCATGTTGTTGCAAATGACATTATTTCATTATTCTTTATGGCTGAATAGTATTCCATTGTATGTAGGTACCACACTTTGTCTGTTTATTTGCCAATGGACACTTAGTTTGTTTCCATGTCTTGGTCATTGTAAATAGTGCAGCTAGGAACACTGAGGTGCATATATCTTTGCAAGTTAATGATTAGACTGATTTTTAATGGCCATTCATAAGCTATTTTTGTAAAAATTTCCTAGTCATGTTTCTTAATCAGCTTTCTTAAATACTTTTTTAATCAGCTCCATTCAGAGACTCCAGTTGGTAAGAAAACTCTGCCACCTCAACACACAGTTTCCAAGTTTGCCTCTAGTACTGACATCCAGCCATTCTGAGTGTGAGAGAGAAGGTGAAGGTTACCACGGACCCAGGTGGAAATATACAACGTCAATTCTGTCAGTATTCTTTCTTCCAAATGGCCATATCCCACTGCAAGAGAAGCTGAAAATAGTCTTGTCTTCTTCCCAAGATTAGTGGAAAACTTTAATTCAAGAGCTAGTCAGACAGCTGGTTCTGCCTGAAATGTAAGCCATTTTGCTTACAATTCTTCATATATTTGCAGATAGCTCAATAGTTGCTGAGGATGCTTCTTAATATCTAAAACTCTTCTTTTTTCTTTGAGAAAAGTCTAAGCATGACATCAGAATTTATATTTTAATGTGAATTCATTTCATCTACTATTAGAAACTAGTTTATCAAGTTTGTTGACAAAAGCATCAAATATTTTATAATAATTATTCTATTACAAATATTTTAATCTAAGCAATGTTCGTAATAAAATTAAGTAGCCCCAAAGTGTAATGATGAATAATCTCCCTCTGCTCTCTAGCCCTGCTCTCCTTTCCTCTCTCTAGATATTGCCATTGTTAACTCTTTCAGCTCTTTCTTCCTGTTGTTTTCATTCCATCTCTAGATAACACTGCTCTGACTTTTATTCTCTACCTGTAGACCTTCTCTCTTTACTTCCTTACAAGACAGGCGTTTACCTGGTTGCTTTTCCCATACCTCCCTCTGCCATCTTCCCACTGTAGTTCTGTTTAGTGCTTAGGCACTTTGCTCAGTCGTGTCTGACTCTCTGTGGCCCAATGGGCTGTAGTCCACCAGGCTCCTCTGCCCATGGGGTTTTCCCAACAAGAATACAGGAGTGTGTTTCCATTCCCTCCTCCACAGGATCTTCCCAACCCAGGGATCAAACTCACGTCTCTTGTATTGCAGGCAGATTCCTTACCACTCAGCCACCTGGGAAGTCCACCAGTTACATCTATGATAACTTTATTTCCAAATAAGGGCACATTCTGAGGTATCAAGTTAGGACTTCAATGTAACTTTCCAAAGGATGCAATCCAAACCATAATACACCCTTTCTCACTTCTATTTTGTTGCTATTCCTCTCATCTTCTCATCCCTGTCTTCTTCTACATTGTAAGATTATTCTTTGCTTTATTTTCCAAAATGCTGGTTATATTTTTATCCTGGCCATCACACGCTTGATTGGTAGCAGCTTGTTCTCAGTCTAAAGCTGTTCCTTTCTGTTCCTTTCTTGATTTTTTCCTTCAAAACTCTCCACATATTCTATTTAAAATAATATTCATTTTGCCTCTACTGCTTCTAAATTATTAGTCTTTCTGTTTGCTCTCTTTTATCCCTTTTTACTCTGAAACATTATCCCTAAGTCTTGGATGACCATTAGTTGACATTTCATGATTAAGTGAAAGACCTGGGAAAGTGGTTTTACCAATCTAGGCATATGAGCGAAGCTTCTTACAGGAGTTGCATTTCCCTGTAGACTGACATGAGCTTCCCACTCTTTTCATCAAATGGCTTTAAAATTTTTACAGTTTTGCTATCATTACAGTGTGACTCCTGAAAGGACAATATATAATAAGATTATTGATAGATTTGATGTGTGGATTCCATCTACCATATTTCCTACCACTTTTGAGGATTCTGATAAAAACACAGAAAGAGATACTCTAGTTCAAGCCTAAAATTTCATTTAAACTTCATTATTTCTTGCTTATTACAAACCAAAGCAATAAGACCCCAGAACCTGGAATCTGTAGACTCTGATACTTTTATAAAGATTTACAAAAATGACATCCACTTTGCCTCCCTAATTTCCATATGTCACCATGTGCTAATCAATTCAGTGTTTGACACAACAAAATGATTTGAGAAATACACCTACAGAATTATCATTTTCTTTGGAAGAGATTCTTCCGAAGAGATTTCTTTGGAAGAGATGAGTGAGGTTCACTCATATGGGCCAGTCTGATTTTGCCCATCAGGAAAGATTATTGCTTGAGTAGAGAGATCTTCTTCATGCATTTAAAGAGAAAGGTTATCATGGGAAGATTTTGATTAGCTTGTATCTGCAAGGTTACTGAGAGGGTGTCATTTCTGATCCTCACCTACTTCTCTGTGATGACAGAACAAAAGTAAGTCAGGGCATCACGTTTCCATCTGTGAGCTCTCTGTAGACCAAGGAGATGGGGTTCCATTTTGCTCCTAACAATGAAGGGCTGTTTGGAAAGTTAACTATGCTTGGTTTCACAAATGACTTGTCAAGGCTGCTTTATTAATGACATTAATGTTACTCACATGTGTTACTTTAAAGCATTCTTTGCTCTTCTCTTGAAACCAGAATGAGAAAGAGAGAGAACACGTGTAAAATGATCTGACTCCAGCCTGGCAATAAAAGAAATATAGTTGAAATAAAGGACAACTCTGGTAAAAGGTTACAAAGTGTTTGTTTGTGTTTAGCCTGTTTCTTTTCAGACGTGGCTTTCTGACTGTTTACCAGCATCATAAAGAAATCCAACGTTTCCTCTAGAACTGGGATTGAATGAGGTCAACCTGGAAAACAAAATTGGTCAGTAAACACTATACAGAAGTTATCATTGCTACCAGGGACGTCTATACAATGCTCTTGTAAAGGGTTCTTTTGTGCCAGCAGAAATTCAGCTCTCATGAACTCTCTGCACCAGGCAGTGAGTGGTCTAATTTCTATAAGCCTGAAGCTCATGCCAGACAGACTTAGGGATGAGCTACACACTCGGAGAGCACACGATTCTCTCTGGCCTCTTACAAAGAACTCCGAGTCAACACAGTCAGCCCTCTGCATCCACAAGTAGAGTCAACCAACTTGGGATCAAAAACGCTTTTAAAAAAATCCCTGGAAGTCTCAAAAAACAAAGCTTGAATTTGTCATGCACTGGCAATTATTTAAATAGTGTTGACAACTATGGTACTTTTATTTTATTTGGTGTTATAAGTAATTCAGAGATGACATAAATATACAGGAGAGTGTGTGTAGGTCATATGCAAATTCATCACCATTTTATATAAGAGCATCTGGATTTTGGTATCCACAAGACCTTGGTACCAATCCCCCAAGGAACTCCAGAGACGACTGTGTGACGGGAATGTAGCTGGCATTGCTAGTGAGATTGGTCCACTGTCCAATTTTATTTTGAAGACTTCATGTCCAAGTCTGTCAGGTTCAGAAGACCTCAATCTCGCCCCAAGACAAGGAACCCTATAACTATGCTGAGTGTCTAAACTCAGACCCGTTGCCAACCAAGGGTTCATACGTTTAACTGTGCAACTTTCAGACCCTCAAGGCATATTTGCTGAACTATGAGAGCATTAAGTTAGTAATATTTTGTCTTGGGTTTCTTTCTGAAGATTATGCCTAGACTTTAACCTAGTATCTTGCTGTATGAAAATTTCAGGTCTTAGTCCGTGGGATGAAAGTGATTTAAGACAGAAGAGACTTCCATACGTGTCTTTAAATTCAGAACGATGTTGGGACAAGTTGCTCTCATGAAAAAGTGTTTATGACACACAGGCACTCATGTTTAGAGATGAGCCAGCAGAATGTGCCTTAAGTTATACAAGCTCTAAGCCTGTAAAATAACAGTTGATCATCTCAACTGCCTACTAGTTACAGAAACAAACATGAAACAATAATAAAACACCACATTTGTGATTCAAATTGCAAAGGTTACTGAAAAGATACTTTCATATACTGTTGGTACAAATGTAAATTATAGCAACTACTAGAGAAAAGTTAGGGAAAAAATGGTAAAAGAACTGCATGTTAAAATGAAGATATGCACTAATGATGTAGTAATGTTAAAGCGTATTGTGTAAACATTAAAACTGTACCAATTTGGTAGTGTAACTTTTATATTAATCAAAAAGGCAGCACAGAGAGAGATGTAGACTATCTGAATTTGTATAAATATTATTTAGAATAAATTAGAAAGATATAAAACATACCTCGTGACAGTGGGTTATGGGTAATTTTATTACTTATTAGTCTTCCGCAAATTTTCATTCATTCTATGTATACCATGATAAGAAAAAAAATTAAACTATTAACTTCCTATTAGGCAATTTGTGTTATCATATGTAATATTTCTTCTATGTGTAATACTTTTGTCCTGACCTATGATATTTTTGAAAATGTACTTATTCTTCAAAGTACAAGTGAAAAGTAGTCCTCTCAACATGTACTTATAATACATAGGGTGCAAATAAATGAACTAATATCTCCAAAGGTAATTCCTTTGCTAAGGCTTCCCTGATTCCTTCAGTGCCAAGCAGAATTAAATACATTTTAAGTTTTTTCCAATTACAGTGTGTTTATATTTTTCCTTATTTCTCGTAGCTCACTTGGTAAAGAATCTGCCTGCAGTGCAGGAGACCCGGGTTCTATCCCTGGGTCAGGAAGATCCCCTGGAGAAGGAAATAGCAACCCACTCCAGTATCCTTGCCTAGAGAATCCCGTGGACAGAGGAGCCTGGCGGGATACAGTCCATGGTGTTGCAAAGAGTCAGACACGACTTAACAACTAAACCACCACTACAGCAACTCACCACAGGGCAGCTGATGATGAATGTACTGCCTCTTCCCCTGGACTCCAAATTCTCAGGAGAAGGATTTATAAAATACTTATGATTCTGTTCTCCAAATAATCTCTTACAATGACTTACAAAGAGGGAATATTTCAATAAACATTTACTAAGTTGAAATCTTTCATTTTTTTAAGAACAAATAAAACCTTAGTTATATCTCAAAATCTAGTGAAGAAAATTAAAAATTGAGTTGGCAAAGGATATATATTTTTTTTCAAAGGGGATTTTTAAATTTTTTTCCAAGAAAGCCTAAGTGTATGGATCTAGTCACTAACATGTTCCATTTCCAGAAATGAGATAAAACAGTGTATATGTGTATTCAGTTCTATATAATTATGTATATTTAAGTTTTTTCCCATTTTCCCCATAAAATCTAAACTATCTTGAGAAGTTATTAGTAAACTACTGTCCTCCACATCTAGTTAAGCATGTAAAGGTTGATGTTCAGAGAACAAGATCTCCACTATAGTCTTTTTATATTTCTTAAAGAAATAGACTGGAGACATAAAGTCTCCAAGATTATTTGCAGTGGAAAAAAAGATATTCTGTGCACAAAGACATATTCAAGTTTTAATATTATATGTATGTATAACTTTATTTAATGCACTTCTATATTATCTTATTAGAAACACATGCAAACCTGTGAGACAGGTAATTTTACTATTAACTACACATTAACGCAGAGGAAACAGTTGACAGGAAGCTATTTAACTAGGACTGTTTTATTTTTGGAAAATAGCAATGGTCCAGTTGAATTAAGCTGACTTGAGAAAGGCTCTTTATTACAAGGAAACAGGAATGGGATGGGCTTTGCCAGTGGCTCAGTGGTAAAGAATCTGGCCTGCCAATGCAGGAGACCTGGGTTCAATCCCTGGTTTGGGAATATCCCCTGAAGAAGGAAATGACACCCCACTCCAGTATTCTTGCCTGGGACATCCAATGGACAGGGGAGTCTGGTGGTGTACAGTCTATGGGGTGGAAAAAGAATAGGAATGACTGAGCAATTCAGCATACAACACGAAGGAATGGGCCCAAGAAGCAGTTCTGCAGTCGTTGTTCCCATCACTTGACTACCATTCCTGGGGTCTCCCTCCATCTCTTGGTGGGACTCTGTCTCTCAGAGATATGTGGAAGGACTAAGACTCCCCTGTGCAGGCCTTGTGGTCATCTGAACCCCGTAAACTGACCACTAGGAGGGCCAGGAGCTGCCAAACAGAACAGAGACTAATTCTGAGACATGGACGGATTGTGCAGAGGGAGGTGTGCAAACAAACTTAGGAGAAATCAGAAGGAAGGCACAGGATGAGAAGGAAAATATTTATTTTCCCAAAACAAGAAGTTTTCCATGAGGTATCGGGGAAGACCAAACCAGCAAGACCTGAGAACTGCTGGAAGAATCTGGAGGACCAGGTGTCAGAGAAGTGGTTGAGAATGGTTTGACAATGCAGCCAGGTGAGTCAGCATCCAGAAGATCTCTGAGCAGAGGACAGAGATGCAGGACAGATTGTCTTCACTGTCCTCACCACACTGATCCTCACCACACTGATCCTCACCACACTGTCCTCAACATTTCTGAAAACAGAATCTTAAAGCTGTGCATTTAAAATTGGTTCATTAGGTCATAATAAGGAAGGATATCTTAGGTACTAGATCGGAAACTAAGCCTCCGCTGTGATTCCTGTGTAGAATTAGCAGATGGAAGACAGGGCAGCTTCAGACACACAGAGAATGTCAAGGTCGTGCATCCTGAGTCTCCACTCTGATTCTATTTATTTAATTAGCGCTGAAGGAAACAGCAATTACAGAACTGCAGTGTATCCCATTGGCGATTGACTTTATGACAACGTGCCTCCAAACGAAGCTGCCTGGGAAAGACCGCTGCCAGCAGCCTGCACGTGAAAGTAAGATCGTAAGCGACTGTCACCCGTGTTCTTGCCTCGCTGGGCATTAGCTGCTGAAAGTCAGGCCCTGTGTTCAAAGGTCATGATTCTGTGACTCAAGCTCGCATTTATCACAGGGCTAAGATAAGACCCGCACGGGCCAGGAAAAGGTCAGCTTCAGAAAGAGCATCGGGAGCGGCGAGCCGGCTGGTCCCTGGTGAGTGTATTGTGTGCTCACTCACATCCCTCACAGCTGCCTCTGAAACCCCTGTCTGTGTTCTTCCTGCTTCTGACAGCAGCATCTCCACCTGCCCAGGGACACGGCTCCAGTTATGACTGAGCTTCACCTGCCAAGACCTGGCTGAGGCATGTCACCGGCCACCAGGAAGCACAGGAGGCATTGCCGTTTTCATAAACAAAGAGAACTCTGCTTTCCCAATAGATAATCAATAGCCTTCGAAGAAGGGTTAATGAGAGGCTGTCTGATGGACAGAGTGAATTCATATGCGAAAGGAAGTATCAAGAAAAGCAGGCATCCGACGTGTTACCCAACGTGAAGCATCAGAACACAACGATCCTCTTTCAGAAATATGTTGAAGCTCTAAATAAAACAACCCTATTTTAATCAGGTCCTATATTAAAATAGGTTTTCCAGTGGGTTGTGTCTTTGGATACAGGCTACATTTGAGCATCACGTAAGAAATTTGCTTTTTTAAAAATTGGGGTATAGTTGCTCTGCAAAGTTGTGTTGGTTCCTGCCGTACAACGAAGTGAATCAGGTGTATATATACATATATCCCGTTCCTCTTAGACCTCCCTCCTACTTCCCTATCCCACCCGTCTAGGTCACCACCCACCCACACACACACACACACACACACACATTGCAGAGATTCAAGCGACGTGTCAGAGGCAAAGAATCAAGTCTGTAGTTTAAACTACAGCCTTTAAGGAGTGGAGGTCCTTTATTCTTGTAATTGTAATTAAAGCCCTTGCAACCCTGTGGACAGTAGCCTGCCAGGATCCTCTGTCCATGGGATTTTCCAGGCCAGAATACTGGAGTGAGTTGCCATTTCCTTCTCCAGGGGATCTTCCAACCCAGGAATCGAACCCAGGTCTCCTGCACTGCAGGCAGATTCTTTATCAACTGAGCTATGAGGGAAGGCCCATTAATATCTAATATTGCCTTATAATCAATTTAATACAGAGATCCTGAAAGAGTTGTTAAAAAAAACACTCAAATAGACAATTTGAAATAGTTAAAATTACACATCATTGGAGCATCTCTGCAAAGACATGAAACAACTTTTTAAAAAAACACCTTCCAACTTCTCGACATGTAATGTAAGCACTAAACAATTAAACTCATTCCTCTGCTGACAATAACACATGATCAACCCCCATTTGGAAAACCAAGAATTTCAAATGTGAGTTTAGAACTTTAATTCTTGCTGTAATAGGTATGACTTCAATTTAACCTATAGGAATAGCTTATTTTACATTTTCAATGTACTAAATATTACTCATCTCCTTATGATTCAAATTTTTTAAGATTTTATTTAGGTGAAAAGGAACTGGAAATTGTGATCAACTGGAAGAAATTGAAATTTCCAAAAAAAAAAATAAAATAAAATAAATGAAAAAAAAAAAAAGAAATTGAAATTTCCTTAGGAAATTGCCTCTTTTATTTGCTTTATAGACACACATCTGTCATGAAATATGCACTCATCTACATGCTACCCAAATCATACAAAACATATTTTTAAAAGATTCTTGGAGTGTTGTTTTGCATTTCTTTGGCAGTAGGGTAGTAGATCTAATTTTAATTAACCTTTAAAATCTGATCACCCATAATAAATTATATCCAAAACATTATAATTCATATTTGTTTGGAAAGTTGTTTTTGTTAGTAAACCAAGTATTATTAGCTCTTGAATATTTAAACCAGTTCAGTAGTTGTTCTGCTTTACTTGTCAGAGTATGTTCAAATTTAAAGTAAAGTAAGTTTATTCAAAATTACACAGAAGTTGAAATAATTCATTGGTCACTTTTTCTTAAGAGTTTTCATTATATTTATTTGTCCTTCAGTTGTTAATATATATTTATATAAACACACCAATCTTCCTTAAGATTATCCTTTATTTTCTATTAATATTCTACTTACATATCAAATATTTCAATCCAAATTAAAATATTTTAACAAGAGACTATAATTCCCAATTATAATTTTTGGAAAAGTTTGATACAGATAAAGCTTTCCTCTAAGACTTTTGTAACTAAAAGGCTCCACAGTTAAAATAGCAACAAACAATGAACTTGTCTGTATTATGCTTAAGCATTAGATAATAGTCACTTTTTTTAGAATTAGAGTTAAATTAGATAAATTAGAGTTTATCTTTTTTTAGAATAATTGACCATCTTTTCAAGGAAGCATATGGTGAAAGTCTTAGAAATATGCTCATGTTTAAGGACAAAAGAGTTCAGAAGTAAGGAAAATTTTAGAACATGGGAATTTTCAAGAAATAAATAGAAAACGAAAATTGAATATGATTTCAGGTAAAAATCTACAAAGTTACAAAAGCTAATCATGAATAAAACTACTACTTTATCTTTCTTAATGCATATAGTACAATGTTTAAAGCTGAATTATTAACTGGAATGTGCCGTTAAGATATTCTGTAGTTGTGTTATCTCTTTATGATCACATGCAGGTTTTAAGATCAAGTTAGGGATATGCCATTTCTCAACTAAGTTAAAGCAAGAGTATTTAGTTTCTTCCCGTAACATTAGGGGGCGACCTTTCCCAGGGGACAGCCTGCCAAGGAGCTCAGTGAGACCCAAAGCTCAGAAGAGCAACCTCTGCAATATACTGTCAATAAAACAATTGTCTGATGCTTTTCCCTGATCTCATTCTGTGGCACGAGTGGAATAGAGATAAGCCTGGGCAGTGTTGAGTCTAGAGGTCAAGGTTGCTTCGGGAACTACTGAAGCCCCTGATCTGTGCATTTGTCAGCCAGACACCTCTTCCCTGGAAGCAGAGGGTGAGGGCAGAGGAAAAAGGATATGAAACCCACAGACTTGACTGGGGTTTGTGAGCTTCATACACAGGAGTGTGCTCCATATGTGTGCTCGGCTGCTCAATTGTGTCCAGCTCTTTGTGACCCCAGGACTGTAGCCTGCCAGGCTCCTCTGTCCATGGGGTTTATATATATATATGTGTGTGTGTGTGTGTGTGTGTGTGTAGTGTAATGATATATTAATATATGACATATATATATGGAAGATCCCTTGCAGGAGGAAATGGCAACCCACTCCAGAATTCTTGCCTGGGAAATCCCATGGACAGAGGGGCCTGGAGGGCTACAGTCCATGGGATCACAAAAGAGTCAGACACGATTGAAAAACTAATACACACACACACACACACACACACACACACACACACACGAAACCTTACACATCATGTAGTAAGTGTGAGATAGGAAGGATGCTATGTTGATGACTGAATCAATATTGTATAACTACCCTTCAGTTCAGTTCAGTTCAGTTCAGTCACTCAGTCATGTCCACTCTTTGCGACCCCATGGACTGCAGCACGCCAGGCCTCCCTGTCCATCGCCAACTCCCGGAGTTTATTCAAACTCATGTCCATTGAGTCGGTGATGCCATCCAACCATCTGTCCTCTGTTGTCCCCTTCTCCTCCTGCCTTCAATCTTTCCCAGCATCAGGGAATGAGTCAGCTCTTCACATCAGGTGGCCAAAGGACTGGAGTTTCAGCTTCAGCATCAGTCCTTCCAATGAATATTCAGGACTGATTTCCTTTAGGATGGACTGGTTGGATCTCCTTGCAATCCAAGGGACGCTCAAGAGTCTTTTCCAACACCACAGTTCAAAAGCATCAATTCTTCAGTGCTCAGCTTTCTCTATATTCCAACTCTCACATCCACACATGACTACTGGAGAAACCATAGGCTTGACTAGATGGGCCTTTGTTGGCAAAGTAATGTCTCTGATTTTTAATATGCTGTCTAGGTTGGTCATAACTTTTCTTCCAAGGAGTAAGCGTCTTTTAATTTCATGACTGCAGTCACTATCTGCAGTGATTTTGGAGCCCCCCCCAAAATAAATTCTGTCACTGTTTCCATTGTTTCCCCATCTATTTGCCATTAAGTAATGGGACCAGATGCCATGATCTTAGTGTTCTGAATGTTGAGCTTTAAGCCAATTTTTTCACTCTCTTCTTTCACTTTCAAGAGGCTCTTCAGTTCTTCTTCACTTTCTGCCATAAGTATGGTGTTATCTGCATATCTGAGGTTTATTGATATTACAAAACTGACTACATTTATATTCACTGCAGAACAAGGGGGATAAAAAGGAAAGAAAAGTTAGATGAATAACTACTAAATAATTGAGTACTCATGGTGGATGCTGAAGAGGCTTACAGGGAGCAGCAACTATTCTTTATTGTGGAGGATTAACCCAGTGGGTGGGGTTAGAGGATTGGCTTGTCAAGGTTTCCTGGTTAGGGAAGCTTGCATCAGTGTTCTGGTGCGTGGAACTTGATTTCTACTCTTTGGAGAGCAATGGAGTGCCCAGTAATGAGTTTTGAGATGGGTCTATGTGTTAGGTGTGACCTTGGGCAGCCTGTATGTTGATGTTCAGGGCTATGTTCCTGCGTTGCTGGAGAATTTGCGTGGTATGTCTTGCTCTGAAACTTATTGGCTCTTGTGTGGTGGTTGGTTTCAGTGTAGGTATGGAGGCTTTTGGACAGTCACTTATTACTTAAAGTTCCTTGTAGTCAGGAGTTTTCTGGTGTTCTCAGGTTTTGGGCTTAAGTCTCCTGCCTCTGGATTTCAGTTTTATTCTTCCTGTAGTCTCAGGACTTCTCCAACTATGCAGCCCTGATAAGAAAACTTCTAGGTTAATGGCTAAAAGATTCTCCCCCGTTAGGGACACCCAGAGAGGTTCACAGAGTCACATGAAGAAGAGGAGAGGGAGGAGGGAGATAGAGATGAACAGGAGGAGAAAAAGGGGGACTCAAGAGGAGAGAGACAGATCTACACAGCTGTCTGTTCCTAGAGTGTTCTCCGTAGCCCAGTCACCTACAAAGATTCACAGAATTGGATTGGGAAGAGAAGGGGAAAGGAGGAAATAGAGGTGTTCTGAGGTAGAAAACAGAGAGTCAAGATTGGGAGAGAATAATCTTCGGTTTAAAAATAGGGCTTCTCTTCTTTTTTTTTTTTTTGTAAGGTTATAGTGTATTGAAAATGAAAATTAAGGAGTAGTAGAGGAGTACTAGAGGACTTTAAAAGAAATAAGATAAAAAGAAAAATAGAAAATAGAAGAGAGAAAGGAAAGAAAAAAAAGAAAGAAAAAGAAAAAAAAAAGAAAAAAAAAAAAGAAAAAAAAAAAAAGGGAAAAAAAAAAATTTTTTTTTTCCCCCTAATTAAAAAATCGTAAAAGTCTATGGAAATGAAAGTTAAGGAGTAATGGGGGAGTAATAGGGGATTTTAAAGGAAAATAAAAGAGAAAAAATAAAAAAGAAAAAAAGAAAAAAAATAAATAAAAAAAAATAAAAAAAAGAGAAAAAAGTAAAATTATATCTAGGAGTTTCTCTGGAGCTGTTGCGGTCAGTGTGGGTTCGGCTCAGTTTCAGATAGCTCCTCGTTCCAGCTTACGCTTCTCGATATCTACAGGCTCCTCTGGTGTAGACAATGTTTCCTAGAGGGATTTTAATCTGTTGCACCAGTCCCTTCTGGAGCGGTTCCCTTTGTTTATTTGGCTTCTGTTTGCCGGTCTCTTCAGAGCCTCATTTCCGCCCTGACACAGGCGGGCGGAGGTGGACTCTTATTCAGGCAGCTAGTTCCGTCGCTCCGCGGGGAGGGGCTTGCGCCGCGGGGCTTGCGCCACGGGGATGGGCTGGGGCTGCCAGGAGGGCCTGACGCTGCTCTCTCCTCTGCGCTGCTCAGGCTCCCGGCTGTTCTATATGGAGCGCGCCCCGCGCTGCGCGAGGTTCCAGCCCTCGGGTGTTCCACAAAAGCGCGGAGGGGAAAGCTGCGCCTGCTCTCAGTGCCTTCCCCGTCAGAGCGGTCCAGGCAGCCAGGGGCTCGGTGGGCGCACTCTCCCCAGGTGTGGCGCGCCCCCTCCCTTCCGCGGACCCAGTCTCAGTTTCCGCTGCCGCCAGTCGGGTGCGCGCGCCTTCTGCCCTCCGCGTCCCCAGCCCCAGTCCCCGCCCGCGCCGGTCGGGTGCCTGCGCCCTGTGTCTCGCCGCGACCTTCCCCTCCCCCCTGCCTCCTGCCTCCGGCGGGGCTGGGCCGGTCCGCAGCCTGCGAGCTCCTCTCTGGACCCTCTCGGTCTCTTTGTTCTGCGAACGGCCGGCAGTGTGTTCGGGCCGGCTAATTTACTCTCTCTCCTTTGGTCTCCCACAGTTCAAGTTGGCAACTCACAGAAGCTCCCTCCGATTGTCCTCAGGGCACTCAGGCCCGGACCCTACCCCAAGCAATGCCGCCTAAGAGCTCCCTTCCCGGGACGGATCTCCGTCCTTAGCTCTTTTGTTTCACTTTTTATCTTTTATATTTTGTCCTACCTCCTTTCGAAGACAATGGGTTGCTTTTCTGGGCGCCTGATGACCTCAGCTAGTGATCAGAAGTTGTTTTGCGAAGTTTGCTCTGCGTTCAGTTATTCTTTTGATGAATTTGTAGGAGAGAAAGTGGTCTCCCCGTCCTACTCCTCCGCCATCTTGGCTCCTCCCCCAGCAACTATTCTTTAAAACTCAGGTCATGACTACACAATTAATTCCTGAGCTTTATTGGAAAACTACTCAACACCGACTGAAACTGCAGTGTATGGTTAATGTCTCGGTTTTCACCAGGTACTCAACACACCAATGTGAATGGCTTTAGAGGTGTTTACATAAAGCAAACAAGTTAAAAAAAAAATGGAAATGTCATTTATTATGCATACATGTATGACTTATACATCTTATCCTAATTATATTTCTAGTTGTGCTTACTTCCAACAACTCTGTGATGCAGGTTTTAATTATTTCAACTGTTTGAGTGTAAAAGCTGAGTCTCAGAAAGTATACGTGTCAGAACCCAGGACATGCCACTTACATACACTCATGCTGAGACTGGAAAGCAAATTTTTCTAACTTAAAATCCAATGGTGCAAGTATATGGACATCTAGCATAATCCGAAATGCAAAATCTTACATTCTCGGTGAACTAATGTCTCCCTTACTCATTGTCAGCACTCTGCTGCTGCTAGTCACCTACAGGTTGCAGTGTGTTTGTGCTGACTCATATCAGTTACTGGGATCCAAGCAGAAGGGATCATCACAGAGACTCAGTGAAGCGGGCACATGTACAGAGAGCCAGCTTGAGGGAAAAGAGTGGAAACCAGATGCTTTGGGGCAAAGCAACAAACAAGTGAAAACAATCCATGCGTGGAAAACTGAGACTCAGTTCTCATCGAGACGCGGCCATCAACCAGCTCTCCAGTCTGGAGCACGCTATCAGGACATGACCTTCTCCTGTGAAATGCAGGATACAAGGCCAGGCTTGCATATGTCCTTCTAGTTGTCTAATTATTCAAATATATGTTTGTCAACAATCTGAAGAATGACACTAATAAAGTAGTTGAAAATTTTGAGAGACCACGTCTGAATCTTGAGGCAGCTACCTGTTAGCTATGAGACTTCGGGCAGGTTATATAATCCTTTGAAGCATTGGATTGTTCACTTAGGAAGTCAGTGATAACTACTTTATGGATTAACTGAAAGGATTAGGGACAGTGCAGTCTACTGAGCAAAGTGTCTGTGGATAGGAGACAGGCTGCGGGGCTGATCATTAAATATTTCTGCGATTCAATTGTTTATCTAAAGAGTTCACTGCTACCCCTGAAGATACTCCCAAATCTCCCTTTATAACTCATTCTCATCTTCTTAAGAACTTAGAGTTCATAGCACACAGCTGTCTTTCTGTTTTATCCTTTCAGCAATTTAATGATCAAAGTCAGGACTGGCCTTTCTGTTGTCAAAAAGCAACCTGTCTGATAATCCTGCAATGTCAGCACCATCTCTCTAAGAAAAAAATCTCTTAATTGAAAGAAACTCCTTTTAAAAGCACAAGTTCCAGAGAGAAACCCCTTGAATTTTTTGTTTAGCTTTAACAGAATCAATTCATGGGGACAAAGCTGTGCATTTGGCGAGAGGGAATTAGGGTTCAGAGGGAAGGATGGAGTGAGAGCCTCAAATGGAGGAGGAAGAAGCATGGATTCTACACTTCTCTGGTCTGTAGAATAGTTCTCTTCCAACCTCTTCATCTTCCATGTGGACCCAAGTCCAGAACCAGGTGGAAGATGCCTCAGCTTTGGAGATTTGGCTCCAGAGTTCGAGCTGTCCTTCTCCCAGGAACCTATTCCTTGACCTTGAAAATAACCTTGAACTTCCAGGACAAAGTTTCTTTTGGTAAGATTGGTGTCATCTCTGACCTATTTATCTAAAAATCTGAAATGTAGTTCAAAAGAGATGACATATATGGAAATGTTTTGCAAATAGAACTCTTTATGCAACAGTGAGTTATTTTCAATATTTTAAAACACATCTTGTACTTTTTGCCAACTTCTTACATTATCCAGTTTCTTCCAATATTACCAATTTTGGGGGCAACTCATAAGATTAGACTTCATTATCTTTAGAATTTGGTGTATTTCTTATATAAAATTAATAAGATTGTATGGAAATGCAAATATATGTAAATATCATGCAAATGAAAATTCAATGAGTCTTGTGGAGCTTTCTATAGAATATAGAAAATAGGCATGGCTCTACTTACAGGAGCAAACATAAGCAAGAACATACACATTTTATGGCATAATTAATCATATGCAATATTATAACAGTGGTAAGCTAAATTTCCAGTAAATAAAAGTGAATTATGAGCACCTACACTTTTAATTTGATCAGCTGTCTTGGGGTTTGTGATGCATGTTATCAGGGAGTTGGGTGTGTTCTCTTGTATTGGAATTAGGACATATTAGGGTCAGAATGAGCGGCAGAAATAAAAACTAAAAGGGTTCCCAGGTAAACATATGAAGTCTTTAATGAATGGTCTCTAAATTGCTTTGATCTGTAGTCTACTACAATGTCTGTATCCTAATAGATCTTCCATCACACGTGCTGGTATTTAGTATTCTGTAATAAATCATCTTGGACATATTTATTCTGTAGAGGTTTGATGATTACTTAATATGCACAAAATGGGACACGAAATATTAATATAAAGGGAAGGTCTTTGCTCCCATGAAGCCCTTGGATAATAGAAGCAAGAAAACAAGAAGAAAATTCTTTAGGATTCGTGGTATAAAACCAGAATAGGTTCAGGATGGCTTTGAGGAGGTAGTGGTTTTGGATTGGGATATTTAAAGATAAATAAAAATTTTGACCCTGGTTTATATTTAGGATTTTGTTATAACCTCTTTTCAGAAAAAAAAAATTCAGACTAACTTGATATCAAGTGGCCTTCATGAAATTTTTGCAGGCTTGGTTTTCTCTTTAAAAAGAGGTCTTATTATCCAATATACTCTGTGGTCTCTAGATATTCCATTTATTAGACAAATAATTTTTATGGTTTTTTCAGTAGTCATGTTTTCAAACTCTGCAGGAGATGAAAGCCGAATCCTTTGCTCTTTTAAAGCATGCCCCTACCAGCCTGTCTGACACGCAGCACTTCTTCTCTGTGCTAATTGAGCAACAACCCATTCACCTCCACCACCACCACCTCCTCGCAGTTTTGAGATCTGTTGCTTTTAAGACAGAGTCGTAAATGGGATCATGTGGAGAGACTGATCCTACGCATTTCTACTCCTGAATCTAAGTATGAACATAATTTGATAAATTTTTTTTTTCAATTCTATGAAAGCCTCTATCACATTTATTATTGCTAATTTGTTGGGTGCTGCCATCTAGACCTCAAGTATTCCTTTCAAGTGACTCTATTAGAGAAACTCTCCATGAAACCAGGATCAAAAAAAACTTCACTCCTGAGTGACCTGTTTGCTCCAATCATATGGAGATTTAATTCAAGTAATCACCATGGCTTATCTTTGCTTTGACTGCTGGGGAACTTGCAGTCCATTTAGGACACAATTTTATGTGCAGTGTTTCTGTGTGCTGAGTTTACCCTTAGCTGCGAATGACCCTCCCCTCTTAAATTTTTCCACCTAAATTGATCTTTATTTTTATTGTCTTTTATTGAGTTTTTTTTGACATAAGTATGCTATCTTATTTTTACAATGAACTAAGCAGTTTGCATATACAACTATTGCTTAAATCTTACAAGTTTGCATTGCACTTATTTTTTATTTTCTCCCTATTTTGTTCCTTCCCCATTCTCAATAATTTATATCTATCTTTTGCCTACATCTATCATTCCTTAAATCAAAATGTTTTGGTCAGAGGAATAAGCCTTAATAAGCTATAAGCAGGCTTTCCTCTGTGAAGATGGTGGATATTTTTCCTGTTGCGGATTCAGGACCTTATTGCCAATACACAGTCTCATATCTGAAGAAAATGAAAGAGGATAATTTTTTTATCAAGAACAAATGTAGACCAGCCCTTTGGGACATCCAGGTACCCGGAAGATCTTGTGAACTGCTAATTGCTTTAAATACACATCTTGAAAGTGGTCCAGGGGACGATGAGTCTGTTCAGTTTCTTATTAGCTGAATCAATATCAGTGCTTTAAAAATTGGCAAGAACATGAAGACCTTGAAGCTTCTTCTGTTACAAGGAAACCAAAATGGAATATTAAATATTTAAAAAGTAGGTCAGACTTAATAAATGCATTTTCAAGTAATCCAGCCTTTAAATTAAGCCACAGTATGGGAGAGATGGATTTGAAATGATCTGCCAGTGGCCACACCAGTCTACGCCGGTGCTCTTATTATGTCAAAATTCTATGTACACAGAAACAGCTTAATGAAAATGTACATCCAAAAGCCACAATAAGGACCCAGAAAATTAAATGCCTAATTCTCAGCAGAGGCAAATGTTCAGAGAGGGTGAGGACTATGCCAAGACCTGGTGTCATAAAGTCTGGGGAGCGTGGTCACGGAGAAGAGCAGTCATTACAAGCACACACACATGGCCACTGAGCTGTCAGAATTCCCGTCCTGCCTCCGCTGCAAAGTGACAGGATTCTCCCCACTGTGTTGAGAATGATGTTTTCCAGTCGCTGCTAACAGGCTCTGGGAATGGGGTGGTTTTAATACACCCTGGACTCTGCAATCTTTCAATGTACCAGATCGGAGGATGTGTATCATAACCTTTTCTCTGTCCCCATCGCTGGCATGGTGCTGCTGGCTGCGTGCCATGAAGATCGTCTTCCCAGGCAGGATGGGCGGGCTGGAGCTGTCAGCGCCTGTCTCTATTTGAGGCGAAGACCAGAAGACACGGCCGATGCTTGTCTCTTGAATAAAGCAGTAACGAACAAGGCATGGATCAACCCTCTGTTTAATCTCTACCAATCTGCTCCCAGTGCTTGGTATCAGGCCTGCCAGCCCTGCAGCCAGCCCAGCTACACTGAGTTGCTTTAACTTTGATCAGTACAAGTATCTACAGAAAGTACCAGATTCATCCAATGAGAAATACTTCTGGAAATCAGCTAGCATAAGTATTTCTGAATTCTGGGTGCATGTTAGAACAATCAGGGAGTTTCTGTAATCCTGGCTTAAAAAGAACCATGGTGAGACCTCACTCCAGAGCAGCCAAAACTGAATCTCTACCTTTGGGGCCCAGGCATCTTTTAGCTGGGGCTTCCCAGGTGGTGCAGTGGTAAAGAATCCGCCTGCCAAAGCCAGGTGGCTCAGGAGGCTCAGGAGACAAGGATTCAGTCCCTGGATCTGGAAGATCCCCTGGAGGAGGAAGTGGCAACCCATTCCAGGATTCTTGCCTGGAGAATCCCATGGACAGAGGAGCATGGTGGGCTACATCCACAGAGTCACAAAGAGTCAGACGCAACTGAACATGGCACAGAATCTTTTTGTAACATGCATCCCAGGTGACCCTAATGTTTAATCCAAAGTAAGAATATTTCAAGTTCTATTTGAGAGAAGAGGCCCTTTAATTCCTCTTCACTTTCTGCCATAATAGTGGTATCATCTCATAGCTGAGGTTGTTGATAATTTGGCTGGCAATCTTGATTCCAGCCTGTGATTCATTCAGCCCAGCACATATACAAAGACAGACTTAAATGTTGTTGACAAAAACTTGTCTACTCTGTAAGAATTACTTCACTTTGTAACCTACTACTGCAAAAGGTAAGCAGTCTATTATTTCCATTTCAGAAAACTCTAAATTCTCTAAAGCAGATCCTTATATTAAAAATCAAACAAACTTTTCCCCAATAGCACAGACACTTTGGAACCACAGAAAATACATTTCACCTCTTTTTCTGAATATAACTGTCAGTATCACAGCTACCTTGTGTTTCTTTTCACAGGTGCCTCGATTTTCTCCTTCTGCTTCCAGGCTGTGTGTCCAGAAGAATGGATGCTTCCAAAGAACTATTGAAATGAACACTTAAAGTGAGGAAAGCCCTGGGTCTGATGGTTAAATATCCTTAGTTACATTTGAGAACGGTGTCTCAGAAGAACACTACTAGCAGACATGGGAGAAAAGTCTTAGAAAAAAAACAGCAAAAGCAGGAAGGCCAACCTTCCACAGGAATATTCCTGTGGAACACTGTTTTAACTAAAATTACCATATATGAACTAGACCACTGAAAACTCTGTGGCCCTGAACTGAAATAATTTTTTTTATCTTGCAAGTAATCACCCTGCTTGTTTCAAACTCTTATCAACTATGGATACACTTGGAAAATACAAAAATTCACCATCCTTCCCTTATATCCCTATGCTATTTGAAGCTATAATAAATTAAAAACTCTAGTACAATAATATTCAGCCTTATTTGCATTCACCAGTCTTCCCATATTTTTAAATTTGATTTTAAAACATTATAGGCTTTATTTTCTAAAAGCTTCCCCTTGAGGAAAGTGTAATAAAACATAAAGAGAAGCCAAAGTTCTTTGTTGTAATGCATCTTTTCTTTAGCTGGAAACAACAAAACGATTGTGTGATTTGAAGACAAACATTGACTTATTAGTTTAGAGTTTAATTACTTACATGGAGTACACAAATCATCTCATTTAATTCTAAAAACATAAATAGGGATTATTATGATTTTCATCTTACAGATGTGAATAGAAAGCTTCAGAGAGGATAAAATTTTAAGCAACCCAATAAATGGTGCATCTGTATTGATTTTAATTATTTTAATTCCAAATTGATTAACCTTTCCCCATTTTCAAATAAGCCAAAAAAAAAAAAAAAAAAAGGCATTTCTAATGAGAGAGCTATCATTCTCTCCTCTCAAACCTCAAATTCTTCCTACATGTGCATTCCTACAAGTGAGAAAAATAATTAATTACTACATCTTCATGGTGAGAGCTATGAAGGATATTTAAATGAAATGTGTCTTTACTGAACTTCCTCAAAGCTGGAGCTATGACAACCCCTTAATATATTTTGTTTTCTATCTTTACATGCACATTTAATTTCCTCTACTAGATCACTGATGGTCACTGATTTCTAGAAAAAAGTATCCACCCATCTTTCCTTGTAAATTATGTATTCATAAATAGCCTCTTCTATGCAGAACCTTGAATTTCAGAGGAGCAAATGGTCCACAAATTCAAGGAGGCAGAGGATCCCACAAAGGGCTTTCTGTTAAAGGGGGCATCTTGTCTACTTTGTCGCCTGCCTGTCTGTTTCAACTGAGAATTTCCTCTTTCCTGTCATCTTTAAACTACAATAAACTTTTCTGTATCTTTCATTAGATTCAAGATCCCAGCCATCAGGGGATCTACCTGCTCACCTGTGCTTACCTTTTAGCCCAGGAGCCCAGAACTGGGACCTGTAGCCGTGGACACTCAGTAACCATCTATTAAACAAATAAATGAATGAACTAATGAAAGTGCAAACTGGGACACGTCATAGCGGTGAGAGAACCAGTGCCTCAGTTAGAACCCCAGTTGACCTTTACTTCCATGATGACAAGACTCCTGTCATAAAAACAGAGTGCAGAGAGCTCCAAGGAGAGAGAAGGTACACACAAAAGGCAGGATTCTGAACTTGAAAATTACCCAGATAAATCTCAGGTGGAAATGACAAAACAAAATTCATTATGAGACATGCACATTCGTTCATTCAGTCACTCACAAACAGGTGCTGAATGGCAGCTCCATCACAGGCATGCCTCCATGCTCCAGGACACCCAAAGGGATTCCTGGAAACCAGACATCTGCTATCGCCCATCTGACACCTGGGGGTATGGTCCTGTCCCCAACCTCCATCGATAGAATCCTCTCCAGGCAGGAAACAAAGCTCATTCTCTTTCTCATAGTTCAAAACCCAGCAGGATGTTGGAACCAGAGGGCTGTGTTTCTCTGAGCTAAAATCTGAAGACAAACAGACAAGAAAGCAAAACTTCTTGATTTCTGAAAAAAAAAATACATCCGTACTGAACAAAAGATTTTTAAAATTTAAGATTTTTAAGATTTTAAAAACAGGGTGAAGGAAAATTAAACAAGCAAGCAAACAAATGTTGGTGACATATGAGCACAGATTAGAATGGCATAGAGTACAACAAAGAAGCCATTGCTTGGGTGCAGCCACAGTAAGGTGAAGGGTTAATCCCTGCTGCCCTGGGTGGAGGGGCAGAGGTCCTCAGAGGGCATCCAATTACCAGCGCAATTGATCTTGTCCTGGTGATACTGTTCCAAGAACATGCGGTATGTGAGAGGTGAGCATCAGGCGCACCTGTGTGTGTTGGGGGGGGGGGGTATGCGCGTGCATGGGGGTGACGGTGGCCACTGTACCCCTGGAGCCACGGACCATCCTTGCCAGGACAGCAGGCCTGGAGCCCAGGGCGGCAGCAGCTCTGACATCGCAGGCAGAGGCAGGGTGAGGTGTCTTGCAGAGCTCTGAGACCATGGCTGTCACTCAAGGCGTCATTAGCAATGAAAGGGAGGCGGTAAAGCCTGTTGTGTTGTCATCACATGGCGAGAAGGTTGGCTGCCGACCAAATTAGCTTGCTTAGGGAGCGTGAATCAAAATGACATGTAATCTGAATGTTAATGAAAGTTTTCTCTTGCTCCAGGCTTCAGATCCCATCCAGAAAGCTGTCATCTGGAAGACATTATCTTCCTCCTCCTCCTCTCTCTCTCTCTCGTTTTGATTTGCATTTCCAAGTTTACATACACTGTAAAAATAATTTTTAGCCAGCAGTGCTTGGACAACTGATGCTCAGTCAGTTAGATAGCTGAGTCAGTGGTGGAGGACCTTCCCTGAGCAGGAGAGAGATTTCAAGGTAGTAAGATAGTTCTCCCCTTGCTTGTGTGTCTATGAACTATGACAACTCAAATCCCAAGTGAAAATACTTAGAGAAGATAGGTCCAAGCATCACGGTTAGGGAAGATGCATTTCTGTTTCCTCCCACACATTAGAATACAAAGTGTGTAACATCTCATGTGATGAGGTGTTAGCAACTCTTGTTTTAAAAGAGGTAACCATGTGGAACCACCTAGCAGTGTATTTATTTACCGCAAAAGCCTCTATTCAATTGCTTAACATCAAGATCGCTTATGGTTTGCAATAAAATACTTTAAGAAATTTGAATAAAAAATAGTAAAATCGAGTAACCAGAGACAGGCAGGTATGGGAGAATGTTGAAGCAATTTATCCACACACTGATCTACTAGTATTTTTTAGTGGAGATAAATTAGAGTCAGTATTTCTAAGTAAAAAAATATAGCAAGAAGCCTCCTTGATTAGCAATCAAGGGCATGGGAGTGTTAGAACTTGCTCTGAGGGGTGGGGTGAACTACATTTCTTTCCCGGTTATACGAAGTTGAATTGTAAGAAAGTAATTCCAAAGTTTATCTCAGAGAGGAACCATAATTGAGCCAAAATTGTTTCCTGAGTGTTCATATCAAAAAAGAAATGAAGATATGAAAAAAATGCAGTCTATCCTCATCCCACCCAATACTGTGGAACATTAATGCATTTTTTTTAAAATGGAAACATCACTTGTCTGAATTAAAAGAGATCTGGTATTCCAGGTCTAGTTCCACAATCATTATCTAGTTGTATAAATGTTGAAAATCCACTTATTTCCTACATTATAATATAGAATGCTATGAATAATTATTTTAGATGTTTGTAATTCTAAAATACTAATGGAAAATTTAGGATCCATAAACTTGTATGATAATAATGATACATTATCACTTTACCATATACCAAGGACTGTTAAATATCTACTAAGCATTATTTCATTTAATTAAAATATCATCTTTGTTTTCAGTTGATAAAACTGAGGTTAAAACAAAAAACAACTGAGGATTAGAGAGTTCAAGTAATTTATTAAAAAGCACAAAATGATAAGCAGCATATTTTGATTTGAATCCAAATCTCCCTGATTCCTGAATGTATTTTATTAGTGATACATTCTGCTGCCACCTTTAGTGGTTTACAAGCTTGCCAGTGTTTCCAAGGAAATTGTTAGTATATATACTTTAAAATGTTTTGAATTGTGACAAATTTGTTATCTGAAAAAAATGAATATAAAAATCAAATTAGTATGATAGATGGCCATGCTTTAAATACCATTTTGTTCAATATCTGTATCTCAGCATAATTCATGAATATTTTTCCCCCTATGGCCCTGGGGCCAGTCTAAAACTACTACTAGAGTAGTTTTAGTTATGGAAGCATAGGAATAATTATCAGTCATCTTCTCCATGGCAGAACTGCACTATGAGATTTTAATCCTCCCAACAGCTCTACCATAAAGAAGACAGCACTGAAGAATCAATGCTTTCAAACTGTGATGTTGAGGACTCTTAAGAGGCCCTTGGACTGCAAGGAGATCAAGCCAGTCAATCTTAAAGGAAATCAAACCTGAATATTCACTGAAAATACTGATGCTGAAGCTGACTTCCAATACTTAGGCCACCTGATGAGAAGAGCCAAGTCACTGGAAAAGACCCTGATGCTGGGAAAGACAGGAGAAGAAGGGGGCAACAGAAGATGAGATGGTTGGATGACATCACCGACTCAATGGACATGAATTTGAGCAAACTTCGGGAGATAGTGAAGGATAGGGAAGCCTGGTGTGCTGCAGTCCCTGGGGTCAAAAAGAGTTGGACATGACTTAGTGGCTAAACAACAATGGAATAAATATAGAAATTTAAAAGAAAAAACTAAGATATAGCTGGAATAAATGAGATATGTTTAGAATAAGCTGCTAGAAAAAAAATATCCCAATATGATTTTTTCTCATTAATTTTTAATTAGGCTTTGTTTTTTTGGGAGAATATTAGATTTACAGAAAAATTGGGATGATAGTACAAAATTCCCATATAATCACACAGAGTTTCCCCTGTATTAATATTTTAATTAGTTGCCACTTTTGTTATTATTAATGTAAATATACTGATAAAGCATTATTAACATAGTCCATATTGTATTCGGAGTTCCTTAGTTTTTACTAAATCATCCTTTTTCTGTTCCAGAATCCCATTCAGCACAGATTATTTATCAATTCTGTTATATTTATAATAGTTATTGAAAACTTCACTGAGAGCCAACTACATGCATCATCTCATTAATCTTCCCAACAACCATTTGGAACAGATATGATTACAGTATCACACTCATTTTGTAGCCAGAAAACTGAAAGTTCAGACATCTGACAAATTTTTATAAATGATCTTTATTGCCATTTATCTCTAATTTAAAAAAAAAAAAAATTCTCTTGAGACTTATTTGACCCAAATGTTACTATAGAAGTGCTTTGTTTGATTTCCTAGTATTTGGGATTTCCAGTTATCTTTCTGTTATTGACTTCCAGCTTAATTCCAGAGAGTTCTTACTCTTTATGATTCCTATTCTTTAAAATATGTTAAAGTGTGCTTTATAGCCCTGGATTGGTCTTTTTTGGTGAATATTCCACAAGAGCTTGAGCAGATTGTGTATTCTGCTGTTCTTGGATGAAAATGTTCTGTATCTGTCAATTAGATCAAGTTGATTAATGATGCGGTTTAGTTCAACTAAATCCTTATGGATTTTCTGCCTACTGCTTGTATCAATTACAGAAAAAAAGAGGATAGAAGTCTCCAATTTCCTTAGGGAATTTGTCCTTTTTTTTCTTGCAGATCTCAGTTTTTGTCCCCCATATTTTGATTCTCTGTTTCTAGGTGCATACATTCTAAGGACTGAAGTGTTTTCTTGAGAAGTGACCATTTCTTTATCCCTGTGATTTTTCTTATTACAATGTCTATTTTGTCTGAAACTTCATTAGCTACTCCAAATTTATTTTAATTGGGTTTTTCAGGATTTATCTTTTTCTCTTTCCTTTCTCCTATCTATGTCTGTATATTCAAAACAGGTCTCTCATAGACGACATATAGTTGGATCTAGCATTTTTACCCATCTTGACAATCATTGTTTTTTAATTCATGATATTCACTTTCTTCTCCCAGCATATCAGCTATATACTTTTTAAAGTCTGAAAGCTATATATTTTTTACTAGAGTTGGAATACTTGTACGATATCTGCATTACACATTCAAATCCACATGTCCCTTTTGCCTAGCATCTGGTTGCTCAGAACAGATCTGTTCATGTGGATGGGCTTCTTCTTGAAGATAATAAGGTCACTTGTACTTGTGCAGTGAGGGTCAGCCTGCTCTTCCCACAGTTTCCAGATGACCCCTGAAACTTATCACCTATTATTTAACAAAGCTGACTCAAATCATTTTTTGAGCTCCTGGTAAAACAGATCTTTAAGCTACAATATTTTCCTCAAATAGCCTCCTTGAAATCATTTTATAGAATATATGCCCTTATGTTCTGAATAAAGTGTCTGGAGATAGTGGTAATATTTAGCATTATAAGGCTAACGACCACCGAACATTCAATTTAAAGATGGAATTATTTTGCTTTTTAGAAAAGCAAATCACAGTTCACAGGAGTTGAGATCAGTTAGAAGTAAGCTGCTTTCATCTCATGAATGAGAAGAATAATCTACAAACTGGCCATGAGATGCATAAGGAAATGCCAAAATTATTAGAAAGATCATCTTCCATTTCAATATTTCTATGGGTTTTGTCTGCTTTATTCTCTTTACAAATAAGAAACATTGTCTACCTTTGTAAAAAGCATCAACACCAAAGCAATCACTTTAAAATTCAATTCTGTGTAGATGTGGGACAAAAAGAAATCCCTGAGGAATGTGTGTGCATAACATTTGACATGCTAATATTTCTGTGGGAATGCAGTTTCAATATTTTTTCATAAAGAAGCAATCTCTACATTCTAACAACTAATATCTGAGGTGATAACTGTGGAGCAGAAAACCGGGCAATTTTTAAAATAATTTGACCCTTAAAATCCCTGCTGTGGAAGACTCAAATTATCTAGATTGGTTGTCATGGAAACCAGTGATCAATTTAGATAGCCATCTCCACTGACAAAGGAAGTCTATAGAGTCAGGGCAATCATCTATGCAATTTTAGCCAACTCCAGTCCCTCCCCCAACCACCCAACCTACACACACACCCACATTCCCAAGTCCCTTCCTAGTTTTGAGTAAATGACCTCGCTATTTAGGGTAAGAGAAAAATAGAAACTGGCGTTCACACAGATGGACTGTTTTTGCCTGCCATCAGAGACCTGGCCTGAGAATTGATTCAAAGTGTCAGGGATTGAATATCAAACTGCCACTGCAGCCACTTAACCTGGACTCTGCTTGTAAAAATAAAAGGTGAATATGCAACATTTCATGAGACATGCGGGAGTTAGTCTTATTTCAGTTTTTGCAATTAGAAATCCAAATTTCTATTCAGAGAAAAATTTAAAAGGCTGTCAAACATGAATGTTGCAAATGAGGTCCAAAGAGAGAGGAAAATTAACCTAATTGGAATAGAGCTGGGATAACCGCCTTCTATGAGCACACTTCTTTCGAGACAATGCTTATTTAAGCACTGTGCTTATGCCAGTCTCCTGTTTGTAACCCAAACCATTCATCTACATTCACTTTAGAATAGTGTTGGAAGATGCTTAACACTTTCTAAGGGTACTGCTAAAACAGCACCTGTGAGGTTAAAATTCTATACTTTTGTTTGTTGTAGTTATTCTCTATGGAACTAATTAGAGGAAACTTTGGATTTTTTATGGTTTTCCCAAATTATATACATATCCTCAAGTGGACTTTACAAAATTGTTTGAATTGTAAGAACTCCTTGTGTCAGCTTCTAAATAAATAAATAGTCTGATAAAAAGTATAATGGATTTTAGATGTTAATATACAAAAAAGAAATTTGAGGCTGAATGAAAATAGAGATAAAAGTGTTGAAATTTTCATGAGAAAGGATGCCCTGGGTAAGGATAATGGGATCTCTGTGTTTGAACAAATCTTTTTGCCTCATTGTACAGATACATGAAAAAATTGGAAAACAGGATGGATGTTTCTTGACAGCTTTATTTTAAATCTATAGTTAACTATGTAGATTCTGTAAACTTCTTAAAAGATATGAAGAAGACAAAATTTATATCTACCAATATACAACAGTGGAAATTTAATTAGGTCTATTTACCTCCAATAAGGGGTTTCCCAGGTATCTCTGGTAGTAAAGAACCCAACTGCCAATGCAGGAGACATAAGAGATGTGGGTTCAATTCCTGGGTTGGGAAGATCCCCTGGAGGTGGGCACGGCAACCCACTCCAGTATTCTTGTCTAGAGAATCCCATGGACAGAGGAGCCTGATGGGCTACAGTCCATAGGGTCACGAAGAGTCAGACATGACTGAAGAAGCTTAACGTGCTCACACTTTTAAATAGAGAATATAAATGCTAAAGTCATTATTATTCATCTTAACTTACTATTAACTTTGGCATCATATTTCCTGGAGACCAAGAGAAAAATGACCATGTCACCATGTCACTTTGCTATTCCTACCTTCTGACTTAAGGAAGAAATTAGATTCTCTGGAAAATGGAAATATTTACGTGGAGCCCAAATGCTCAAGATAAAAATCATGATACCGTACTACATAAAGAGGTAATAAAATAGCACAGTTCGAATAAATATAATAATATAAAAATTAAAAAATGACATAAGTAAAAGCTAAGGATATGATTTGAATGTCTCTATGAGTGGCTATTTTTGTGAGGTTCTAAATAAGTAGACTTATATAGTTTCCTTATTTCTAGTGACAGAAGAATAAAACCGGTGGATTATGTTCTGTAGTATGTCAATCTGAAAAAAACATTTTCTGATCAATGATTTTGTCTTCGTAGTTACAGGAAATCTTCAAATTCATCACACAGTTGCTCTTCCTTGCTAGACTTCCGTTTGACCCGAGATAAACATAGTCAGTATTCCTTGAGTATAAAACACATCTCAAAAGGGATGTTTAGGGTCCTGGTTCTGGAAAAGAAGAGTTAAGCACATTTCCCTTTGCATTTTCCATTAAATGCACCTATGAACCAGGAATAAATTCCTGAAGCAGCTATTTCAGGACTCGATAAAGTAAACCGTAGCAAGTGATTTGAAGAAGAAGGCCGGAACTGGAAGTCCCACTGAGTTGGTATTGAGTTTAAAGTTTTGTTTCTCTTTTTGGATTTTCTAGCTGGGAATCGAGGCACCTAGAAACCCAGAAGTGGGCACTGATGGAGAAGGTGCCCAGTGGGAGGAGCCCCCTGGGTGTGAGGAGTGGGAAGGTGGCTCTTTGGCAGGGCCAGCTGCCGGGGGCGCGGTGCTGCTGGGGGCGCGGTGCGAGTGAGTGAGACTCAGAGGGAGGGTGGCCTCCTCTGCTAGGGAGGGGTGCGGTCCCAGAGAGCGGGCAAATGTGCTGCCTCTTTTCGTGTCTGTGCTTCTTGGTGCCAAAAGAAGGTGCAGTTATGAGAAAGGAGGCAACGCAGGATAAATAAAGACCCAAGTTTACAGGAGAAGTGGGGGAGCCCCAGGAAATGAGAAGGAACCAGAGAGGGCATGGATGTTGGAGCCCCTGGCAGTCACCCTGATCATCTGGGCTTATCAAAATGACACAGGCAGGAATCTGGTCCTAGTTAGCAGACCAAGGACCCAGAGGAATGAGCAACAGGGCAGCTTCCAGATCCTACACCGAACCCTGGGAGATGCAGCCCTGGGAAGATCTGAAAGGCACTGAAAAGACTTTGAAAACTGAACACAACTTTGGAACCTGAAGCTATGCCAGTCAGTGGCCAACTAAACCAAAACTACCCTCGTTAAACAAGTCTCAGATTGCACAGGATACAAGCTAACAGTACTCATCATAGGGAAAACAACAAATACTTCAGTTAGTATAAAAAAAAGAAAGAAAGAAAAAGTCAACTGTCAAATCCCAATTACCAGATTATACAGATGTTGCAATGATGGAACAAAGACTTTAAACCAGTTGTTATAAGAGTGTTAAAACAGTTACTGGAGGATGATTGAAACTACACTAATTTAGAAAGCTTTGTCAAAAAATTTTAAAGAAGAGATCACAAAGAAGCAATTGCAGTTTGGAAATATAAAATGTGATAATAAAAACTGGATGAAATTGATAGAATACGTAAAAGGAAGGAAAAAACTAATAGAAATATTTTCAGTGTGAAAAATTCTTGCCTTTCTGTTTAGCTCTATGATATTTCTCAAGAATACCGGTGCAGGTGCATTGCAAGCTGCCAGTGAGATATCATGAGCCTAACCCCCAGATGTGAGGGTCTGAGTGATTTTGTCTTTATTACAATCAATACCATGACACATTATTTTATAAAGTCAGAAAATGTACTGCAATTCCAGAGAAAATATTTCAAATACTGGTGCACTGTGAATGATCTTTCCTTTAAAAATATCACGACACCTCTAGGGAACCAATAAAATTTTCTGCATACTTTCTGGACTCTTATAGTCTCTTAATCAATACTAGTTTGGAGCTGATGAATTCAGCATTAATTGAAAGGAAACAGATTATTAATGCCAGACATTCATGTTAGCCTCATAGTCCAACAGGATTCATTTTTGAGATGGGCAAATTAAAGGTTAATTCCTATGGCAGTGAAATACCCAGTGAGAAGCCACAATCTGTTTATATAGTGCGCCTTTCCCTTTAGTCCAAAAGGCATGTAGATTAGCTAATGCATTCAAGCATAGACCAAAAAGTCAAGTATCTAACTGCACCTTTTTCAATAACTCAATGGTATTCTATTATTTATCCTGGGATAAATTTCACCAGTGGTAAAATATAGACCTAATAGTTCTCTTCTTATCCAGGGAAATATAGAGATAAATGAATTTAGAAATTCCTATCTACATGGTGTACAAAATTTATTCCTGTTTCCATTGTTCTAGTTCTTTGACTGGTGAGATGAACAGAATCTTTATGTTCAATAGGACAGGATTGACATGTGCACTCAACAGGCTTTTTAAGATAATTTGTAATGTACTTAAGAGATGAACTAAATTGATTCTAATGAGACAGAATAGTTGGATAAATAGTGTATTAATCACAGTTCTCCAGAGAAATAGAACCAATAGGAGATATATCCTCATATATATGAGGAGATTTATTATAGAAATTGGGCCACACAATTCTGGAGGCCAGGAAGTCCCATGGCCTGCCATCTGCAAGCTGAAGAACCAGAAAAGCTGGTGATGTAATTCAATCAAGCCCTCAAGCTAGTGACTTGGGGCAGGAGGTGTGTGGGCAATGATTTAAGTCTCAGTTTAAGTCTGAAGGCCCAGGACCCAGGATCACCTAAGTCTGAGGGCAGAAGAAGATGAATGTTGCAACTCAAGCAGAGAGCAAATCCTTCCTCCATTTTTTTGTTCTATTCCCAAGATCATTGTATTGGCTGATGCAAACTTGCATGAGTGAGGACCATCTTCTTTACTTAGTATACCAACTCAGATGATGATCTCCTCCAGAAACACCCTCACAGACATATCCAGAAGTGATTTTTTACTGGCTATCTAGATGTTACTTAGCTAGATGGACAGAGAGTCACACAACTATACACTTTGAGCTTCCATCCTTCTTAGAGCACTGGCAGTTACTGGCAATCAGTGGTGGCTTTGAGAGAACAGAACAACACTTAGTACAGTCTTTGTGGTTGCTAGGTACTTCCAACTCCATCACATCCTTTAACACATAACTCTTGTGAGTTGACAGGTATCAATTATTTGGAAGGATTGATGCTGAAACTGGAGGTCCAGTACTTTGGCCACCTGGTGAGAAGAGCCAACTCATTAGAAAAGACCCTGATGCTGGGAAAGACTGAGGGCAGGAGAAGAAGTGGACGACAGAGGATTAGTTGGTTGAATGGCATCACTGACTCAATGGACATGAGTTTGAGTAAACTCTAAGAGATAGTGAAAGACTGGGAAGCCTGGCATGCTCCAGTTCGTGGGGTCACAAAGAGTTGGGCACAGCTTAGCAACTGAACAACAATAAGAGGTCACACAATCCATCTAAGGTCACACTTGCAGTTGAGTGATCAGGTCTAGAATCAAATCTTATTTAAACCCCATCAGAAAACTGTCGCTCCTTCTGCCCTATGGAATCATCTCTGTTTATTTGAGTAGATGACCCACCTGTATGACACAAAATCCACGAGGCACAGTAAGATACAGGGAAAAAAAAATCTTTCCTTCCATGGCCCTATTCACTCTGTTCCCTTCCCAGAGTTATACACTATTAATCAGTCGATTTTATATGTTACATATACATGCAGGTATATTTACAAATGTATTGACATATATAGGTTTCTTTTTCCCCCCAAGTACAGTAAATCCAAACAGTGACTCTTTTTCAAAATATCTTAGGTCCATATATCAACAATTATGAAGTTTTCTCATTGCTCTTAATAGAGGGATAGAATTTCATTACAAAGATAGACTATAATTATTTAACTAGCTACTACAAATTTCTACTTGTTTCCAACTTTCCCTCTCCTCCTTTGAGTAAAAACACAAAGAATTGCCTTTTAAACTTACCACTATTATGTGGTTGGAGGATAGAAGCAAAGGGGGGATAGAATAAAGAAGGTAATACTGCCACTCATGACCTCCTCTGTGTGTGTGTGTGTGTGTGTGTGTGTGTGTGTGTGTGTGTGTTAGTTGCTCAGTTGTGTCTGACCTTTGCAACTTCATGGACTGTATGTAGTCTACCAGGCTCCTCTGTCCATGGGATTCTCCAAGCAAGAATACTGGAGTGGGTTGCCATTCTCTTCTCTACTTGATCTTCCTGACCCAAGGGTTGAACCCACGTCTCCTGCATTGGTAGGCAGATTCTTTACCACCGAGCCACCAGGGAAGCCCTTATCTGTGTAGTGGACATAAAAGTATCAATATCCAGATGAATAATATTTTAAAAATGATTAAAATACTATTTTAATACAGGAGAAGTGGACAACAGAGGATGAGATGGCTGGATGGCATCACTGACTCGACGGACATGAGTTTGAGTAAACTCCAGGAGTCAGTGATGGACAGAGAGGCCTGGTGTGCTGCGATTCATGGGGTCTCAAAGATTCGGACATGACTGAGCGACTGAACTGAGATGAACTGAACTGAACTGAATTAGGAGAAGCATCTGCCTTCTGAGACATGTGACACAATGAAGGGGAGTAATGATCTGAATAAAATGCCTTAGAAAAGAAAGAGGTAGAATGACTTAGGTGACACCTGGCTAAACTTTGTTCTCTTACTCAAGAGAAAGGCTATTTGTTTGTTTTTTTAATTGCATCTGAGTCAGTCACAATTAATTTGCAAGAAATATTTACACATTTATTTTTAAAGAAAATTATGCAATCCAAATTTCAGGATTTCACTCACTAAGACAGTAGCAGTCAAGAAAGGAAGTAGGCAAATTACAGCATCTTTAGGGCTATCTGCATGGTTAAGATAAAAGTCTGCATGGTTTAACCTTTGAGGAGCTGAGGATTGGAGAGAGAAAGAGACAGAGATGGAGAGGCAGATGGAAAGAAAGAGGGAGGGCAAGGAAAACCCAAGTAAGAAAATCATTCTATTAACTTGGTCATCCACTTACTACTTGTGTTTATTTTGTAATGAATGTGTAGCACTCAACTAGTTAGATTTCACTCCTGCTGTTGCTCAGTTCCTAAGTCGTATCAGCTCTTTGTGATCCCATGGACTATAGCACGTCAGGCTCCTCTGTCCTCTACTGTCTCCCAACATGTGTCTTATATCACTTTAGTCATGTCTGATTCTGTGCGATTACCCTATGGACTGAAGCCTGTCGGGCTCCTCTGTCCATGGGATTCTCCAGGCAAGAATACTGGAGTGGATTGCCACGCCCTCCTCTAGGAGATCTTCCCAACCCAGGCATCAAATCCACGTCTCTTACATCTCTTGCTTTGGCAAGTAGGTTGTTTACCACTAGCACCATCTGGGAAGCCAAAGTTTGCTCGGATTCATGTTCATCAAGTCAGTAATGATATCTAACCTTCTCATCCTCTGCCGCCCCCTTCTTATTTTGTCCTCAATCTTTCCCAGCATCAGGGTCTTTTCCAATGAGTCGGCTGTTGGGACCAGGTGGCCAAAGTATTGGAGCTTCAGCCTCAGTATCTGCAATGAATATTCAGGATTGATTTCCTTAAAGATTGATTGGTTTGATCTCCTTGCTGTCCAAGGGACTCTCAAGAGTCTTTTCCAGCACCACAATTCAAAAGCATCAGTTCTTTGGTATCAGCCTTCTCTATGGACCAACTCTCATCCTACTCCCTGAAAGACAGTCACTTATGAGCTCTGTGTTTTTCAAGAAAGTATCATACAGTGAAGTATAGCATATGGCTGTCAAATGGCTATTCTTGCTTAACATAATTTCTGTGCATAAACACTGCCTGATGCTGCTAGCCAGTAGGACCAGTTAATCCTAATAGCAGACTTTAGTGAATTCAGCTGAAGCCAAAGAGCTATAATTATTTACGGCACAGAGGTAATTAGAAGATCAGTTGAGAAAGTGAAAGTATAGGAAAATATCCAGCATATTTCACCAATGAACCAGAAAACCATCTTTTTTTTTTCTACATTACTATTGGTCATTGTGTTTTATACACAATTATTTCTTTGAGAGACTACAAATGAACACTGCCCTGAAGATATAGCATTGCAGAGATGTAGCTAACATAATTCTCTGGCAACAAATTTAATTCAAAAGGATTAAGTATATTCATAGAATTTAAACCAATCAAATCACAAAGCCAATTTCTGAATTCATTTTCCAGCTAGCTTAATTATACAGCCCCAAGCTCTGACTTCTCATCAATTACCCAAGTTGTAAAAATCCAAGCCCAGTTCTATGAAGTATTAATCAACACACCTGATATCGGAAAACAGACTTTACTATGTGTCTCTGTGCTGAAAATCAAAGCAGTCACCACTGTCTATTTAGCCATAGTCAACTTAAAGAAACGTTAATATATGAATTACATACTTTTTCAAAGCTGCACTGGTTGAGCAGACGAAACAGCAAAGCAGTTAAGGAGCAAGGAAAATAAAATTTGCTAGTGACTGAGCACCAAATGAGACAATTTTTAAAAGCAAAAGAAAAATGTCAAATAGGAGAGGTTGCAAATAGAAGAGCTGTTTAAACGTGGTAAAGAAGATGTAAAGCCACAGCGGGTCATTAGGGACCCTCCCAAAACTCCACGAGGCCCTCTCCCCTACCCCAGGTGATGTCAGGGCATCTGGTGCTCAGATGGAGTTAGACTAAAGGTCAGAAGCTGATCCAGTGCCAAGTGTCTATGTCATCTCATTAGGGAAATTTCCCTCCAAAAAACTCCGTAACAATGTGCTCCGTGTGGATGTCAACCATACTTCAGGCAAGTTAAAAAGATGAAACATGCAGTTAGTGAGAGCCCAGTAACTTTGCTTTGCTTTTTCTCTATTTGTGGCAAGGCAGAAGTGCATGACTCAATAGATTAGACATCTTTATGTACAAAATTGTCAGATATCAGAAATGCGAGACCTACAGCTTGAAGAAGAAAAACAGTTTTGGAAAGGAATGGAGATTAATTTCAATAAATAAGATTAAACATGTGTACAAACTGGTATTTTCCAGAGACACATGATATTTGGGCCAAACTTAAATGAAATAAATTTTATACAATTAAAATTTACATGGCACCTAGAGATGCACTCAAAAGAACTTCC
The DNA here is from genome assembly GCF_033118175.1 of Dama dama. Taxonomy (NCBI): domain Eukaryota; kingdom Metazoa; phylum Chordata; class Mammalia; order Artiodactyla; family Cervidae; genus Dama; species Dama dama. The sequence continues at coordinate 14,952,638 of NC_083691.1, read as the reverse complement.
AAGATGCTATGAATTTCACTGTTAAATCCCATTTTTATGACAAGCAGAGAAGCCTTAAAATTGACCAAATACTTATGACACAACAAAAAGCACTGTATTCAGTAACTTGTATTATTCTATAATGGAAAAGAATGTGAAAAAGAATATATATATTAGCTCAGATGCTCAGTTATGTCTGACTCTTTGCAACCCTATGGACCATAGTCTGGCAGGCTCCTCTGTCTATGGGATTTTCCAAGCCAGATTACTGGAGTGAGTTGTCATTTCCTTCTCCAGGGGATCTTCCTGACCCAGGGATCAAACACATGTCTCTTATGTCTCCTCCATTGGCAGGCAGATTCTTTACCTCTGAGCCATCTGGGAAACCCATATATGGGCTGTATCTGAAATCACTATGCTGTACATCTCAAACACTGTGGAACTATACTTTAATACTAATAATAGTAATAATAATAAAATCGACCAAAAATGTCCATTTTACAAACCCCTCTCCTCTTTGATTTCTCTTCACTTTTGTTGAAAATCTAGTGACCACAGAATGAGAAAACAATAAGATAATATATTTGATATTTACTGTCTAAAAAAGGAAAGTAGATAAATTTTTTGTTTGTAATTCAGAGTCAAAAGTAACATTTAGTCCTGGCCAAGAAGTAGGTTAAGTCCCCTCCCTGGTCACAAGGTCCACACCAGATAAAAGGTAACATCTCCCTCCTGGGACTCCAGAAGGGGTTTCAGCAGAACAGAATGCCCTCCTGCAGCAAAGCTCCCAGCCCCTCCTCCTCCCACTCCCTCAACAGTCTTGGTCACTTATCTCTGGAAAACCAGCTTCCTTCCTCCACTCGCCCACCATTAACACCCAGGCTCAAATGATCTGAAAGGTTAAGAGATGTGAAAACTTGTTCTTTCTCATACATAGGGTAAATCGAAGTGGAGAAATTTCCATGATGGCTCCGTGGGAACAGAGACCAGGGTACCAACTGTACAAACTCACCCAGACACCTCTGCTCTGGCCTCTTGTTTAGGTTCACGTGAAAGTGAAAGTGTTCGTCACTCAGTCCTGTCTGACTCTTTGTGACCCTATGGACTGTAGTCTGCCAGGCTCTTGTGTCCCTGGAATTCTCCAGGCAAGAATACTGGGGTGGGTTGCCGTTCCCTTCTCCAGGGGATCTTCCTGACTCAGGGATCAAACCCCAGTCTTCTGCATTGCAGGCAGATTCTTTACTGCTGGAGCTTAGATGATTGTTATCTGCTTCCACAACCCCAAAGACTTTGCTTTTTCATTTACTTCTTGTGGTTCCTCCTCTATACTCTGCTTGTGGTAGTCATGGTAAGAATATGTTCTGTTTGAAGAAAGCAAGGTTATTGGACGTAACGTATTTCTATATAGATTTTATACCCACATTACCATCCCATGAGCATAAGGAAGAGATGGGTTATTCAAAGGTGATAAAAGGTAGAACCACAACTACAGTTTAATTCTCATAACTATTCTCAAGACTGGGGTACTCACTACACACTAAGACAAGAGGAAACTCACCTTTGAGATGATATACATAGCCTCGACGGGATATGTTTCCTATTCCTTCACTGTCTTTCAGTCCATATCGTACACACAATCCACTGATTTACATCTAGGTTATTTCCTCTCATTATCATCTGAATGGCTAAATCAGGGAAGGCAGAATTCTGTTAATAATAGAAAAATAATTTTTAAAAAATTTAAACATTGGTGAGTGGGTATACATGTGTGCTCAGTTGCTCAGTCATGTCCACGTTTTTTGCAACCCCATGGGCTATAGCCCGCCACCCTCCTCTGTCCATGCGATTCTCCAGGCAAGAATACTAGAGTGGGTTGCCCTTTCCCATTCTAGGGGATCTTCTCAATCCAGGGATTAAACCCTCATCTCCTGCATCTCCTGCATGGGCAGGCAGATTCTTTACCACTGATCTACCTGGGGAGCCCCAGATGTTTGTATATAACCATAAATAATTTTGGAATTTAAATGATACATTATTAAATACATGTATCTGATTATGTAGTTGATAGGTTATGGGAGAAACAGCTTTTACCTTTCTTGTATTTTATAACTTATAAAAAGCATGAATGATTTTACTAGGAACTAAGAAAACATTATTTTTTAAAAGATAGCTGTCTTGAAGGGCAAATTGTTCACTTTCTTAGTTGGTTCAAATGAAATCAAAGCTTTAGAATACACTTTTTAGTTGAAAAATTATTGAACTTTAATATTATATGTGAATATATGTATGTCTATTAAATTCAAGGAGATTTTAATGAGTTTATCATATAGAATTTATATAGTGAATAATATGAAGGACTATAAGTATCTTCAGACAATGATCTTTCACTTAATGTCAGCAATATCTACTCACTGTTACTTCCTTTATCCATAAAATGGAAATAATAAATCCTCATAAGACTACTGGGATAATTCAGTGACTTTAACAGAGGTAGTATGAGTGAAGAGATTAGTCAAGTATTTGGCATATTATAAACATGTAGTGTACAGAAGCTATTATTTTATAAAAAGTGAAAAAGCATTAGAGAGGGTTCTTCATTTTTTAATATTATGGAGCAGTTTTATAAGTGATCCAGTGATCTTTGTGCAGGTTTCAGAAGAGTGAATTAATTTTGAAGTATATAATTTCAGGGCTGGAAGAGACCCTGGAGATTGACTTTGGTAATTTCCAGTATATAGGTGTGGGCCAAAGGCTAGGCACGTGACATGCCTCATACCAGAGAATCAGAACGTTTGGGGGATGGATACTTGGAATTTGAAAAGTATCTTCAATTTACCTACAGTTTATATGAAACGATTGACCTAAGAAGAGTCCGCATCACTTCCTACTCTTGTATGTAAATGAGAAAGCGCAAACAGACATGTGTATTACAACCCAGGAACAGTAAGTAATGTATCTGCAGCCCCAGAACTCATTACAGCAACGCAGAAAGTGCCCACCCGAACTTAGGACTTCCGGTCTCCTCTGTCCCTCTGTCCTTTTAAAAGGACCATTGCATGACAGACTGTGATCACTTTCTTTTACTATCCACCGACACTGTTTGCACTACTCTCACCAAGGGTTTATAGACAGCTTTGAAAAAAGATGGTTTTTAAACAAAACTTGGCTTAAATGAGACCACAGTACACCCTTTGCTCTGCTTTTTTAGGGTCGTGGCTGCATCCTGACAACCACAGTGAAGACCTTGGTTCAACAAAGAAGAAGGACCATCTCTGATCTCAGTGGGGAAGGTTCTTTTTAATCACCACTGGGAATGATTTCAAACAGCAGGTATTTTTAGCTTTATCTGAAAGCTAGAAGAAGTGTGTGTGCTGCGTGCCTGTGTGTAGGTGGTGTGTGTGTATGTGATGTGTGTGTGTGCATGTGTATGTGTATTGTATATGTGTTTGTGCAAGTATGTGTGTATTGTATATGAGAGAGAGAGAGGACTTGGGTATCATACGTGTTTACTTCACTTGATCTATTTTTATGCATCTGTATCCTATAGTCTGGACTTCCCAGGTGGTGCTAGCCATAAAGAAGTTGCCTGCAATGCAGGAGACATAAGAGATGCAGGTTTGATTGCTGGGTCGGGAATATCTCCCGGAGGAGAGCATTGCAACCCACTCCAGTGTTCTCACTTGGAGAATCCCATGGACAGAGGAGCCTAAGGGGCTACAGTCCACAGGGTCGCAGAGTCGGATATGACTGAAGGGACTGAGCATGCACACACATATTGTATAATCTGCCAGATTGCACAACAGTTAGTGCAAGAGGTAAACAGCAGAGAAAACTAAAATAGGCTTTTTATTAATTAAGGTGATTGTTTCAGTGTATCCTCGTAGGTATTAACACCAGATAATATGAAAAAAACAATCAGGGAAAAAACTCACGTACTGAATTCAAGCTGTATGTCTGTACTGGGAAAAGATTGTCTTTTCCAAATTAGATTAACTACCAGTAAATGCTCTTTTTATTCAAATAACGCTTGAGTACTTCTCTGTTTCCTCATTTCCTGAAAAATAGATTTTAAAAAAGCATTAGGCTCCCTTCCAGCAACAGGAACTCATAGGAAGAGAAATAGTCCCAATAATAAACTGGTAGGAAAAGTGACCGCTCTGCAAGGGGCTGCCTTCTGGTGCCAAAGCTCCCCTCCCCATAGGTGGGGAGAACAGAGTGGGTGGAGCTGGTTCTGTATTCCAGGAGGAGGGACAGAGCCCTGTTACCTCTGCACAGATGCTCACCTCTCGGGACTCACCGACTCTTCCACTGTGCAGTTAGTATTTTAATTGGATTTCTAAGAAATTGTGAGCATCTCATCCATAAGGTTGCATGATTTTGTTAACAAGAAGACACAACCTTTAAGGAAAATAAAAAGTAAAAAAGTAAAACAAAAAACACATACACTTTACCCACTAGGTGAGAGAGGAAACTCCTCTCGTTTGGTCTTTCTTAGTAATCTGCTGACAAAAATATAAATATATAGAAGAAAAAGCTCCTCGCTGCAGTTTATAACACCTTGCTGCTTCTGCTGCTAAGTCGCTTCAGTAGTGTCCGACTCTGTGTGACCCTATGGACAGCAGCCCACGAGGCTCCTCTGTCCATGGGATTTTCTAGGCAAGAATAATGGAGTGGGTTGGCATTTCCTTCTCCCTTCAGTTCAGTTCAGTCGCTCAGTCGTGTCCGACTCTTTGCGACCCCATGAATCGCAGCATGCCAGGCCTCCCTGTCCATCACCAACTCCCGGAGTTTACTCAAACTCATGCCCAGCGAGTCAGTGATGCCATCCAGCCTTCTCATCCTCTGTTATCCCCTTCTCCTCCTGCCCCCAATCCCTCCCAGCATCAGGGTCTTTTCAAATGAGTCAACTCTTTGCATGAGGTGGCCAAAGTATTGGAGTTTCAGATTCAGCATCAGTCCTTCCAATGAACACCCAGGACTGATCTCCTTGAGGATGGACTGGTTGGATCTCCTTGCAGTCCAAGGAACTCTCAAGAGTCTTCTCCAATACCGCAGTTGAAAACCATCAATTTTTCGGTGCTCAGCTTTCTTCACAGTCCAACTCTCACATCCATACATGACCACTGGAAAAACCATAGCCTTGACCAGACGGACCTTTGGTGGCAAAGTAATGCCTCTGCTTTTTAATATGCCATCTAGGTTGGTCATAACTTTCCTTCCAAGGAGTAAGCCTCTTTTAATTTCATGGCTGCACTCACCATCTGCAGTGATTTTGGAGCCCCCCAAAATAAAGTCTGACACTGTTTCCACTGTCTCCCCATCTATTTCCCATGAGATGATGGGACCAGATGCCATGATCTTAGTTTTCTGAATCTCAAGCTTTAAGCCAACTTTTTCACTCTCCCCTTTCACTTTCATCAAGAGGCTCTTTAGTTCCTATTCACTTTCTGCCATAAGGGTGGTGTCATCTGCATATCTGAGCTTATTGATTTTTCTCCCGGCAATCTTGATTCCAGCTTGTGCTTCTTCCAGCCAGCGTTTCTCATGATGTACTATGCATATAAGTTAAATAAGCACGGTGACAATATACAGCCTTAACATACTCCTTTTCCTATTTGGAACCAGTCTGTTTTTCCATGTCCAGTTCTAACTCTTGCTTCCTGACCTGCATACAGGTTTCTCAAGAGGCAGGTCAGGTGGTCTGGTATTCCCATCTCTTTCAGAATTTTCCAGTTTGTTGTGATCCACACAGTCAAAGGCTTTGGCGTAGTCAATACAGCAGAAATAGATGTTTTTCTGGAACTCTCTTGCTTTTTCGATGATCCAGTGGATATTGGCAATTTGATCTCTGGTTCCTCTGCCTTTTCTAAAACCAGCTTGAACATCTGGAAGCTCTTGGTTCACATATTGCTGAAGCCAGACTTGGAGAATTTTGAGCATTACCTTACTAGTGTGTGAGATGAGTGCAATTGTGTGGTAGTTTAATCATTCTTTGGGATTGCCTTTCTTAGGCATTGGAATGAAAACTGACCTTTTCCAGTCCTGTGGCCACTGCTGAGTTTTCCAAATTCGCTGGCATATTGAGTGCAGCACTTTCACAGCATCATCTTTCAGGATTTGAAATAGCTCAACTGGAATTCCATCATATCCACTAGCTTTGTTCATAGTGATGCTTTCTAAGGCCCACTTGACTTCACATTCCAGGATGTCTGGCTCTAGGTGAGTGATCACACCATTGTGATTATCTGGGTAGTGAAGATCTATTTTGTACAGTTCTTGTGTGTATTCTTGCCACCTCTTCTTAATATCCTCTGCTTCTGTTAGGTCCATGCCATTTCTGTCCTTTATTGAGCCCATTTTGCATGAAATGTTCCATTGGTATCTCTAATTTTCTTGAAGATATCTCTAGTCTTTCCCATTCTGTTGTTTTCCTATATTTCTTTTGCACTGATCACTGAGGAAGACTTTCTTATCTCTCCTGGCTATTCTTTGGAACTCTGCATTCAAATGGGAGTATCTTTCCTTTTCTCCTTTGCTTTTCGCTTTTCTTGTTTTCACAGCTATTTGTAAGGCCTCCTCAGACAACCATTTTGCCTTTTTGCATTTCTTTTCCATGGGGATGGTCTTGATCCCTGTCTCCTGTACAATGTCACGAACCTCCATCTATAGTTCATCAGGCACTCTGTCCATCAGATCTAGTCCCTTAAATCTATTTCTCACTTCCACTGTATAGTCAAAAGGGATTTGATTTAGGTCATACCTGAATGGTCTAGTGGTTATCCCTACTTTCTCCAGTTTAAGTCTGAATTTGGCAATAAGGAGTTCATGATCTGAGCCACAGTCAGTTCCTGGTCTTGTTTTTGCTGACTGTATAGAGCTTCTCCATTTTTGGCTGCAAAGAATGTAATCAATCTGATTTCAGTGTTGACCATCTGGTGATGTCCATGTGTAGAGTCTTTTCTTTCTTGTGTTGTTGGAAGAGGGTGTTTGCTATGACAGTGCGTTCTCTTGGCAGAACTCTGTTAGCCTTTGCCCTGCTTCATTCCGTACTCCAAGGCCAAATTTGCCTGTTACTCCAGGTGTTTCTTGACTTCCTACTTTTGCATTCCAGTCCCCTATAATGAAAAGGACATCTTTTTTGGCTGTTAGTTCTAAAAGGTCTTGTAGGTCTACATAGAACCGTTCAACTTCCGCTTCTTCAGCGTTACTGGTTGGGGCATAGGCTTGGATTACCGTGATATTGAATGGTTTGCCTTGGAAACGAACAGAGATCATTCTGTCATTTTTGAGATTGTATCCAAGTACTGCATTTCGGACTCTTTTGTTGACTATGACTCCTTCTCCCTTACAACAGCTTAATTGTCCGCAAAGCTATTTATTTTTTTTTTTTTTTTTTTCGCTTTTTTTCACAAAACTATTTAAAGGAATTGGGATCAGTCCTTGTTTCCTTCCCCAGCAAAGCTACTTTCTAACAAGCGACCTGGGATGAGTTGCTGGATGTTTCAAGGTTCAATTTCTTCATCTGTGAAACAGGGTGATTTGCAGGAATGACTCTCCAGGCAGTGTTTTGCCGGAGTCCAGCTTCTGGGTGCTCCCAGAGCCACCATGCACATCTCTTACAGACTGCCTTCTGTGACATCACACCAGGAGCTGGAACTCTGCCTATGGTTGGGATTTTCATACCATAGAAATTGGCAGATACTAATTTTTTTCTGAAGATCTATAGTTAAACATTTGCCTGATTTAAATGTTTTGATAATTTATAAATGATGAAGATTTAGCATAGGTTTAATGATTTATGTGCCTAGTCACTCAGTCGTGTCGGGCTCTTTGCAACCCCACGAACTGTAGCCCGCCAGGCTCCTCGGTCCATGGGGATTCTCCAGGCAAGAATACTGGAGTGGGTTGCTATGCCCTCCTCCAGGGTTTCTTCCCAGCCCAGGGATTGAACCCAGGCCTCTAACATTGCAGGCAGAGTCTTTACCAGCTGAGCTACAGCTGCTACTTTTTGCTCTGATGAAATTAGCGCTCGTTCTCCTCTTCCCTAAACCACCTTCAGGTTTTAGCCTGACAGTTATATAGCTATCACTAAAGAGAAACCGAAAGGATATGAGTCAAGGGGGAAAAATGGTACAAGAAAAATCGCAGCTGCTCACTTAATGTGTATATGATGTGACCACAAAAAATTTTGGCCCTGCTGAACCTGTGTTTCCTCATCTGAGAAATAAATAAGGTAAATACTTTCTCACAAAGTTTGTGTAAAAAAACTGAGAAAGCAAAAATAAAGATCCTAGCTTGCAAAGCATTTAAAGAAAACAATTTAATTCCCCTGCCTTTTTGATCTGGAGATTCCAGGAACTTCAAATAACTATTATGACAAAATACAATGCATTCATGGTATGCAAACCCAGAGATGCCTGTTAGGATGCTATGTGTGTGTGCTCAGTCACTCAGTTATGCCCTACTCTTTGCTACCCCATGGACTGTAGTCCACCAGGCTCCTCTGTTCATGGGATTTCCAGACAAGAATACTGGAGTGGGTTGCCATTTCTGTTCACCTGAGCACTCTGCAAATATGAGGAAGTGCTAAGCAGACAAAACATCAGATAAGAAGTCCCTGAAGAGAGGAAGTGTTTGCAGAAAAATTTAACTCTTATCCTGCCGAATAGCCACTTTACACACAGTAATAAAGAAAAGCAATCAAATGCTGGCAATTATGATTTAATTACAATAGAAAGAAATTTAAATTTGCTTGTCAATGATGTAAAAGATGGTGTTATGGTCTTTAGTAAATAAAACTCCATACATCAGAAGAAGATGCTCTGTAAATACTGAATGGAAACTAATCAGTGATTTCTTGGGTACATGTTGCTTTAGGTTAAATATCTTTCATAATAGTAATTTGAGCTTGCAATTTTTTTGCCCCGACTTGCAAAATATGTGTTCTGTTTGCAGATGAAATCCTAGATGTGCATAGAACAGTCATCTTATGTACAATCCCCGGACTGTTTTAAATTTTAGTTTGGGTCTTACATAATGTCACCCAGCCAACCCACTGCTTATTTGTCAAAGACTATTTACAGAAAAATAAGGGGCTACAGAGAATATACATCCTATTGGAAATTTGTAATAAAGCAATCTAATTTACAAAGCCCTTTTCTCTTATGAAGCCATTTGGGGAGGAACATAAAGGAAAAACTGCATTCAAATTAAGAGAATGTATTTTTTAATCTCTTTTGAAAAGTTAGCTGAGATCTTAACATAATAGCTGCGTTATTTTTTATAGTTTTTCTGTTCTTGTTTTTCTTCATACATCCTATAGTCTACTCAATGACTTCTCGTCATTTCTTTGTACTGTTAAATGTAAAGTGTTTCTAAATGTGTATATAAAGGACTGTTTGAGAAGGGTCATGCCATGCAGTAAATAAGCATTCATATGTCAAGTAAGGATTGAAGTGAACCCTACTGCTTAACTTGAAAAACCATCAAGAGAGGTGTTTCTTTTTTTCATTTTGCCCGAAAAAGTTGAAAAAAGAAAAAATCAAATTGATTTATATCAATCCTAAATAGTCACTCATTTATTCCCCATTGTATATACCAGTAACTGAGCCCCAACCCCACTCCCAATTCCCATAGGACAGCATCCAGAAGGTTCATGACCTCTGTCTGAGTCCCAGGAAGAATCCAGTGCATGCACGTAACATCACAGTAACTGTTACAAGGAAAAACTACGGAAGATATTGTTTAAAGTCATATTAAATAAAAACATGTTATTTAAAATCGGAAGTCACTTAGGAATCTGCACAAGAAATAGAAAACACTACAGGGATTTAAATAGAAAATAATGATCTTAGAAAAAATTTGGTGGTTCAAAAAACATTTTGGAAAAAAGCTTGGTGAGTTTCCAGGAATGAATTTCAGAGTGAGAAACACACCAGTGATCTCATTCAGGGAGACCACTACAAGAACTGTTGTGTCAAAGACCCACATCAGAGCTCTGATCTAGGAAACTGGGCAGCTAGGCATCAGCAGTGTGCACCGCGGGGGTCACTGGAGCAGCTGCCTCTGGTCACTGGGAAGCTTGAGTGTGACATTGCGTGCCCTATAGAAAGAACGCTGACCTTGACAATGCTGCTAAAATCTCAGAAGCAGCTCAAGGTCGCAGGTAGACACCTCCACTTCTTTATTTCCGTGTTCCGCATCGTGAGAGCATCTAGAACTCAGTTGCAAAGGGATCTGAGAGTCCAGTTTTGGCTTTCTAATCTTTGCAGTAATCAGCAGGATGGGAGGCGAAGGGACTGGAATTGATCTGCTGATGCATAGCATCCACACACCATTTCCCTGGTTCAGCACAAGAGCATTCACATGTATCATATCTAATCCTCACAAACCTCCCTGTACTTGGAAACATCCCCTAGATATTCAGTTCAGTTCAGTCACTCAGTCGTGTCTGACTCTTTGTGACCCAGTAGACTGCAGCATACCAGGCTTCCCAGTCCATCACCAACTCCCAGAGCTTGCCCAAATATTGAGAATGAGGAAATGAGATTTAGCAATAAAGAAGGTGGGCAGATTATGTTTACTGAACACCTACCTATGCCAGACACAGTTCTAGATGCTTTATATCCATTATAAATCACAAGGATTTCCTTAATCCTTCTAATAGTTTAATGGTTATAAAATAGCAAGATTATACAGATGATATGGAAGCTGAAGGAGGTAAAATATATTTACCTGTGTAACACCCAACTGGAAAATTTGCCATTCAAATCCTTGTTGTCTGACAGTAAAACCCATAATCTTTTCATCAATACATTTTTAAAGATACTTTTAGAAATGCTGTTGTTGTTTCCTTTGTTGCTAAGTATACCATGACATGATCAAAATAACACATTGATTTATTGATAATAGCTTCCTGAATAACTGCTCTTGAGTAAGAACGTGGCTTTGTTCATTGATGGTTAATTCCCCTTTAGTCTAGAAAACACATTGTCTAAATAAATTGTATGTGTTGAATCATAATATTTATACAAATACACACATGTTCCAGTATGTGTTCTTCTGTCATTTTATCTTATACTCTGAGAACTGTTGTTGTTGTTTAGTCAATAAATTGTGTCCAACTCTTTTTTGACCCCATGAACTGCAGTCCACCAAGCTCCTCTGTCCATGGGATTTCCTAGGCAAAACCGTTGGAGTAGGTAGCCATTTCCTTCTCCAGGGGATCTTCCCAGCCCAGGGATCAAATCCATGTCTCCAGCTTTGTAGGCAGGGTCTTTATGAGCTACCTAGGAAGCCCATACACCAAGAACAGTAACTTTTAAAATATTGCCTTTATCTTACCAATAATTATCAATTTTTTATAGCAACTAAATAGAGTTAGATTATTGAAGTCTAGGAAAATATGTGCCAGATTTTTATGTGGCCAAAGAATAATTTTATTTCAACAGCATCACTTTTACAATGAGAAATGATTCTTCCAACCCTGATGGCAGAAGACTGAGAATGAGGAAATGTGACTTTATCTTGAAAACACACATCTGACTCTCAGAGGGAACAACATAGGTACCTAAGCCCCTCTTACTCTAAGAAAGCATCAGCATCATTTCCTTTCTGGCCCTTGTGGGCTCAGCACACAGGTTTTGTGGTGAAACAAGTATAAGTGTGTGTGCGTGTAGTCATGTCTGATTCTTTGTGACCCCATGGACTGAAGCTCACCAAACTCCTCTGTCCATGGGATTTCCCAGGCAAGAATACTGGAGTGGGTTGCCATTTCCTTCTCTAGGTGATCTTCCTGACCCAGGGACTGGACCTGCATCTCCTGCATTGACAGGCGGGTTTTTTTTTTTTTTTACCACTGAGCCACCAGAGAAGGTCTTCAAAAGAATATAGATATGATTAGTGGATTGAGACATTTAGCCTCTATTAAAAAATTTAAACAAACAAATAAACCGAAAGCAAAATTTGACAACTGACTGGGGATTTTATCTGGAAGGCCAGGACCCACAAACACGGTATTCTGACAAGACAGTATTTTTTGTGAAGGAGCGAAGGTGAATGACCCATGAAATATGCAATCTGGACTGGCAGGAGCCCAGAGACCTGGCTGAGAAGATATTAACACCCTTTTCCCAGGCAACCTGCCAACTGGGTCTAACATGGAAAACTTTTTTTTTTTTTTCTTTTCAGTTTCATTATAGAGCAGAACTATTAACCACACTGACAACTAGAAACAGCCTGTTTTCCTGATAACTAGCCTAGGTGTTAAGTTAGAGATGTCTAATCATAAAAACAGGTAGTTGTATCACGGGAGAAAGATGGGCAAGACCTGTAGCTACACAGGAAGTGGTACCAGACCACGCCTGATTACAGAGAACAGAAGCAACCTGAGTTTTAATTCCAAGCACCTTTCCTTGTGCAAAGATTGGAGATCTGTTTTTCCTTGGGATGAAGCTTTGTTTTATTTTATGTTCTTCTGTTCCCTACCACCACCCACCTCAGCCCCATAGCATGTTCCAAAAAATTCTTTGCTGTAAGAAGTTCAGTGTTCTTCTTATGCATGCAGTTTTGGAAATAATTAAGTCATGTTGTCTTAAGGTTCTCCAGAGACATGAAAGCTTGAACATATGTATATATGTGAAGAGGGGGCTCCCAGGTGGCACAGTGGTAAAGAATGCATCTGCCAATGCAGTAGACCCAGGTTCAGTCCCTGGGTTGGGAAGATCTCCTGGGGAAGGAAATGGCAACCCACTCCAGTATTCTTACGTAGAGAATCCCACAGACAGAGGAGCCTGGCAGGCTACAGTCCATGGGGTCACAAAGAGTCGGACACAACTTAGCTACTAAGTGCACACACACAGATGTATGTGAATGAAGGGGAGAGGCTGACTTTAAGAAATTGGCTCACATGTCCTGCAGATCACATGGCAGTGATCTGTTGATGTTGTTTCAGGCAGAACCCCCCCATTGCTGGTGGGAAAAGGGGGTCAGTCTGTTCTGTTCGAGCCCATAATTGATTGGATGGGTCCCCACACACACCATAGAGTGCAATCTACTTTACACAAAGCTCACCAATTTAAATGTTAATCATGTTCAAAAACACCCTCACAGAAATGTCCAGACTGTTTCACCAAATGTCTGAGCACTGTGGTCCAGCCAAGTTGACACATAAAATTACCCACCACACATGCTACCAATAAGAATATTTTTGATAGTAAAACTGGGTTAGAGTAATATTTGCATGAAAAAGTAGCTACTTTAGGGTAAAATGAAAATATATGCAAAAGGAATTAGCACATTCCTTAGATTATTGAACCCAGTGAGAAATAGAGCAGTGGTTGGTAGCTGGGTCACTATGCTGGCAAGCAAAATCGGTACCATGTTCATCGAGCTGTTGACTGGCAAAAATGAAGAAAAAATCATGAAATACTATATAAAAATAAAGTTTATTTTTTTAAAAGAGCTCATTAGGCAAGAATGCTTTATTTAAATAGAAAAGATTAAAATCTTGTTTCTTTAAACCCTTTTCAAACTGCCCTGAACTTTTTGGACCTTCTGTAACTGAAGCTATTTTTATAGACTCATTCCACAGAGCCAGTAGAAGAGAAATATAGTTATGTAAATATAGAGTCAAGGTAGTGAAAATTGTTGACTGTGAACATTGGAACGGCCTTACATAATGCATAAGCTGAATCCCTTCTTCTTATACATGAACAGTAAAAAGCCCATACAGGTGAAATGACTTATTTTAGGTTATATAACCAGATAATTTTAATTATACTGATTCCTAGTTCATACTTTCTTCATTAAACCTGAGTTTAAACTCCAAACAGAGTATTTTAAAATAATAATTCAGACACTATTCTAGGTAAATTGATTGAAGGAACCTATATCATTGCCTCTCCTGCCCTGATACCTGACAAAATGAACAAAAATCAAACTGACAGCATCCAGTAAAATACTATAAGAAAACGAAGGGAGTGGAAATCAATGATCTTTAGAAAACTCTGCCAAAGAAGAAACAATTTTGATGTGGCTCAGTATTATTTCTTCCTTCTCCAATTTTAAAAAGCTATTCTGTTGGAAAGATAAAATGTAAAAAATCTTGAACTTTGAAAGACAGGGGAGAGGAAGAGAAGAAAAGGGAGGAAGAAGAAGAAGAAGCCAAAGAATGGGAAGAAGTGGGGGGGAGGAGGGGAGGGCACGGCGGGGGGCAGGGGGACAGGGATGGGAGGGGAAGGGGAAGAAGAAGAAGATTCCCAGTATTGAACTTTTCCCTTGAGAAGTTCAAATGAGGCAGGAACTCCCTGAGAGCCTTAATTCCTTGCCAGGTTGTCTAGCTGAAATGGGAAATAATCAAAACTCTGAAGGTGTTCTCAAGGGCTTAGGTGATGCTCACAACTCTGAGGATTGAATTTTGATAAAATGTATTGAAAAGAATCTCAGAGAGAGAAAGTAGTGCTATATACTATCAGCAGCTGCTGCTCAGAGTGCTACCCTTAACCCCTTCAAGTGTGTATTGAGAGGGGACCAGAAAATCATGAGGAAAAGGAGAACTGCACCATATCAAAGGATGCCCGGAGAAGGCTAGACAAATGAAATGACCATATGCACACTGGCCAGAGAGGAAACAGAGTGTATTTGTTTTATTTAGCTAAATGCCTGGAGTCTCTCCCAATTGATGCTTTTAATTTGGTTCCCACTCCTGTAGTTCTTATACTGCCAGAATTTCTCCTCTAAACATTTAAATTATTAGGTGCTTTATCCTAGAACTACAATCTTCAATCAGCAAGTCAGACCCCAAATAACCCAGATGGGGACAACAGAGGATGAGATGGTTGGATGGCATCACTGACTCAATGGACATGAGTTTGAGTAAACTCTGGGAGTTGGTGATGGCCAGCGAGGCCTGGCATGCTGCAGTCCATGCAGTTGCAAAGAGTCAGACATGACTGAGTGACTGAACTGACTGAACTGACTCACAATCTTCATACATTTTGCTGGTAAAGTTTTAAGCCCCTACCGCTCCAACACACACATATATACACTCACACATAACACACACACACCCACAAATACACACACATATACACTCATGCATAACACACACACACACATACACACATATATGCACACACACAGACTCACACATACACCCTCACTCACTCCCACTCCCATCATGGTCACATGTATTGGCAGTTCCTTCAGGACAGGAAACCACAGCTTCATAATTGTTACCTTTTCTACTTGGTGGTTTTTCAAATTATGCCTTCCTGTATCTTGGGTATGCTTTTGGAATTTTACCAGTTACTGTAAATCAGCAGGTTGGTATTTTTTTTAATACATTTGGAAATTTCAGCCAAGATTCTTTCAATCATTTTTATGCCCTTCTCTAGGATGGTAATTTGCATTTTTTAGGTAACTTCCAATTCTTTCTTGAAGTTCTCCATTTCTTCACTCATTTTACCTATCTTTTTAACATCTGGGTTATTTGGGGTCTGACTTGCTGATTCACTGATTCTTCTTCATATGTCTCAAAAGTCTTGATAGCATGCTGGACCTTATCTCTGAAAATACGGTAGAATTTGCAGCAAAAAAAAAAAAAAAAAAAGCATTGAAATCATTAGCAATATGGATATTTTAATGACGTTTATCATTCATTCAATGGACATTTATTTAAGCCTCATGATGTGAAATTCCCTTCATATAACAACACTCCAGCTGCTCAATGTCCATTGTCAGAAATAAGAATCTTGGGACTTCCCTGGTGGTCCTGTGGTTACAAATCCGCCTGCCAATGCAGGAGACACGGGTTCGATCCCTGGTCCAGGAAGATCCCACCTGCCTTGGGGCAACTAAGACTGTGCATCATAGCTACTGAATCCACATGCCCTAGAGCCTGTTCTCCACAACAAGAGAAGCCACCACAATGAGAAGCCCTTGCACCGCAACGAGGAGTAGTCCCTGCTCTCCATAACTAGAGAAAGCCCACAGACAGCAACGAAGACCCAGCACAGCCAAAAATAAATAAAACTTTTTTCTTAAAGGAACTATGGACTCAAAAGAAATGATTAAAAAGAAAAGAAATGCGTGTCTCCAGTGCAGGTGAACAAAGAGCTGCAAATGCCTTAGGAGGGACCTCAGAGACTCAGAGGAAATTGTGTGGCAGTTGTTTGAGTGCATCAACATTCCCGTGTATCATCAGCAGCCTACTCTGTTTGAGTCTTTGTGACCCCATGGACTGTAGCCCACCAGGCTCCTCCATCCATGGGGATTCTTCAGGCAAGAATACTGGAGTGGGTTGCCATGCCTTCCTACAGGGGAATCTTCCCAACCCAAGTATCAAACTCAGGTCTCCTGCATTGCAGGTGGATTCTTTACCAACTGAGCTACTGGGGAAGACCCCTTCAAAGCATCAGGTTATCTTAAATCAGGAAGAACCTCCACATAAAACTGTATTTAAGTGTATAATTCACAAAGTGTGAGAAAGACACATTTAGTACTAGCTCTACCCTGAATTCTGGTTATAGGGTGCAGGGCACTTTAAGGAAGGAATCATTGATATCAGCAATGTTTTGTTAAAAGTTAGACTGGCCCAGGACTTCCCTGGTGGTCTAGTGGTTGGAAATCCACTTGCCAATGGGGGGGACATGGGTTTGATCCCAGTTCAAGGAAGGTTCCACATGCTTTGGGGCAACTAAGCCCTCACCTACTGAGCCCACACACCACAACTACTGAAGTCCATGGGCTCCAGAATTCATGTGCCACAACTACTGTGTGCCCTAGAACCCCTTCTCCGCAACAAGAGAACCCATTGTGATGAGAAGCTTGCTCATGGCAACTAGAAAGTAGTCCCCACTCGCTGCCACTAAAGAAAGCCCATATGCAGCAACGAAGACCCAGGGCAGCCAAGCTTAAATAAAATTAAAATATTTTTAAAGTTATATGTGTCCCCATTTGTGTGGAAAGCAAAACTCAATTTTCTATTTTAAAATTCCCCAAATATCTCAATGAATTAATATTTTTTGTCTATAGTATTAATAGTTGAGGTGTTTTACTACTAAAGCCAGAGACTAAAAAGAAAAAAAAAAATCAAAATCTGTCCTGTAGATTAACACTATAGCTTTCACAGATTTCAAGGGACCTTTAATGCAGAGAAGCAATCTAAGTGGGAACAGAGTACCATTTTATGATGAATCCATAAAAATAAATCTCTAGTATGTTTGCATGAGGGGACACTGGGCTTTTCCTTAAACTCCAAAATCAAATGGTAGGTCTTATGATACTATTCAACCTCATGAGAAAAGAACGAAGAGAAGCAAAGAGAAAATGAAAGATGACTCTCAGTAGAAACCAGTTCCATAGTCTACCAGCTGCTATTAAAGTAACTCTGCCTTTTATTTTCCCTAAATTTCTCTTTTATACATTTACCTACCTAGTATTTACCTACCTAGTATTAATAATCTGAAATCTATATTACATTTTTCTTTAATTGGTTTACTCAATAATTTTCCAATCAAAACTAAACCAACTATTTATTAAAAATCTAAGGGATGAAGTAAACTTTAATAACTTTTACCTAAAAGTATTATAAGAGAGTTTAAAATATGTTAAAATCAAAAGTTCTATGAATTTTGACTTGTACAGTGATACCAAAGATAATGAGTACTTGTGCAAGTGCTTGTATATAGATATAAAACTGCCTTTCCAAAATACTTTTTACTCAGACCTAACAATGTTTGGCTATTTATATGATGTTTACAGAGAAAGTCTTAACTTATATATTAATATAGAAGTAGATTGACACATATGAAACACATTTTAATGCATATTCTAATTTCAAAGAGGATAGAAGAATCATTATTTCCTGGGCAAACAAAAGTACTTTTCCAAGATTTCCCATTATTTTAAACAAGGAAAGATTCTGTCAAACTTAAGGAATGTTTCTCAAAGCATAGATAGACATGGCAGATGTCATTCATGTTCAAGGAAGGTGTGAGTTTAACAAATCACTAAAATAGCACCCTGTTTGAGTATGTTATGGGTATAAAATGCATAGACAGTGATAATAGTGTCTGAAGAATTTTATCAACAGTCTGAGTTGAAGCAAATGCTTCACATATTGTTATCTCAAGAAAACAGAAGTAAACCTTTCTGAAATTAACTTGCCTTCACGTGCACTGAGCAGTATGTGTGTTGGAGAATGAGGCGGACTTGTCTATGTCTTGTCTTTCTTTCTGTATTAGTGGGGTCTGTTTACTTGGAGACACATTCATGCCAATCAAACGTGTCTGTCGTTCAAGTCACAGAGAAAGAGGAATTGCAGTTGCTCACTTTGTACTCAGAAATCATCTGTGTGGTGCCAGCTTCTGAAAGAAGCAGACTAGGTTTTTGGCTTATTCCAAAGAGGGCAGTTGTTCAAAGAAAAACTTTAATGCAAAGCATTTAGAGTAATGTTATGTAAATAAGTAGTAGGGCTGGAGCTCTGGCTCTTTTTCTCTTCATTTCCTTAGCTCTGTGATTTTCGCCTTGAAAGTTTACTTCAAGTTTCATATAGCCTCATTATTTCTACTTGGCATTTTCTTTAAGACACACAGCAGCTGCACAATATTGATAAACTCTAAGAAGGATAGACTAGACTACATTGCCGTGGCCTCAATCTAAATAGACCATGTGTAGAAACTCTGAATTTGCACTATTTGTGTTGCAAAATCTTCACCTCTATTTTATATTTTAAAAATTCAGGGTCTAAAATCTCTACACAGTAAGTCTCTCAGAGTGTCTTTATTCTAATGTAATAATCTCCACATTTAGTATATTACAGTTGAATTGGATAATAAAATTTCAGTCTCAGAAATGATTAATAAGTAGTCAAGATGGGTCTAAAAAAAAAATTCTTCTTCAGTAATGTCATTCTTTTTAAAGTTCTTGTGTCTTTCAAAATAAATCCAAACTGTCCATTGAGATCTTATTAAGAAAACCATATCAAGAAAGGGACAGAATTGCCAAGCATAAAATTATGGGTGACATCACAAAGAAAAAGGAAATGATATGAATTTCCAAAGTGAAATCAAGAATAAGAGTCATTTAATAGAAACAACATAAATGAATAAGGAAGACCTGGGGAGTATTTGCAACAAGTATTCAGAGGGAATTTTTTTTTTAATTGCTCATAAAAGGAAACATACAAAAATGCTGATAGAAAAATGGACAAATGGGATGTCGAGCCAGTTTATAACAGAACAGGAAGTACAAACAAGAAGTGTATAAAATCCTAAAAAGTTATCAATATTCAAGATTGATAAGACAAAACACTATTAGGCACCAGTACTGAGGTGTAGAAACAGACACCATCATCCCTGTCAGTGAGACCCTCAGAATGATTTCTATATCTTTCTAGAGGAAAGTTGCTGATGACTATTACAAGCTTACCAAGATCATCCTGAATACTCGTGGCTTTACATAATCCACATAACAACTCTGTGAGTTACTGACAATCTTGCCTTTATTGTACTTGTGATGGAACAGACACAGTGAAGGTTAAACTGTTGTCCAAGTCACAGGAGAAGGGGGCCGACAGCAGGGACAAAGCTGGGATTTTAATACAAGTCCTTGATTCCAGAATTCATGCTCTAAATTCCATGCTCAAATGCCTCTGAGAAGAAACAGGAATTTAGGAGTGGGCTGGGGACAGTGTACTGGAGTCAGACGGAAGGACTTTTCAGAGATGGGCATCTCTCAGAAAAATCAGACAAGACAGAAGCGCTTCGCTGGGGTTTATGAGACAGTCAGTGGCCGCAAATGCCCAACCCAATCCACTTTTACTGATATGCAGTTTAATTTTCAGTTTTAAGCATTTGCATTGTTTTCAATCTCATGTGTTGCCCTAACAGCCATGTTCTTTTATTAACAATGCTAACAATGCTCTACAGAATGAAGGAATGGGAGATGTGCTTGCTTACTACATAAATTTCATCAAGGCTTTCAGTTCAATTCAGTTCAATTCAGTCACTCAGTCATGTCTGACTCTTTGCAACCCCGTGGACTGCAGCATGCCAGGCCTCCCTGTCCATCACCAACTCCCAAAGCTTACTCAAACTCATGTCCATTAAGTCGGTGATGCCATCCAACCATCTCATCCTCTGTCATCCCCTTCTCCTCCCACCTTAAATCTTTCCCAGCATCAGGGTCTTTTCAAATGAGTCATTTCTCCCCATCAGCATCAAGGCTTTAGTCAGTAATTATTTATTAGAATAATGAGCTTTCCTGAAGCACTTGGATGTTTGTTGTAATTTTTTGATAAGATGTGTGCTCTGGGAGGATGATGAGCCATTGCTCCTTCAGCTCCTCTGTTTTCACCCCCAGAAGAAAGGATGTCCTTAATAAGTTCACCCATCTTGGGGAACTGGCCTGTGCCACTGTGGTGCTCAAAGGGTTCTGCCTCATTAGTGTGGTGATCTTCAAAGGTACCCAGGATTTCACTGAAGACAGACCTGGCAGAGCAGTCCTGAGGGGCCCAAAGCCCTGACATAACTATTTAGGACAGAATTCTTTACTCTGCAAGAGCAGCAATAATGAGGCACACAGGAAATGAAGGGACTTTTAAAAGCATCAAAGACATCTGATAACTTTGGCTAATGCCACTTGGGTGTCATATCATTTTACCTAGGAGCAAAAGTCTACCTAGTCATGTATTACTTGATATTGTAAACTATACATGCCATTCAAATCAGAAAATAATAATTCTATGAACAATAAATACACTGGGCATGAGAGGTAGACGTGAATTGTGGTGTTGCAAATTCAGGGCATCTTGTTGATTATTTACTGAACAGAATAGTCAAGCTTTACCTTTTCACTGATTTTATTTTTTAATGTGCCCTTGGGAAAAAAAACTTCAAGCTTAACCATTTTCTTCTTGCTTTAGAAAAGATGGAATAGATATGCTTTTCATAGTCTCCTGGGAAGTATAACTCAACTATCATTCTACAACGTTAGTTAGCAAATCAAATCAATGTCAACCTCTCCTCACACACCTGCCCTCACACACCTGTTGCAATCTATATTTGTGATTCAGTGTTGTATGGGTGTAATTTATCTGTTCATTTTTTAATCAAGTAACTACCGACTCTACATGTACTGTGTGTTGATACAGAAATCAAAGACTTCCTCCCAAGTCCTCTTTCCAGGGCTCCTTTAATAAAGGAGGTAATATAAACAATCTTAATACAAGGCAGAAAGTGGATTATGACATTGACTAATAAAGAATAACTCTGTGAGTATCAAGGAATTAAGGAGATATAAAATCGTAAAGTCCACTTGACTGCTGAAACTGCATGTGGGCAGCACAGTCAAACCCCCATTTGTATCCACTGTGTGAATGAGTAACTTAATAGCAGGAAGAAAAGTACATTAAAGCAGTCATGCACAGCACATCATAACTGTTTCCCAAGTTCATGCTCGTTTGTTTCCATCCATTTCATATTGCACATACTTTAAAATATGCTCCTAAACATAGTATTAATAGATACACTTAGACCTTTTCATGCATTGAAAAAAATACTTCTGATTTGTGAAAATAGGTGTGCATTTCTGTGCACACCCCCATGAGAAAACAGAACTCTAATGAGGCAATTTAATTTGCACCAACAATGTATTTAATGTATTGGCATTTATAGAAATTAGTACGGCTCATAAGGAATTATGATTGTATTGACAGCCCCCAATCAAAACAAGGTGAATATTTTGTCTTTTTTTTAAATTAAAGAATAGTTGATTTATTAATGTTGTATTAGTTTCTGCTGTACACTAAAGTGATTTAGTTATATACATATTCTTATATATTCTTTTTCATATTATTTTCCATTGAGGTTTATTACAATATAGTGAATATAATTCCCTGTGCTATACAGTTAGGACTTTGTTGTTTATCTAGTTTATATATAACACCAACCTGACAAGTTTAGTCTTGAATGAAATCCCTTCATTGGCTCCCTGGATAAACTGAGGCTGATGACCAAGGCATATACAGGACTGCTTGGTGGTGGGCGCACTAAGTGGGTTCCAGCCTTTAGGACTTTCTGACATTCTTTACACGTGTCAGGTGGCCACAGAGTTCTTCCTGTCTCAGAAAATCCCTCTGTTCTCTCTCCCCACAACCCTGTAACTCAGTCTCCTAGTCAACACTCACCTGTCTCTTATAATTGGATCAAAAGCTGCTTCATTCATGAAGACCCCTGCTCCAGATGTTTGATATCTGTAAACACTTTCTTGAAAGAACATGCATCACTTTATTAAAAATGTGGGTTTAGAGCTTTCTTTTTCTTTCCCTTTGAAGGAGAGCTTACTTTGTGTTTCCTGTTTGTATCTGCATTGCCTGTCGTGGGACCTGTGCACATAGTATGCTCCGAGTAATAACTGAGATGAGTGGATGGATAAAGGAGTCAATGGATGGATGAATCAGTGAATGAGGGCTTTCTATGGCATGTGCAGTATGAAGATGAGGTTGGGGAATGAGTGGGAGAGAAACGTGACCTTTTCGAGTCCACTGTAACAAACTTTTCCAAATTTTGTTCTCAAAAAATAACACAACACAGGATTTTAGGGTTAAATGGTGTGAATTTTGCATAAAGAATAAATACATCCCAAGTGGAAGAGGCGATGACAGACAGTCACTAATCTTGACCATAGATATATTTCACAGAAAAATGCACCTTTATCAGATAATATTACTAAATCTTATCAAAGCAAAACTTACATATGCATTTTACTCTAGTCATGAAATTAGTCAATGCAGAGAGGAGAAAATGAACCTAAAACATGAATCAGTGCAGCCCCGAGAAGGGCTGTCAGTGCAGCGGGCTCCACACTGCTGTGACGTATGTCATCTCTCTCTAAAACTTTCTAGCCATGTCTTCAGTTCAGTTCAGTTCAGTTGCTCAGTCGTGTCCGACTCTTTGCGACCCCATGAACTGCAGCACGCCAGGACTCCCCGTCCATCACCAACTCCAGGAGTCCACCCAAACCCATGTCCATTGAGTCGGTGATGCCATCCAGCCATCTCATCCTTTGTCGTCCCCTTCTCCTCCTGCCCTTAATCTTTCCCAGCATCAGGGTCTTTTCCAATGAGTCAGCTCTTCGCATCAGGTGGCCAAAATATTGCAGTTTCAGCCTTAACAACAGTCCTTCCAATGAACACCCAGGACTGATCTCCTTTAGGATGGACTGGTTGGATCTCCTTGCAGTCCATGTCTTAAAACTACATAACAATGAGTACTTAGCCCTGACAAAGTGCCAGACTGTGTTCTAAGTGCTTGCTACCACAGTTTACTCAACCTTGAAACAGCCTGAGATAGGTATCGTTAGACCCCATACTTAGACACACGTGTAGAAACCCATATTCAGAGAGAATGAACTGGCCCCCCACAGTATGCAGAGGGAGCGGGGAGACTCGTCTGTGAAACCAAGGTCTGAGCTCCTACTCTCTGCCCTCAGCTCCTCGGTGACTCGCAGATCTGGTGGCCCTGGGTTTCATTTTTGTCATCTCTAACACGTAAGGGAACTAGGAATTTCAATACTCCTCTTAAACACATTGTTTTCTGTTTGTTTTCTTTCTCCTCTGGAATGGAGATTGGCCAGAGTGGCTCTCACAGAAATACTGTAACTGAAGATAGACGCACATTTTTGTCATATATGAAAACACTCTCAGAAGTGGCCGCATACTCAGACACTGTGATCATCTGTTTACACAGGATAGGGTTGATGAGGGTTTAACCTTGCTGTCAGGATAAAGATCTTTCATTATTTCACTCTTCCAGCTGTAATTTGACTTGGTCTGTTTCATATTTTCAGGGAAACCTTCTCTGTACCACTGGAGACATGCTATGGTGACAGTTAGTTTGGGAGGGATAACTCATCAGAACACCATGATCAGCATCAACAATGGGGATTTTGAAAAAAAGTTGCAATGATATGACTCTCATTACCAGAATTTTTGTATCATATAATTCAATTAAAATATGAAATTAATTAAATGTTATGTCTGAATTATGGTAACAGCTGTGAAAATTATCTCTCTGTCTTCACCCTTGTGTCTTTCTAATTCATTCATGAGACTGTGGAAAAAAATGATCTTTGAAAATGCAAATATAGCCATTCCATCCCTGTGTTTAAAATGTTTGGATAAATTTTACTGTCTTCAAAGGTGTCTAAACTTTTCAGCAAGACCTAAATGTCCATCAAGACCTGCATTTCTATTTTTATGTTTTAAGAAAGCTCCAGACTGTTCTACATAGTGACTGTATCAATTTATGGGACAGTCACTATGGAGAACAGTGTGGTCCACACCCTCTCCACCCTCTATTATTTGCAGATTTTTTTGACAATGGCCACTCTGACTTTTTCCAGGTGATTCCTCATTGTAGTTTTGATTTGTATTTCTCTAATAGTTAGTGATGCTGAACATCTTTTCATGTGCTTTTGGCCATCTGTATGTCTTCTTTGCAGAGATGTCTATTTAGATCATCCACCCATTTTTTATTGGGTGCCTTTTTTTTTTTATATTGAGCTGTATGTGCCGTTTGTACATTTGGAGATTAATCCTTTGTGAGTTGCTCCATTTGCAAATATTTTCTCCAGTTCTATAGGATGTCTTTTTGTTTTGTTTACAGTTTCCATTGCTGTGCAAAAGCTTTTGAAGTGAAGTGAAGTCGCTCAGTCGTGTCCGACTCTTTGCGATCCCATGGACTGTAACCTACCAGGCTCCTTTGTCCATGGGATTTTCCAGGCAAGAATACTGGAGTGGGTTGCCATTTCCTTCTCCAGGAGATCTTCCCAACCAAGGGATTGAACCCAGGTCTCCTGCATTGTAGACAGACGCTTTACTGTCTGAGCCAGCAGGGAAGTCAAAAGCTTTTAAGCCCCAGCAATCCCACTCTTCAGCACATACCCAGGGAAAACCATAATTTGAAGATGCATGCACTTCAGTGTTCATTGCAGTACTATTTACAATAGCCAGCACATTAAAGCAACCTAAATGTCTATCAACATGGAAATGGATAAAGGAGATGTGGTACAAATATACAATGGGCTATTATTCAGCCATGACAAAGAAAAATAATGCCATTTGCAGCAACATGGCTGGACCTAGTCTTACTTACTGGGTAAAGTAAGTCAGACACAGAAAGACAAATATCACAATATCATTCATATATGGAATACAAAAAAAAAAAGGGTACAAATGAACTTGTTTACAAAAGAGAAGTAGAATCACAGATGTAGAAAACAAGCTTATGATTACCAGTGGGTACGGGGGGAGGATAAATTGGGATGTTGAGATTGACATATGCAAACTACTATATATAAAATAGACAACAAGAACCGACTGTGTAGCATAGGAAACTTTACTCATTACTCTGTAATGGCTTAAATGGGAAAAGAACCCCCAAAGCATGGATACATGTATATATATAACTGATTCACTTTGCTATACACCTGAAATTAACACAACATTGTAAATCAACTCTACTTCAACACAAAATTTTTTGAAAAGACCTGCATTTCTACCTGCTTTGTATGGCCCTTTGCCTCCTTGTACCTGATGTCCAGGAATCCTGAGTGGTGTTTCTCCAACATTTCAGCCTCGGCTTTGCTCTACTATCTGCCAGGAACCCCTACCCACACCCTCATGCAGGACCAATTCCTACATGAGAAAAAAGCAGAAGAAAAATGTAATTTAATAAAATTCATGAACATATTTGAAAAACTTTGAAACTATGTTAGTAAATATAATCCAGAAATATACATGCATGCTAAGTTGCTTAAGTTGCATTCAACTCTCTGTGACCCTATGGAACCCACCAGGTTCCTTTGTCTATGGGATTCTCCAGGCAAGACTACTGGAGTGGGTTGCCGTGCCCTCCTCCAGGGAGATCTCCCTGACCCAGGGATTGAAACTGTGTCTCTTTTGTCTCCTGCAATGGCAGGCAGGTTATTTACTAGGGCCCCCTGGGAAGCCCAATCCAGAAATGTATTTATGATCAAATTGGGTGTATGTCAGTAGTTCACAGTGAGTTTGACATTGTGAGATGTGTTGGTATAAATCACCATACATATTTTCATTAATTCATAAAAAATAAATATTATGTGATCATCTCAGTACATTGTGCAAAATAGTTTAATAGATTCTGCAATGATTTACAAGGAATGTCATAAGAAACAAGGAAAAAAAGAAACTACCTTAACCAGAAAAATTTATATGCAAAAAACTAGAAGCTATTTAATAGTAGAATATTAATTCAGGATAAAGTCAGGATTATTAGCCATGCATACTTCAGTTCAACATTTCACTGGAGGCCCTAGTCATGCAAGAATTCAGAAAATGGTAGGAGTTAAAGTTTCCAAATGTTGGAAAAGAAGACACCAGGTTGTCACTCTTTGAGATGATAAAATTGTCTAAATCTGGCTGCTGGAAAGCTTTTATGTTAAATTCTTATTGAAAATGGTACCCTTTGTACAACACAATGTTTATTTTTGACTCTGAGGCTCTGATAACCCTAGGTCTAGCATAGCTGAATTGAAATTTAAAAAAAAAAAAGTTTTTCAACTTATTTACAACTCATTTGAGGCACCCCAGTAAGGTCTGTCTAGTCAGGGCTATGGTTTTTTTCCAGTGGTCATGTCTGGATGTGAGAGTTGGACTATAAAGAAAGCTGAGAAGAGAAGAATTGATGTTTTTGAACTGTGGTGTTGGAGAAGAGTCTTGAGAGTCCCTCGCACTGCAAAGAGATCTAACCAGTCCATCCTAAAGGAGATCAGTCCTGGGTGCTCATTGGAGGGACTGATGTTGAAGCTGAAACTCCAATATTTTGGCCACCTGATGCAAAGTGCTGACTCATTTGAAAAGACCCTGATGCTGGGAAAGATTGAGGGCAGGAGGAGAAGGGGTTAACAGAGGATGAGATGGTTGGATGGCATCACTGACTCAATGAACATGGGTTTGGGTGGACTCTGGGAGTTGGTGATGGACAGGGAGGCCTGGCGTGCTGTGGTTCATGGGGTCACAAAGAATCGGACACTGAGCGACTGAGCTGAGTAGCATGGGTTTGGTTTACCAAAAATCACAGACAGTAGAAACAGGTTGTTAGAATTTAAAAGCAAGCAGCAGGGGGATGCTTTATCATCCCTTCCCTGCATTGGCATGGGAGACATTCCTGCAGGGTCACAAGGTTGGCCAAGCCCAGGACACACAACATAGGAAAGCTGAGACTGACAGTTGTGTATTCAACACAGAGGCTCAGAGCCTGGAGCCTCAGCGCACATTACACAGGCCCCCTGGGAGCTGTGCTTGGGAACAGAGAGAATAAGCAGGGCTTTCGGGGTTGGCTCTGTAGGATCATTGAGGTCAGGTACCCCAGTTCCCACAGGAGGATGTGGTTGACTTGTTTGAATAAGCCCACGGGCCGGCCGGAAAGCAAAGCCACTTCTCCAGGATGAGCGAGAACAAGGCCCGGTTTGCTTAATAACAGGAGTTTGTCTAGGGTTCCTTGTCTTCAGGATCAGAGTAAAGATAAGGGCTCGCAGGTGGGATTCAAGGTCTCCTGGTTATCCCAGATGTCAAGACAGCACACAGTGTAGGACCTTTGTTTTATGTTTTATACCACAAGGGGACTACATGTAAAATCCTTATTGAATAGTCAGCTACATTTCTATAAATAGACTATCGCATTGGAAAATACAGATTTTAAAGTACTTTTTACAAAAGTAGAAATAAGCAGAAAGAAACCAACAATACAGCTATCAATAGAGACTCAAAACTTTTCTGAACGTAACGATAAGCCTTTATTTGTGTGTGTGTTAGTCACTCAGTTGTGTCCTACTCTCTGCAATCCCGTGGACTGCAGCCCACCAGGTTCCTCTGTCCATGGAATTCTCCAGGCAAGAACACTGGAGTGGGTTGCCATTCCCCTCTCCATAAACCTTTTTTTAAAAATATTCAAATAAACAAAAAACATATCCATTGGTTGGAGGACTCCTTGTAAAAATACCAATTCTTCCAAAAACTTGTTTGAAAAATTAATTAATTTTTTCATGAAACTTGAAAACTGCATTGTTTAATTATATAGAATTTGCAGAAGTGCCCATTTATTGATTCAGGTGGAAAGAATCACTCTCCTTAAAATCATGATTTATTATAAAAATGTAATATTGAGGATGGTGTGGGCTGTCACAGACTTACAGAAACAAATCAGAGCAGAAAGAAACACAATACACGGCCCTGAAAGAAAAACAGAACCACTTCTGACTCTAACGAGAAAGCACTCTTCAATTAACAGGACAAGGACCATGATCCATATGCTTTTAAAAAGTGAAATAGACCCTGATTCCACTTCTTACCTTCTCCCCCAAATTAATCCCAAATGGATCACAGAATTAAACTCAAAGCCAAACTTTAAAAAAATATTTGAAGGGAATTGACAGAATATTTTCATGTCCCCAAAGAAAGAAAGAAATTCTTAAGTCTGCAATGCCCAACCCATGAGGAAAGCAAGCAATTATTAGCTTGTATTACATTAAAATTAATAAAGTATATTAAACAAAAGGCAATGTGAATACTCTGACCCTGGGGAGAAGATATTTGTAAAACATATAAAGAAATTGTTCGTTTTCATAATATATTAAAAAAAAAACTGGTAAGAATAAAAAAAGGGCATGTGTGCACACACACAAAATTAGATAAGCAAAAGGTTTGCGTTATCACTGTACAGAAGGGAAAACAGAAATATCCATTAAAATATGGAAATGGACTCAACCATCCTAAGTAATCATGAAAAGGATGAATAAAAGCGCAATGAGATAACATTTCACAATCGGTAGTATCATTTCAGTTCAGCTCATTTCAGTCTCTCAGTCGTGTCCGACTCTGCGACTCCAAGGACTGCAGCACACCAGGCTTCCCTGTCCATCACCAACTCCTGGAGCCCACACAAACTCACGTCCATTGAGTCGGTGATGCCCTCCAACCATCTCATCCTCTGTCATCCTTCTCCTCCTGCCCGCAGTATAAAATATTTCTAAAGCACTTCGGCATTTCTTAGAGATGATGGAATGCACACATGCATTTCCACTCCTAGGCGTGAGCCCTGGAAAATTTATTGTATGATGCAAGGAGCTCAAATCCAGGGCTCCGTGACAACATGAAGAGGTGAGGTGGGCTGGGAGGTGTGAACGAGGTTCAGGAAAGGGGGAACATCTGTATACCTACGGCCGCTTCACGCTGATACATGTCAGAAACCAGCGCAACATTGTAAAGCAATTATCCTCCAGTTAAAGATACATTTAAATAAAAAAATAAAATGCGACGAATTGTTAAAAAAACAAAAGAGGAACTAGATGACCAGAGTGAGGAGACCTGCGTCTGTGTGGGTCGTTGCCGCCCACCCCCACATCCCCACGTCCCTGAACAGGGACGGGTCCGCCGCACAGTCCTCTCCGGCAGCTGGCTGCAGCTGAGCTCCATCCACAGGGAGAAGGAGAGAAGGCGGAGGCCGTCCAGACGTGGCGGGGAAAGGGCGTCTTTTCCAGGTTCTCTCCGGCCGTGTTTACCCGGCAGCCCGCACCTCGGCAGCCCTCAGGGGCCGGCTTCATCCTGAACCCCGCCAGCGAACGCTTCACCCGCTAAGAGCACTGTCTCCGTGGAGCTCTCCCTGCATCTTCCCGCAAGCATCCTGCTCATGCCAGATGCTGCCTCCCGGCTACGACGCCTTCTCCAAAGCGGCCAGGGTCCCAGCCTTGCTCTCCCTGGTCCCCTCCGAGCAGTAGCTGCGGTCTGCGTTTGCACCGCTCTTCTCCTTCCCATCCTCCCTCACCCTTCTGTAGTGAAGAGTATTTTACCAGTTACCAAGTCTCTGTATTAAATGTTCACAGTTCTCCCTAGTGGATCTCAGCCGAATCCTGATGTTTACATGTTGAACAATGTTTATAGCAGCATGTTTTAGAGATGAAAATATATTGGAAAAATAAATATTCGTCAGTGGGAGATTATATAATTAAATTTGCTACACATATGCAAAATAAAGCATAGAGCAGTGAAAATAAACCACAGCTATACACATAAACATGTGTGCGTGCTAAATCACTTCAGTCGTGTCTGACTATTTGTGACCACATGGATTAGCCCACCAAGCTCCTCTGTCCATGGGATTTCCCAGGCAAGACTACCGGAATGAGTTTCTGTGCCCTCCTCCAGGGGATCTTCCTGACTCAGGGATCAAACTGGCTTCTCCTGTGGCTCCTGATTGGCAGACAGATTCTTTTGTTGCTGAGCCACGGGGAAGCCCACACATAAACATAAGTGAAACTAAAGAGTAACATGTTGATTAAAAAAAAAAAACAAAAAAACTGTGAAAGATTGCACAGAGACTATTCATAGAGGTACATTTTAAACACTGGCAAAGTCAAGTAGCATTTTACTTAGAGAATATATCCCTCTTTGTAAACTAAAATAATAAGGAAACCCTAAACAGAAAATCGTTCACCATGTCTACCCTCTGGGGACAAAATGATAAATGTGCTCAACTGAGTGGCGCCAATATTATTCTGCTTCTTAAGATGAGCCAAGTACATAGTGTTTCTTGTTTTAATATTGCGCTTTTAAAGCATGTCTATACATATATATATGTATATATATACTAATTCATCTTTTTATTTTAAATGTGTGTAAATAAGGCAAGATTTGTTAAGTCTAAAATCAAGAGAAGGTATCACAAGTTATAATAACACCAAAACTAAGGCTTAGATTTCCAAATCAACAGGCAAATATATTACTACAACTATGAGCAGTAAATTATTAGACAAAAATTACAGAGACTATATGATGAATGTAAATTCAAGGTAAATAAAAAAATATAATTACAACTTATATCAATAGGTGATTAATAAATGAGTCAAGTGTTTGAAAATAAAAGTAAAAAATTAATGCTAGAGATCACATCAATACTAATTGATACAACATCATATGTTCCTTTACTTAGTTACATTTTAAATAAATGAAATTGGCCTGATGCCAGGCTGGTAAGTATTTAGATTACAGTTATGTCTATTGGAAGTATATTACCACATCTTCTTATCTGACAGTAGTTACCAGGAATTTTTAAAATATCCAACTTTTCCTTCAATAAATCAATTGCTAACATAATGGTTTCTATGCAAACATTTAGAAATAATATACATAATAGCCCAAACCAGAAACCTCCAAAAGGTGCAGTGTAAGTAGCTTAAGTAACTGTGGTATATCCATATAATGAAATAACAGAATTGCTCAGAATGTTGTTGATAAAAAATATTTAATGATGTGGAAAATAATTATGATACAATGCTGATCACATAGAATTTTAGCACACACATGTGATTACACATATTAAAAAAGAGACATTGCCAAAATGTTGATTGTCTTGGTTCAAAATGAACAGATTTTGGAGTGACATTTTTCCTTCTGTCACTGGTTTGTATTATTTATTGTCAATGCTTTTTTTGTGTTTTCCAAGCATCCTTACCTTTGGTGTTTATTACTTTGACAATTAATTGAAATAAAGTAAAACAAATAATGCCAGTATCAGCAAAAGTATTTTTCTGTGGACATGTATCAAACAAGAGTAGAATTAATATTTTGTTCACCATGAGTACATAAGGATTTCCAGTTTAGTAAAGATGAGAGCGAGTGGTATCCATGGCCGCAAGCTTCTTTCATTCATGCATTCATGAAAGGTTTGCCTAAAAGAGAATTGCTACATTTAAACTATTTGCAGTGGGGAATCCATTCCTTTCCCTTGCCCCACTTAACTTCCTCTTAAAACCTGTCTTAGTCCTTCAGTCATGGGTGCAGTTCATGTACATCACCAAGTGGAGACATCCTGGAGCAAAAGATCTTTGTGCGGCAAATCAGAACTCAGCTCACGGGTTTCAGATTGCTGCATGTGCCTTTACACCTGATTGAGCCTCACTGGTTTTTAAGCATGAATTTTCAGCTTTGTGGAAAGTGGAACAACAGGGGACTTCAGTGATTGCTACCTGGGTCTTTGTTCCAATTTGAATTGTGTACAGGTCTTTTGTTTTGAAAAATGTCCTCTGATATAGGTCAGGCTTCCCTGGAATCTGGAGACTGGTGTTGGCTCTTATTTTTTCTTACAAACCTAGAACTATTTCCATCACTACAGGGAACCTGGAGGGTCACCTTTTACAACAGTTCCAAATGTGAATAGTGGCCAGAAGTTCTGGGAAGACAAAAAATAAAAATCCCAAGAACATCAGCTAGATAATTGAATAGGTGCTCAGCCCACTCTGGGAACCATTTTGGGAAATGTCCACATTTTCTGATTGGCAAACACCTCCAGGTCTAGTAACACGGCTGGCACAAGCTGGATTCCACTAGGTTGTGCTCTCACATTTTTAATGCAGAAGTGGCTGAGATACAGGCGGCAGTACTTAAAATTCTGACATTTAATTTTAACACAGCAGTGAGGCCGTTTGGTGCATGGTTGGGCAGGGAGTGCCCCCACAGCTCAGCCTGGAGTCAACCATTCTGCACATCTAATGCCTTTTAAGAAACGTCTTTTCTGCTTGAAGTAGACAGAGAGGTTTCACTGTTGCAACAGAGAGTTCTGTCCAAGAAAGAAACTGGCCAGGCCAACTGCATGTAGAGATAAGGGGCCCAAGGAATATTACTATGGGGGAATTTTCCCCTCCATTCCCATGGAGCATATTAAAGGCATTCATTCAGAAATTAAGCAAAAATTTTAAAAACATATCAATCACTTTCTTCCTTTCTTCCTTCCTGTCTTATTTTCCTTCTTTCATCTTGACTCTTTTTCCTTCTTTCTTTCTTCCTTCTTGCTTCCTTCTTTCCTTTTTTTTCTCCTTCTATTCTTTCTTCCATCATTCCTTTTTTCCTCTTACACGAGAACCACAAATTCAGAGGTTCACAAATAATAGAAAAGCTGAATACCCAGGGCCAGGCTAGATTCTGCAGACCGACTTCAGTGAGCGCGATCACACAGGGAAACCAGTTTTTACACAGGAGCTTGTGTTACACCATCACAGTGTTCTGTCCCAAGTGGAGTGGCTGGGACCTGGCGTCCTAGCTGGGTGAGCAGGAGTGCTCACCACACCTGCTTCAAGGTCAGGGAAGGCGCTGAGCCGGAGGCACTCGGAGACAGGACTCACACTGACTTTTCAGGCCCCAAGGCAGCCGCCACTTTGCAGCCCTGTGTCTGCCTAGGGCACAGGGGCCCCGCGCTTGTAAGCCCTGTTCCAGCAGTAGATGAGCAAGGTTAGTGCTTCTCAGCCTAACCATGAGCTGCAGGCACACGCGAGAAATTGAAGAAATCGGCCAGTAAAGCTTCCAGTCCCTTCAGGCGTAAAAATGGGAGATGAGGAGCCTGAAATTCGTTTTCTTACCTCACTCACTGTGGGCAAACTGCAAGGTGTCGGCTGTATTTCACAATCTTCTTCTTTCAGCTTGCACATTTTCTTGTACGAACTTTTCTATTGTAAGTTTCTGTATTTAGAGTCTGACTTTGGATTGAGATGCCTTGGGCCAAGAGAGAGAATAAAAACCACTTCTTAGGTTTTCTAGCTAGAATTCAGTTCAGTTCTCTAAGCCTGCCTTTTCCCAGCTGTGAACGGCATACCCAACTTCATTCTGGTGTGCAGAGCTGGTGAGATGGCCCATATCTGACAGCTGGCATAAAGTCAGGGCTCAGCCAATGTGTCAAGTTTCATAACCATGTATAACTCTATAGAATAGTAGCTTTCCTGTACTTATTTGTATGCTTATTAATTTAACACTCAACTTCTAGAAGGATGGGAGGGCTGTGGAAAGGCTGTTGGAGGGCAAGGGAGATTTTAATCTAGAAGTAATGTCTTCAAGGAGGCACAGATGCAGAGGACTGTGGACTCAGATGGGCAAGCAATGATGGTGAAATAATATCACTCTTCCTCTGGGGACTACAACCACTTCAGCTTCCACTATCCCAGGACTAAAGAGGAGCCACAGAGGAGGGAAGCTGAGGAAAATTAGGGAGGTGAATTAGAACATGTTACAGTCTTACAGCCTCGAATGGAGGTTGCTGCTGCTGCTGCTGCTGCTGCTGCTAAGTCACTTCAGTCGTATCCGACCCTGTGCAACCCCATAGACGGCAGCCCACCAGGTTCCCCTGTCCCTGGGATTCTCCAGGCAAGAACACTGGAGTGGGTTGCCATTGCCTTCTCCAATGCGTGAAAGTGAAAAGTGAAAGTGAAGTCGCTCAGTCGTGCCCAACTCTTAGCGATCCCAGGAACTGCAGCCTACCAGGCTCCTCCGTCCATGGGATTCTCCAGGCAAGAGTACTGGAGTGGGGTGCCATTGCCTTCTCTGAGAATGGAGGTTACCTGCTGGCAAATAGACCAGTAAGACTGTACTGTTTGCTACTGGTGTTAATCCCTAAGCACAGGTGAGTGTCAAAGCTTCAAAGCCTGCACCTTTTCTTCTTCTAAGTAACATGCCTGTGTGATGCACAGACTAATCTACTTAGAGTTTACACGCTTGTGAAAGAGATCTGAGACTGTTATTCCATCACTAAGCTGTGTCCAACTCTTTGCAACCCCATGGACTGCAGCACATCAGGCTTCCCTGTCCTTCACAATCTCCTGGAGTTGGCTCAGACTCATGTCCATTGAGTCAGTAATGCCATCCAACCATCTCATCATCTG
The DNA here is from genome assembly GCF_033118175.1 of Dama dama. Classification (NCBI taxonomy): domain Eukaryota; kingdom Metazoa; phylum Chordata; class Mammalia; order Artiodactyla; family Cervidae; genus Dama; species Dama dama. The sequence continues at coordinate 14,917,916 of NC_083691.1, read as the reverse complement.
TCGCTCCCTTCTCCTCTTGCCTTCAATTTTTCCCAGCATCAGGGTCTTTTCCAATGAGACTGTTTAGACACTTTTATTAACCTTTAAGTAAAGTTGATTTCTCATTCTTGTAATGGTCTATAAATGACTATAAATAACTATAGTCTATAAATGACTCTCAGAGTCTCTTGTTCATTAGCCCATCTCTTCACATGTATCTCGTGGGGAAAACAAAATTTAGAAAGATGGGGAAATAGGGAACAATGACTTCCTCAAGTGATTTGAAGGCAGAAAAGTTGATTGAGAATTATCCTAATTATCTCCCTGACCACACTGCAGCCTGTAGGTGGAGAGATATCAGCTGTAGCTACTTCTCAGACTAAAGAGACTGAAGTGTGATTTTTCACATTCGAGGTCAAGTTTCGGTAGATGTTTTTAGCATGCTGACGGTGGACCAGCATCCTAGTGAGCAAAGGGCGCGCTAAAGAAATCCACTGACCTCTGTCCCCTTGGTGGATTTATTTGTGTGCATCTCAGACAGGAAAGCATGGATTCCGTCTGGGTTTATCCACATTGAACATGCACTGGGGTTTGGTTTGGCATGAAGAACACCTTTCACATCTGTTTTGCTTTTCTGTTTCTGCCTATACAGATTCTTGTTCCTCCAAATCCTGAGGGATCGTTCAGTGTTAACAGCACGTGAGAGAACTCTCAGAGTAGAGCAGGCCGATTAAAACTGAAATTTTTACAGAGTAATAAGACACCAACCAATTGTATATTTTTAATGCAACAACTCAGGAAGGTTTATGTGGGGGTTCCAATGAAGAAGATAAGCAGATTGATTACGTAATGGTCACATCCCTAGGAAAAGAAACAACAAACATGAGTTACTGTTAGTTCCTATAAGGCTGCTGCATATAAACCATCTCCGACTGAATTTTCTTGATTGGCTTGAAGCAAGTTTGACTGTGTGAGAGCGCTGCGTGGGGGGAGAGGCTGTGATCACCTTCCTCGTTGGAAAGGGCAAGTTCCCTGTGCTGGGAGCTGTGGGGGATGCTTTTCTTCTCTCTGAAGGCAAAGGGAATCAGGCTCCATGTCTGGAGGTAGGGAACCCGAGGGGAGAGGAAGGAGGAGCTCTCGGAAGAGACGTGTGTACACCCCTGGAGGTAGGAGCATGTGCAAGCGTGGAGACCGCTCTCCACTGTGACTTGGAAATTCGGACGCACTCATCCAGTGAGGATCATCATCAGGTGATTCTGAGCAAGACGTGAGGCCGCCTTCTCTCCCCCGAAGTCCCCTGCAGCTTTTGGAGAGTGTTGAAAGGGTCCTGAATTTTTATGCTTCACAGGAAAGAACCATGGAGACTAATGGGGGAGCGGGGACAAGATATACAGTCCAGCAAATGTAACCCTCATCTCTGAAAATAAGATGAGAGTGTATACCTAGATTGGGGTAATCAGTAATCTGTCTTCATATCTGAGACAGTCATTCATGATATGCACATGACCAAGGTGATGGTCCCCACAGGAAGCCACATATCATGTACACAGAAACCACCATGTACCATCAACAAGAAAGGACCAGAGCTACGTCAGGAATTCATTCCTTCCCCAGGATTTGGCTAGCCACCCCTGCCCCTGTTCCCCTTTCTTCCAAATGAGACCTTGATGGAAGGTGAGGCTGTTCCTCAAGGTGAACCATCCCTCCCCATCTCCAGGCTATGCAGGAAACAGCAGCCCCAACACTGGAGGCTAGGGTAACATTGTTGCACTTAGTCACTCAGTCCCGCCAACTCTTTGTGACCCCACTGACTGTTACCCTCCAGGCTCCTCTGTCCATGGGGATTCTCCAGGCAAGAATACTGGAGTGGGGTTGCCATGGCTTCCTCCAGGGGATCTTCCCAACCCAGGGATCGAATCCAGGTCTCCCTCATTGTAGGCAGCTTCTTTACCATCTGAGCCACCAGGAAAGCCTGAAAATCAAACTGAACTCAGAAATCAAACTGAACAGAAGTTTGTGGATTCTACTTAGTTATAACTCTAGGATTGGGAAAGTTCTTGCAATGTTGCACAGATGAAATTTGTGATTGGAAAAAACAATAAATGTATAATCATAAGATTATTATGATCAGTTCCCAACTATTCTGAGTACTTACAATATATGGACACTGATCTCGAATCTAAGTGTAAAAAGATAAATTCCCCAGGCTCTTATCTCCTGAAATGGCTAATCTATGCAGGCAGATAGTCAATTACAATACAGCTTGATAAGTGTCATGGGCTTCCTAGGTGCTTCAGTGGTAAGGAATCTGCCAGACAGTGCAGAAGATGCAGGCTTGATCCCTAGGTTGGGAAGATCCCCTGGAAAAGGAAATGACAATCCACTCCAGTATTCTTGCCTGGGAAATCCCATGGAGAAAGGAGCCTGGCGGGCTACAGTTCATGGGATCGCAAAGAGGCAGTCGTGACTCAGTGACTGAACACCAACAACGTGTCATGATGTGCCAGGCGTTGTTACTATGGGTAGACATTCCCCAGACAAACAGGGACGATTATCGGAAAGGCTTCCTTCTAGAGGGATGCTTGGTCTGAGGTTTGAGAATAGACTGGCTGTTGTATCACTTTTTAGACAGCATGAAAGAGTGGGGAGGGAGCCAAATAGAAAAGGCAGAGTGATGATAGCACGACTTCTCAGAAAACTGAGAAATCCATTCATTAAATCCAGAGCAGAGTGTGTAAGAAAGAGGGTTGGGAGCTGAGAAGGATGAGGAGATCCTGGTCAGAGAGGAGTCCCCTAAAATGTTAGAACAACTGAAAGACTCTTCAGGGCAGACACCAACCGAGAATGAGCAGAAAGGATGTGTCTCAGTTGCTCAGTCATGTCCGACTCTTTGCTACCCCGTGGACTGTAGCCCACCAGGCTCCCCGTCCATGGAATTCTCCAGGCAAGAATACTGGAGTGAGTAGCCATTCCCTACTCCAGGGGATCTTCCAGGCCCAGAGATCGAACCCGGGTCTCTGGCATTGCAGGCAGATTCTTTTCCATCTAAGCCACCAGGGAAGCCCAGAAAAGGATAATCATGACTAAATAATAAATGCATGCCAGATTCACTCTGGGCCTCAGGGATTCATGGCTTAAATAATGAAAAGACCTCCAGGTGAAAACCCCTGTAAGGATTAGAAAAATAGAGTACATATAAAAATGTTGGACCAGCAGCCATTGTTCAAATGCATTCAATTCTCAACGTGATAAGTGCTAAGTCTGAATTAATTAATTTCCCAGAACCATTTGCTACCAGAAGCAAGTGTCTGATGATATCTAAGTATGACCTAGTGATGCCTGTAAGAAAGGTTAAACCAAGACTGAAACTGCTGGAAGGATTAAAGTCTGAGGTTAGTGACAATAATTCCCATATATGGGATTACCTATAGTTATATTGATCCTGAGACCAGTCCCCTCGGGGAGGCCCAGTTAAAGAATTGTCCCTGTGTTGAGTATTCCCCCCACCCCCAAAAAATAATTTGAAATGGTCTGTATTCTCTTGCTGGTCTCCCCCTTCCAAATATTTTTCTAAATGTTTGGTATCTATTCAGTAAATATTTATGCAGGACTGACAGTTTATTTGGATACTGTGAGTGGGATGAACAGCAATGTACAAGATTGTCCTCATATTCAAGAGCTTAAACATCTACTGATAGAAGCAGAGCCTACATAAATAGATCCGCTGTATTACATCATAGGTAGCATAGCACCAAGGCTGGGATGGAGGAGCTGGGTCATAGGTGCTAAAGACCGTTGCTTAATTCTTCTTTTACAAAGCCACCCTTCCTCTCCCAGCAAAAAGGAGAGGCTTCTTGTTCACAACAACACATCTCAGTGGTCCATAAACCCCAGTGATTTTCCTCTGCCACCATTTGGTTTCAGTTCCTTTAAAAAATATTGTATGCAAGGTGTATTCTTGTGATGTTATAATGAAGTACAAAATGTATCACTGTGTAAGTTTGATCACCCTAATGACTTTGAGATTTTCTGTTCTTTTACCCGCTTGGTCATCTTTTATTCATAACAGACTAGTTGCTATGGTGCTAGGTGATCAATCTTGGCAATGGTTTACTGGTATTAACCAGTGAAGAATGGTTAATAGGAAGCTAATTCTGAAGGACAGATTAATAAAATAGTGCTCCTAAGATCTCTTGGCAATCCCACAGTTAAAGAAAAGATGTAGGTTTTTTGGTCTCTAAATCTGCATTTTTAATTTATGCCATAATCCGTCCTCTGACTTATATGCTACTTTATTGCATTTGAAAGTACTAAAGCACTAAAATAAAAATTTCCTAATTCACCAGCCTGAATGGGCATCAGTGCCAAACCCAGTTACTGCCTGACATTATCTGGGTAAGCGTATTCTGGAGTGGTAATTTCAAGACACAAGACACTAAAGTACTGTAGAACTGCACTGTTTTTTAAATGAAATATTTGATAACTATCAAATAAGACACACTACATCTGTGTGTGCTATGAGGCAGAATGCCTAAGTATAAAATTGTATTTAGAAATTTTAAATATAGCATACTGTCAATAAATACAAAGTTCCGTTCATGAGAAAAATGGAAACAGACCAAAATGAGAGAAAATGCATAAGTGAGTTTGCATTAACATTTCTTACTAAATTTATCTTTTCTCCATCAGAACAGAAAGAGAATGTTTTTGTGCAAACATCTTACTAATTCTAATCATTATTTCCTTTCATTAACATGACCAGATTATTCTTCAAGATTTGCCTTTAAAGCTTGTAAATACTCAATGATCAAAGTGCATATTAACAGACTTGAAAAATCTTAGCAATTGTTGATGTTCCCCAAAATAACATTTTTTAATGCCAAGTAAAAATGCTTTAAAAACCGGATACTGTACATATGGATCAAATATTTGGATAAACTATTCTTTCACTACAAAGTGCAAATGTATCAAGCTGGAAGATACCTTAGAGTCCAAGAAAGATTTAACTCATTTTGCAATAAGTTATCTTGGGACCTCAGAAGCAGAGCCATTACATCAAATAAGGTAGAAACCTTATACTTCCAGATGACCAAAATATTTGGTTTAGAACCTCCAAGAGCATGAAATAAGAGGTAAGGCTAGGAGTTAAGAAATAAGCAAGAAGTCAGAGTGAGACAGGTATAGTGATGGTTAACAGCCTACATAGAGAAAGCAGCTAGATCCCTGGGAGCTGGGATCTGCTTCTTGTGTAATATTTCCAGGTTGATTACACACATCGAGAAACCTGTAGGACAGGGATGCTGTTTTTCAGCTCACAGGGTGAGGAGAGAGTGTGTGTGCTTAGCCACTCCAGCCCTGGGTGGGTACACACTAAGCTGCTTCAGTTGTGTCTGACCCTTTGCAACCTCATGGAGGATAGCCCTCCAGCCTCCTCTGTCCATGGGATTTTACAGGCAAGAATAGTGGAGTGGGTTGCCATTTCCTTCTCCGCCAGCACTAGGTATGTGATGGCTTTTATGTCCACTCGAGAGAAGCATTGTAGTCCCAGCTTTCATGAACCAAGCAGAGGCCATCAGAAATCTGAAGTGTGGGAGACCGTGGGCTTCATGTGTGTCTCCTGGACACCAGCCCACATCTGCTAGTATTCTAGAATGCTGAAAGAGGACAAGAATTTGGCCCCTAAGTTGTATTTTGACTGTATTCTCCTATAGGAGAATCATATACTCATGAGTATATGATATATATATGATATATGAGTATATATATAGCAGGTCATGAGTGCCTTACGGGTATGATAGCATGTATTTTAAGACTTCACTAAGACTGGACATAACACATGCATAACATCTGGCACGGGGTTTGTCCCTGGGCAGCGTGCAGGTGACATTACCATCATTACAGGGGCTGGCTCAGCATCATCTCTGAAAGCACCTCAAGCCCCAGCGGAGGTGGTTTAACAAAGCAGGAACTTACACCGAAGCTAGGTGACCCACCACAAATCGTGCCCATACCCTGATTGTGGTACCAATACTTACAGAGCAGAGCTCTGAAGTTCAAAGTCAAGGTTCAATAACACGGAGACGATTGCCCAGATTATGAATGCAGCCTTGATCACTGGGTTGAAGACGTGAGCGGTAATGATGTGAGGAAGAGATGCGCAGGGAGGTGGATTAGAAAAGAGAGGCGGGGGAGAGGCGGCCAATGATGTAAGGGTGCGCCCTGATCAGGACAGCAGCCAGCCGCCAGCTGCTGGCCAGGGACACCAGGTGGCGTCCGGTACACCTGCAGAGGACATTCGGAGGAAATCAGCAAGATCTCCGTGGTGACAAAAGGGGAAACGCCATCCAACCAGCTCCACAGGGGAAGAGAAAGGCAAAGTGAGCCTGAAAATTGAGTCCTGGTGTGTTCATTCAGTAATTTTGCCAGTGCAAGGGATGCTGGGCTCAGACCACTGCTTGATACCATTCCACCTGTCAGGACCCACTCGCCTAGTGTATATAAGACACATAACCAACAGGAAAAACTCTCCACAATATTCTGTGATAACCTCTATGGAAAAGGAGTCAGAAAAAGAATGAATATACGTGTATATAAAATTGAATCACTTTATTGTACACCTGAAACTAACACAGCATTGTAAACCAGCTACAATCCAATAAAACTTATAGAGAAAAAGAGTAGGTCTCATCCCTAATTCCCTTGTTTATAAGACGAGGCTAATAATCAGCATCTTATGTTTGGTTGTGGGAATTGAATGTGATTATGCATATAAAGAAGCAGCTGTGGCCACTACACATAGCAGGTCCCCTAATTCTAACTTTAAAACCAGTCGATAAATTTCAAAAGTGAAACACATTTTGCGTTCTGTATGCCCCCCTACACACCAAATCTGTATGGCCTAAAATAATCCAATATTTCTGGACAAACTGTGATTTTATTGATGAGAAGAGCTGTAATGAAGAAAATGCTGATCTTCAAACATTAGCCATATTATTGTAAACAGGAAAATATTGGAATAATCTTTAAGCAAATAAGTCAAGAGGCCAAGATTTAAACTGTAATCCTAAAATTCTAACTTATAAAAATAGTTTCTATCATCAGTATTAAATCTTTTGTAACAACACAGTCCCACTAACTTAACATGGTGATTTCATTTTTCTATTTCTTTGTCATTCTTAAATGACATAGACACTTGTTTTTACACAGGGAGAGTAAAATGTCCATGTCTTTTTGTGTTTTACTGATATGATTTAACATTGTGTTTTTTAGAATCACCAACAAACAAGACAATGTCAGAAAGTGATTTAACCCAGAACAACAAATGAACTATTTTAAAATATGAACCAAATAAGAGAGCAAAGAAATACTCCTTTAATTAACATACTACTCAGATTTATAACATGATAGTATTTATTTGTCTTCCTGCCTTTTTTCTTTTTGGTGTACTTTTTCCCATTTTCAGGACAACCTAGATGGAGTCAGCACAAATGTAAGGAAGTAAAATCAGATGGAGGACGTTTCAACTCCAGGAAACAAGGCGTGATACTCTGGTAGACAGGACGTTACCACTGCGATCTTGCAGCCATAAAACGTTCTGAATGCCATCAATAAATCACTCCCTAATAACCTTCCCAAAGAGTGCAGTACATCTGGCTACGTTTAGGGCAAAATCACCATAAAAGAATGTGCATAATCAGAGCTATGTTGGAAAAAATTTGGCGTATACAGCAATAGATGCAGTAAAGGTTCCAATAGTCAACTGTAGACATTAGCAACACTTTAAACTGTATGTATATGGACTTACACGAGTGCCAATGAAATCCACCAGCAGCTGTGAAGTATATTATTTAAAAAAGAAAAAAAAAAAAAGGAAAACAATGACAAAATAACACACTTGAAAGAACTCTTGTGTAATTGAAAGCAAAGTGTGGTTATACCTGATAAATTCTCACCTTTCTATGTTACTTTATATATATGAGCCTCAGCTTCTAAGCTTTAATTGCATATGAAAATGATGCCTGTCTCATATTATAATTAAGAATACTAACTGAAAAAACATTTTAGAAAAATGTTTTAAATTCTATACACATATTTAGTATCGTCTTAAATAATTTCCACAACCGTAGGTTACTTATTTATTTTGTTTATTTCATCGTTAATAGAGCATCTCATTGTAAGAAATACATAAAACATCTGTGTTTAGTATGTCTGTACTTCCTGAAATAGTTACATGGTAAACGACTGATAATGAATGAAAGGGGGTTATTTCAGTACTTCTCTCTATACATTTCGCTGCAGTACTCAATTGTGTAATAATTTCAGCTCTGTAAGAATTAACTCAGAAAGAGAAAGAGTGATGAGCTTCCCTGGTGGTTCAGTGGTAAAGAATCCACTTCCCAGTGCAGGAGATGTGGGTTTGATCCCTGGGTTGGGAAGATCCCCTAGAGAAGGAAACGGCAACCCACTCCAGTATTCTTGCCTGGAAAATCCCATGGACAGAGGAGCCTGGTGGACTGCAGTTCATGGGACTGCAAAGAGTTGGACATGACTTAGCGGCTAAACAACATAATAAGACTTACTGATTCAGAACGTCCCCCATTTGCTTGATCTCAATTTTTGTACCAGGGGTCTATTTTGACTAATTCTTGGTAAAATAAAAGTTAAACAGGTTGAATCCAATGAAATACAGAATTTTTAAAAGGTCATCATTCATTTGTTTTTGTTTGTTAATGAACTGAGTTTTCTAATTCTTTTTCATTGAACCAGAAAAGGTAGAACATGTGAAATTCACTAAACAAATATATCATCAGTGGTAGATCAATTTAAACTGCATCCAGGTGTGTCATTAGAATAGTGTACCATCGAGGAATAGAGATTCATGGAGAAAACTGCAGAATTGGAGATGTTTGGCTGGGAAAGAGGGTTCTCAAGGTTTGGGTAAATATCAGAAAGACCATGGGTTGGGCAACCTGCGCTTGTTTACATGTAACCTGAGAACTCACCTGTGGAAGAATACTTAGATGAAAAATGTTGGAAACAAGAAGTCAAGGATACAGGAAAATAAGCTGGACTCATTTTAAATTGTTTTCATGGGACAGAATGAACTAACGGCCTGGCATGGGATTTCTGTTGCTAAACAGCAGTATATCAAAATACAGGGTCTTATTAGCTGAGTGACTTTGGATGAATTACTCAAGCTCTGACTTTGGTTTCCTTACAGGTGAAACAGTGTGAAATGTGGTATCTGTAAAGTATCTGGTAGGATTAAAAAAGAAATTATATATAAAGTGCTGAGCAAAGAGACTGACACAAAGAAAGCACTCTGTAAAAACTGCCTGTAAAATTAGACCTGAAAATAATACATAGATCCCTTTTAGTATACGTGTTATATGTATTATTTTTAAATAAAATCTTCCCTGGTACCTCAGCTGGTAAAGAATCCACCTGCAATGCAGGGGACTCTGGTTCGATTCCTGGGTTGGGATGATCCTCTGGAGAAGGAAATGACAATACAGTCAAGCATTCTTGCCTGGGAAATCACATGGACAGAGAGAGGAGCCTGGCGGACTACAGTCCACGGGGTAACAAAGATTCAGACATGACTAAACAACAAAGTGTCTCTGAAAACAGACATGACAGTAAGTAGAGCCACATTATTGACTATTGTATTATTGATCATTCTCTAGTTGTTTAAATTATAATAAGAATATTTGCATCTGTAATCATAAAGCATTTTTTTTCTTATAACGTCTTTATCTGGTTTGAGTGTCAAGGTAAAACTGAACTCATGGAATTAGTGTGAAATTATTCCTTCTTCATCAGTTTTCTGCAATAGTTTGGGTAACATTTGTGTTGTTTCTTGCTTAAATGCCAGTGACACCAGATATGTGTCCAAACTATTTTAAGAAGAAATTTTAAACTATATTTTTAACATTTAAATAGATGTAGAACTACTCAGTTAATCTGTTTCTTTTGGAGAAAACTTTGGAAGTTTGTTTCTTTCAAGGAATTAGTCTGTTTTACCTAGGCTGCTAAATTTATTACTATAAAGTTATTTACAATACTTATTATTCCTTTAACATCTATAGAACTTGTATGCTTCCTCTTTTATTCCTGATATTAAGTCTAAGTTTTATATTTTTTTCTTAGAGGACTAGCTAAAATTTGTTAATACTAATAACTTTGCAGAAAAAACAAATTTTGGTTTCATTGTTTTCATCACTTGCTTTTACTTTTTTATTTCACTCATTTTTACACTTGTTCTTTTTATCCCTGCTTGTTTTGGATTTTTAAGTTGGAAGTGGAAGCCACTGATTTGAGTTCCTTAGTATGATAAATTCTTAATTAAACACTATTAACACCCATGACAATTTTTGATACTTTTCCATTTTCTTCTTCAAAGATGTTTTCTGATTTGTTCATTGATCTACACATTATTTAAATATGTGTCTTTGAGTTTCTAGAAATTTGGGAGTTTTCCAAATATCGATCTTTAATTTTCAACTTAATCCTGTTGTGCAATAACCAAATAAGTATGTTAATAAATAAAATTCATATGATCTGAAACTTTTTTATTTATTGAGAATTGTTTTATGATCCAGAATACAGTGTATCTTTGTTCAAACTTGAAAAGATTATGTTTTCTGGGTTGGGTTTAGGTATTCTATAAATGTCTACCAGGTAATTTGATTAATGATGCTGTTCAGATCTTAAATATACTTAATGAATGTCTATTTAGTTCTTCTATCAGGTAACGATACAGGGATGTTGAAATGTCTGACCTTAACTGTGGGCTTGTCTATTTCTTTCTCCTTACTTTTGATGTATATATTTAGAAACTCTGATAATAAGATACATAATCATTTTGTGCCATTATGCCCTCTTGATGTTATCACTTCTTTATCATTCTGAAATTACCATTTTAAATAAGATTGTTGCTCTGCAGTTCACCTTGTCTGATTAATATAATAACTGAAATTTTATTTCATTCAGATTAATGTGAATGTTTTCTTTTATCCTTTTATTTCAACCTATATTTTATGTCAACAGTTATATCTTTTATGGGATTCTTGTCAACAGTATATACTTGATATATATTGTTGTTTTTTAATCCAATCTTATAATCTTTTAATACAATTTAAAAATTTTTCTCCAATCTGAAAATATGCCAACAAATTGGAAAACACAGCAGTGGCCACTGGACTGGAAAAGGTCAGCTTTCATGCCAATCCCAAAGAAAGGCAATGCCAAAGAATGCCCGCACTACCACACAATTGCACTCATCTCTCATGCTAGTAAAGTAATGCTCACAATTCTCCAAGCCAGGCTTCAACAGTACCTGAACCATGAACTTCCAGATGTTCAAGCTGGATTTCAAAATGGCAGAGGAACCAGAGATCAAATTGCGAACATCTGTTGGATCATCAAAAAATCAAGAGAATTCCAGGAAAACATCTACTTCTGCCTTATTGACTATGCCAAAGTCTTTGACTGTGTGGATCACAAAAAACTGTGGAAAATTTTTCAAGAGATTGGAATACAGACCAGCTTACAATGCCTCCTTAGAAATCTGTATGCAGGTCAAGAAGAAACAGTTAGAACTGGACATGGAACAATAGATTGGTTCCAAATCAGGAAAGGAGTACATCAAGGCTATATATTGTCACCCTGCTTATTTAACTTATATGCAGAGTACATCATGAGAAACGCTGGGCTGGATGAAGTACAAGCTGGAATCAAGATTGCTGGGAGAAATATCAATAACCTCAGATGTGCAGATAATACCACCCTTGTGGCAGAAAGTAAAGAAGAACTAAGAGCCTCTTGATGAAAGTGAAAGAGGAGAGTGAAAAAGTTGGCTTAAAATTCAACATTCAGAAAACTAAGATCATGGCATCTGGCCCCATTACTTCATGGCAAATAGATGGGGAAATAGTGACAGACTTTATTTCTTTGGGCTCCAAAATCACTGCAGATGGTAATTGCAGCCATGAAATTAAAAGACACTTGCTCCTTGGAAGAAAATTTATGACCAGCCTAGACAGTTTATTAAAAACCAGAGACATTATTTTGCCAACAAAAGTCCATCTAGTCAAAGCTATGGTTTTTCCAGTAGTCATGAATGGATGTGAGAGTTGGACTATAAAGAAAGCTGAGCACCAAAGAATTGATGCTTTTGAACTGTGGTGTTGGAAGACTTTTAAGAGCCCCTTGGACTGCAAGGAGATCCAACCAGTCCATCCTAAAGGAAATCAGTCCTGAATATTTACTGGAATATTGGAAGGACTGATGCTGAAGCTGAAACTCTAATACGTTGGCCACCTGATGAGAAGGGCTGACTCATTTGAAAAAACCCTGATGCTGGGAAAAATTGATAGCAGGAGGAAAAGGGAACAACAGAGGATGAGATGATTGGATGGCATCACTGACTCAATAGACATGAGTTTGAGTAAACTCTGGGAGTTGGTGATGGACAAGGAAGACTGGCGTGCTGCAGTCCATCGGGTCTCAAAGAGACAGACGCAAGTGAGTGACTGAACTGAACTGAACTGATAATCTTTTCCTTTTAAATGGGCTATTAAGACTATTTCACTCTTTTTCTTCATTCATTTCTCTTCTGAGGTGATTTCAATTATTTATATATTTTGTACCATGTAGTATTTTATTGAAGCTCATTGATACACTGTTTCCAATCTTTTTTTTTTTTTCTTTTTGAATGTGTTCTGTTTGTATGTCTTTGCATTCACTAATCTTTTCATCTGCAGAGTCTAATATGAAATTAATCCATTCAGTGTCTCATCTCAGGCATTTTTTCCTAAGTTTAATTTGTATCTTTTATAAATCTTCCATATTTCTAATATGTTCAATATTTTCTCTACTTCTTTGTGCAAATAAAATATAGTAATCATAACTTTTTTAATTGTCTTCACTCATTTTTTTTCTCTATAATATCTCTGAGTCTGTTTCTATTGGGTTTTTTTTTTTTTTCTCTTCATTACAGGTTGTGTTTTTCCACATAGTTGGATTCTTGATTTGGATTCAATACATTATGACTTTTACTCTATTGTTTGCTTTACAATTTTGTGTTCCAGTAACTACTTCTGAAAGAGTCCCTTGGACACCAAAGAGATCTAACCAGTCCATCCTAAGGGAAATCAGTCCTGAATATTCATTGGAAGGGCTGATGCTGAGGCTGAAACTCCAATATTTTGGCCACCTGATGCAAAGAGCTGACTCATTTGAAAAGACCCTGATGCTGGGAAAGATTGAAGGTGGGAGGAGAAGGGGACAACATAGCATGAGGTGGTTGGATAGCATCACCAACTCAATGGACATGAGTTTGAGTAAACTCCGGGAGTTGGTGAAGGAAAGGGAAGATTGGCATGCGGCAGTCTGAGATTGCAAAGAGTTAGACATGACTGAGCGGCTGAACTGAACTGAACTGAACTACATTTGAGCTTTGTTATAGAGCATAGTTACTTTTAACCATGCAACTCATTTTGGGTCTTTTTTAAAAAGCTTTTCTTATTAGATTATGTTGACTCACTGCAACATTCAATCTGGAGATAATCATTCAATAGTAGTGAGGCAAAATGCTTCTTCATATGCCATCCAGTGTTGTGTGAATGATGAAGACTTCCTGTGTATGCCATCAGTGTTCTATGAATGATGAAGCTTTCCTGTGTATACCATCCAGTGTTGTGTGAACAAAGAAGCTTTCTTGTGTACGCCATCCAGTGTTCTATGAATGATGAAGCTTTCCTGTGTACACAGTCCAGTGTTGTGTGAATGATGGAGCTTTCCTGTGTACACAGTCCAGTGTTCTATGAATGATGAAACTTTCCTGTGTACACAGTCCCGTGTTGTGTGAATGATGGAGCTTTCCTGTGTACACAATCCAGTGTGAATGTGAATGTGTGAATGGTGGAGCTTTCCTGTGTACACAATCCCGTGTTGTGTGAATGATGAAGCTTTCCTGTGTACACAGTCCAGTGTTGTGTGAACGATGGAGCTTTCCAGTCTAGCTGGGGGCAACAGGCACCGTGCTGTCACCACATGTTGTCTCGATAATGCCTCTGGCTGTGTTGCTATTGCCCTTATTGCCTCAGGTTGCCTCCTCACACACCTTCTCTGACCGGGACTTAACTGAAGAAACGCAGGAAACCCTCAGATCTCTAGAACTCTGTGCTCTTCTCTTCTGTGCTCTGCCCATAAACTAACAGTTTGGCTTCCTGTGACTTCTAGCTCTGTCTCTTCATTTCAGAAGGATCAAGATGAGATCATAAGGTCACACCTTCCTGCAGTGATGCCTGAACTCTCTCCGGGGCCAGTTCAGGATCACTGTATGATTCATCAGGCTTGTTTGTCACCTCTCAGAAATCGCTCTCTGGCCTACAATCCAAAGAGTATCCCAAGTGCTTAGTCGTGTCTGACTCCATGTGACCTCACGGACTGTAGCCTGCCAGGCTCCTCCATCCATGGGATTTCCCAGGCAAGAATATTGGAGTGGGTTGCCATTTCCTTCTCCAGGGGATCTCCCCAACCCAGGGATCGAACCTTTCTCTTCTGCATTGGCAGGCAGATTCTTTATTACTGAGCTACCAGGGAAGCCCACATGTGTATATACACATGACATAGACCATGAGTCTCTGAGTCAAGTATGAGCCCACCACCCCCACCAGCGCATACACAAATTCACACACCACGCACATACACAAACACACATGACCACGCTACTGTGGGAAAAGCAGCTGCAAACATCCCTACATTTATGGTTGTTACTTGGGACCTTACACAAATCTAGCCCCACCCCCACCTCTGGGAACAGAATGTATGTCTGCTAATGCCAAGTTTTCATAGCTGAATTCTAAAATTCATTTATGAATGGGTGCCTTGTTCATAGGCTAAGTCATCCACTGCTGGCCCAAAGCAATAAACATAAACTGCCCTTGAGAAAATACTTGTGGACCACAGAACCCAGACGCTAGGCATAACCTCATAAAGCACTGTGTTCTCTTGTTTCATAGCTTCACCCACATACCTTTCTCAGCCAGAATCCACCCGCGGGAGCTGGGAATCTCCACTGGATTCCATGTTCTTGGTGAAGCTATGTCAAAAATGCTTTGACAGTGGGCTCTTCCCTTGGGGCTCATCAAATATTATTGGTAGAGAGTTTGCTGGCTTTAAATATTTCCTTTCCTCGGGTATCTGAGAATACCATGTAATTTGTAAAGATAACTGGGATAATGAATGCACACTGTAGTCAGCTCTTACCAGTAGTAATTGGTGCACCTTTCATCTCCTGTAAGCAGAGTGGTTGGGATTAGGACCAAAAGGCAGCTATCATCTCTCTCGTTTCCTGACTCAGACAAAAGGCAAAAAAAGGTGCCTGTCTGTGCTGATAGGTGTCTGATCAAAGCAGCTGAAAGCTGTCAGAAGCCAGCCAGCCTGAGCAGCCTGGCTGCTTCTTACTGCAGCCCTGCCTTTGATCGGCCAGCCGTCTAACTGCGTTTCTGTTTATGTAAAAAAATAATAAGCAGGGTTGTAACTGAACAGAAGAAAGGGCCATTTTCTATTTTGGTGCTGGTTTTGCAGTCTGATAAAGCTAGGAAATGTGGACCAATTCTATCCAGAGTGTCAGTGTGTTCAACTCATTCAATAAAACAAAATCCACAATCAAAAACCGTCAAATCTTCATGAGATAAATTTGCAGCCAGCAGTAAGCAGGATGCTGGTAGAAAGAAATTATTCCCCTTGGAAGGTTAAAAAAGCCTTGAGTAAAATTTCTATAGTATTGGCATCTGTATTTTGTCATTAGCAGCATCGACTGGCTGGCTATAGGTTTATAAAATGGGAAACTGGTCTTGGATTTAAAAGATTTGGGGTCATATCTCAGGTCATCACTTTCTAGTCATGTGAGCTGATATTCGTTTCTAATCACATATGAGCTCCAGGTTCCTCATCTGGTAAATAATATGTGGGTACTTTCCTGCTTGCCAGTTACTGCCAGCATCAGATGAAAACGCTGGCTTGTGGTTGTTAAAAGCAACAAAGGAAGGCTTTTGGCCAGAGAGCAGACAAACAAGTATTAATATCACTTAACCCCGCTCTTTTCCAGGTTCCACTGCCACTGAGTGGAATCAAGTGTCTTTCATCTCTGTAAAAAAGTTTGGTGAGTAAGTGAATAAATGAATTTGAGCAAGAACTAATGAAATTCTACTTGGAGAACCAGAATAGCATAGAGATACATTTCAGAAAAGCTGTATTTGTATCGTTATTACTATGATAACTAGTGATCTATCTGCACTCAGCCTTACTATCAGACATACATACATAAGCAGGACACACTACCTGGCCCATATACATGTCACTAAATGTCTGTGACTCATTCTGTGTAAATATGTTTCTGAAGTGGTCAGTTAAAGAATATGAAGTATGATCTCAAAGATCAGTACCTTGCACAACACCTAAAGCATATTTAGTATACAATAAATGTTTCTGGAAAGATCCAATCATTTTTCCATAATATTCTGATGTGGGAGGAATCTCTCATACAACTTTTAAATACACTTTATCATAATTCTTTAGATTCATCCCTTGCTGTCACCCTGAAACTCTGCTCATCTTAATGTCACAAGTCCCGGAGCACACCTCGTCTGATAAGTAGTCTGTGTCCAATCCGTGTCTGCAGAGGGAATTCAAATACCTATAAAAGTTACAATCATTAGAGGTTAGAGCTTGTTGCAACATTCTGAACAAATCTTCCACTTTAGAGGCAGATCTTCCACCAGAGCAGGGCTGGGGCTTCAAAGGTTAGCTGCTTCAGAAAATGCTTGCGACCTGATAATTTTCATTTTCACCCTCGATGCATCAACAGCTTCACTCTGGGGTGTTTTGGAATTTCTGAACTCAAGAGGGAGTTTTACGTCAGTTCCACTGTTGTAAACACACACTGCTTTCCCACAAACCCAGCTGTGCAGACCCTCCTGGGACCCCCAGCAGAGCAGAGAGACGAGGACTCTGCCGGGTGGTTTTCAGGGGGCCTTTGTCCCTACCCCTCCCCACATTGTCTCCTTTGTCCACAACAGACAAAAACTCAGCAATATGTCTCTTCAAACTTACTTCTGATATGACAGAGAGGAAAAGAAAGCATTTTAGGAAAGAGCAACATTATCTCCTAAGGTCTGAGATTACAGGACAGTGATTTATTGAATGTGCACGTGTGTCTGCGTGTGTGAAAGCGTTAGTCACTCAGTCGTGTCCAACTCTTGTGGATTCTCCGGGCAAGAATCCTGGGGAGTGAGTAGCTACTCCCTTCTCCAGGGGATCTTCCCAACCCAGAGATCACACCCAGGTCTCTTGCATTGCCGGCGAATTCTTTCCTTTCTGAGCCACCAGGGCGGCCCCGTCTGTACGCGAACACTTTTTAAATGCAGAGACTTCCCTAGTCTCCAGCCACACACCGTGGACTCGCCAACCACTCGCAGTCCCAGGGGCTCTGCTTCTCTGGAGAGACCTGACTAATCCACTCCCCAGTGTTTTTCCCTCTTTGCACTGCTGCTCCCTCACACTTCAGCACGTGAGCGCGCTGTGTTTTTCCTAGGACTTGGTCTTTGGTCCCTAAGAGAAGGGAAGAAACAGAGTTTTCCCCAATCTTCAAGTTATTAGATTTTAAGGTCGGCTTCGAGGAGTGTTGCTTGAAGCTTATTTCCTGACTGCTTGGAAAGAGCAGAAAAGGGTCAGAAAGAATGAACGAAACATCCCAGGAACAGAGGAAGGAAAAAAACCCTTGAGCTTGCGGCTCCAGCAGCTACGTGTCCCCAGGAACATGAGGCAAACACTTAGCCATTTTGTTTAAGTGTATTTGGGTTGGGTTTCGGACGCTGCTAAATGACTGTAAGTACTGTTGAGGGAGTTTTTAAAAGGAGAGATAAACTCTACTCAAAAATTAAGCAAGAAGAAATGGGAGATTTGATGACTAAGGTGGACTTTGATTAAAGGAGAGGGCTGCAAACTAGAAGTGTGTTTAGAAGCTCTTGAGCACCAACTTGAATCATTTCTTAAATTATGTGACCATCAGGAGGCAGAGAGATTGGTGTGCAGAAGTGACATGATCGGACTTGGGTTTTGGAAAGTTTAACTTCGAAGCAATCTAGATAATTATTTAAAGGAGAAAGACTGAAGTCAGGAAGCCAGTAAAAAAGCAATTTAAATGTGAAAGTACTCTGCATTTAAAGTGAAAGAGTGAAATTATAAAAGGAACGCAGCATGGGTGGTCGTGGTGATGGATTGCTCCTTTACAGTGACAGAAGTGGACAGAAGGGGAGGCATCAGAGGTCAGACTGGAGGCTTGAGCCAGAGCAAAGGAAATCCAGACAGGGAGGCTGGGAAGGTGTGTGACCGCCTGCTGGTTCATCCCTCCTCATCCTACAGAGGAAGAAACGTTGAGGAGTCGTGGGAGACGGATACTGACCTTTAGTTAAAAGGTTGCACTTATAATGCCAGCTGGAAAATCCTGTCAAGTCCTGAAGACTAATGGACCTGTGGTTTGTACTCTGAAACTGAGCAGCAAGAAGAAGAACAACAAAACTCCCATACAGTTTCAATCAGATTTGATTATTGAAAATCTGAGTAGTGTTCATATTGAGTAGTGTTCAAAATCACTGGCAACAGATGAATTGATAAAGACCTAATGAAACATAGAGACATTGTGGAGCTCTGTGCAAGAACTCAAGATCTGGGTCCTGATGATGCAACAATAACATTTCAAAAAGAAACATGTCCTCAAGAAAAGAAAAAACAAATAAAATGTGTATGAGCTCCTGAGACACCTAAGTAGAGAAAGATCTGAGTTGGGCAAAAAGGAGAACAAGTTTTCAACCACAAGACCCAACAGAGGGAACAGTGGTACCCAAAACCACAAAGGCAAGATCAGACGCAGTGCATTTGTTTCACACCAACGTATCCTTGGCTTCTCATGAGAAAAAAAAAAAAATAACATCCACAGTTATTTTAACCAAAGGGCAGATGGCACTTGAAGCTGTGTGGCAAGAAATAATTTCCCCAGGAAATGTTGAAGTGATGGGTAAGACGTTCACTGTTTTTGAGGGACATTCTACCAATATAAATAAATTCTTGAAAGGGTACCATGAATTTAGCACTTTTTTAAAGCTCTCAACAAATTTAGCTAAATGATCCTCAACACAGATATGATGCTAGAAAAAAATTGTTTTCATTTCTTGAGGTGAGTCAATCTATGACTTGATGGCTCACATTCCTATTTCCCATAAAGATATAGGGCACACAGATACTTCACAACATATTTCCACTTTCTTTTCTTATCTACTCCTCAAAGCATAATTAAGCTGAATATAGAGAAAATAGCCCACTCTCAGCTTCTTGTTGGAAAACAAAGATAAGGCTGGTGAAGTTGTTACAGTTTTCAAGGTAATAATTACCTGTACTTAAACTGATAAACAATGTCTCCCTGTACTAAATAATACTCATTACACAAAAAGATTTATTCAGCTCTTAAAATACACTTGACCACAACCTCTTACCCTACCCTACCAACCTTCACGGCCACAAAACCAGACATCTAGAAGAGATGTATTGACCTATTTTTTTGGCTTTTAGTATCTAAACTTCCAAGAAAAAGAAATGTATTTCAACTAGTAGAGAAAGTTGGGATATGGTTTCAGTGAATTCAGAACACAAACTTGTATATTGAGACGAAACTCTAGAATGACAAAATATCTTATTCAACCTTTTCACAGTAATTCATTAAAATTATGTGATAGAGTGGAAAGTGCTCTAAGCTTAGAGCCAGACTGGAACTCAAATCTGAGACCTACCATCTGCTTTTCTTTGTGCATGACTGTGACTCTGTGACTTACATTTGCTGAGCCACTGTTTTCTCATCTATTACATACAGTTAATGACATTTTTAATATGGACTCAATAGAGTAGATAGTCCATAAAAGGTTGCTAGTGTACAGAGAAAATGGAATTCAACCTTCTCAAAGTAGCTACATAATTATTGTGATTCCAAAATGAACTGAAAGGTGTTTGCAATGGATGCAGTGGTCTCTGAAAACCATTCACAATGAATGCTAATACATTCAGCAGACAGGCAAATTGCTCTGCAAAAAAAAAAAGTGAGTACACCACTGAGATACTTATGCATTTTTAATATTTGTGTAGTTGAGGTTATGCGTGAAGTGATGGGTGGCCCAGCCATCACCCCATATTCATTCAGCAAACTTAGTTATGGAATCGTCTCTATGTTCTGGATCTTGTCCTAGGCACTGGGGATGTAGCAGTGCCCAGTGCAGGAAAGGACCACCGCCCAGAGATGGTCTATATTATCAGGGGAAACATAACAAGTAAGGGGCGTATAAATATACAAATAGGGATTTTTCCTCCTAATTGAAAAGTACACATTTCATTTCCTTGTTGTAGTAGTATTTGAAGACTGAGTGTTTCAGAAGTTCTTGAGATACATATTTATTGAACCTTGAGCCCTCACCCTTCTCCCATCTCTTTGAGCTTCTGAATTCAAAGCATAATTATACCCAGTTAAGATCCACATACCTAGGCACAAACTCAGTATCTGGTGTATAGTATATAATACACAGATTTACTAAAACCCCATTTTTAAATTTTCATTATTAGGAGTAACAGTATTAATGATACATCTTTATGGTGCCATGGCATAAGTTCCCTATTTATATCTGTTTCTAATCCTCACAGATATCCAGCAAAATAAATACTGGTTTTAAAGTTTAACATGGGAGAAAATTAAGGAAATGGAAGTCAAGCGCCAGGAATAGGTCACCAGCCTCTTCGAGCAGCAGAGCTGGGTTTGCAGCTTCCATTGACCTCCTTTCTGAGCCATGCCCTCTCCACTGGGCAGTGCCACAGCCCCGCACCCTGCCCTGCTCCGGGCATCTGCAAGTCTGCCTCTAGGCTTGCTCCCTGCTCTTCTCCAGACTGACTTCCCCTCCCGGAGGTGAGTGGTTGGGTCCCTTGTCTTTTGGTGTCTGGTTGTGTTTGACCACTGGAGAGGAGATGGGATGAATCCTTAGTAATGTCTCCACCACAGCCCTCCCTCCGCAGGGTCTGGTGGGCTGGCTTCCCTGGTCCTGAAGCGCCTGCCTCTGCCAGTGGCCTCCCCTGCAGGACTCTCTCTCTCTCCTTTCCTCTCTCTGTCTCTCTCTCTCTGGGAGCTGCTGCCACTCTCTCCCCTTCCCCCTGGCCTCTAGGGTATAGAGTCTAGGCTCTAGGATTGTAAGGAGTTATTAGCCCCCAGGACCTGCAGCAGCCCTGTGGCTCCATACTCATCCAACCTTTGTCAATAGTTTGTGTGTGTGTGTGTGTGTGTGTGTGTGTGTGTGTGTGTTTGTGCGTGTGCACTCAGTTGTGTCCGACTCTCTGTAACCCCATGGCCTGTAGCCTGCCAGTCTCCTCTGTCCATGGGATTCTCCTGCCATTTCCTTCCCCAGGGGATCTTCCTGACTCAGGCCTCAAACCCTTTTCTCCTATGTCTCTTGCACTGGTAGGCAAATTCTTTAACAATGCACCGTCTGGGAAGCCTGCAACTAGTTTAAGTTTTGCCTAATTACTCAATTTCATGGTGTTATCAGTTTTTACTAAGATGTGCCTCTTATGGGAAAGATCCAAATCATACAAAATTGGCATAAGATGAAATTTTTCTGAAACTTTCTTAGACTCAGTAAACTTCTACTGCTTTTCACCTGCCCCCAAGTCCCAGGGCAACAAATTCTACCTTGATGGACCTACTGCTTCTTTTTTCTATCAGCCATTCTTTTCTTCTTTTTTTGTCCCTACCATAATCTCTACCTATTTATCTACACAGAGGTGAAGATATACACAACACACACCATATATAGATTGAGAGGTAGATGATGATAAAGAAACAGAGAGAGAGATAGAAATTGATATACACACACAGAGAATTCTTGTGTTTAAAAAAATCTCAGCATTCAATTCATTCATTATCTCTAGAGGCAAGTGCAATCAATTTAATTGTTTGGGTAATTATTTCAGAATTATTTTGTGTGATATAACATTAATTCTTCTTGAAAAGTATTTTTTAAGATAACCTATAAAAAGAAATACAGATTACACTAAGAAGAAAGAATTACCAAGTTGTTGTCTCGGTTGCCAAATTTCTACCAGTGTCGTCACAACCAATAAATCCTCATCTGTTATCAGGAAAACACCTTAGTTCTTAAGCTACTTATCATGACAATTTATTTTATTGTGAGGAATGGGCTTCCCAAGTGGCACAGTGGTAAAGAATCTTCTTGCCAATGCAGGAGATGTGGGCTCGATTACTGGGTTGAGGAAGAAATGGCAACTCACTCCTGTATTCTTGCCTGGAGAATCCCGTGGACAGAGGAGCCTGGTGATCTACTATTCAAGGGGCCACAAAGAGTTAGGCTCAACTGAGCACTCTAGCACACACAGATGAAGTCACAAACACTCAGAGAGTTTACGGGACTTACTTGAGAATGCAGTCAGGGAATTCTAGAATTGGAGCAAGGACCCGACCAGGGTCTGATTTTCCAGCCCACTGTCTTCACATTTCACAATGTTCGGTGGCATCTGCACAAAGAATTACTGATTTTCTAGGAATATAATCCCACTCATTTGTTTCAATATGCTGTCATAATGTCCAAGTGACTGCTATTAACATGTCAGTAGAAACTGTCTTTCCTTTCATTGTATTTACTCTCCCAGAAAACCAGAGGAAGTGTACTCTTCAACAAGGAGGTGGTGACTTGACAGTAAGACAACCATGATTTCTGGAGGGGAAGGAACCATCCAAATCTTTGTTGGTTCATTTTAAATGAGGCAGTTCAAGACACACACACACAGTGACTCCACCCTTGGCCAGAAATCTTGTCTTAAGCAGAGGCTGGATAAAGTGGAATAAAGGAAATATGCACATTCATTTCCAAGGTTTGGGTTTTGGCATCAATAAGGGAGAAAAGTCAAAGTCTGTGTAGGTAATCATAGCTTCCCCACTCAGCCAGGATTCTCTTCTAAAACACCGGTCTCTTTAAACTCTTCCTTCACTCTCACCTGTAAAGAAATGGTAAACATTCATCAGTACAGTGGTTTTTTACATTTATTTAATTAACATTTGTGAAGAATGTTATGATCCCCAAGTAGTATACACTAGAACTGGAAGTTATCATCAAGATTAATAAGCAAGTAAAGGTTCTAGCTAAAAGCCAAGGTTTAGGAACTAACTCCCTTACCTGAATATATTGGTTTTGATCGTATTTGTGTTCATAGAGTCATATGAACATAAAAGAATATAGTACACGAAGGGAAATTTGTTCTTATACTCTATTCATTCTTTCACAGATTATGCAACATAAATTCCTTTCATTACCGAAACCAGAAGCTATGGTCTCCAGACAGCTGAACACTTCTAGGGGTGTCCGATCCACAAGTCAGAGAAGGTGGAGTTAAATGACTCTCTATTTTTGATCAAAAAACAGCAATGTCATGCAGGAAAGAAATTCATAAGTGTAGCCTTATTAGTACAAGTTCTTCTAGAATTTCTTCTCTCTGCCACAAGCCTTGTCTCCACATAATAAGTCATCTGCTTTGGAAATTTATTAGTCTCTTCTATGCCTAGGATTTGGGCTTCCCAGGTGACTCAGTAGGTAAGGAAAGTGGAAGTGAAAGTTGCTCAGTCATGTCTGACTCTTTGTGACCCCATGGACTATACAGTCCATGGAATTCTCCAGGCCAGAATACTGGAGTGGGTAGCCTATCCATTCTCCGGAGGGTCTTCCTGACCCAGGAATCAAACCGGACTCTCCTGCATTGCAGGAGGATTCTTTATTAACTAAGATATCAGGGAAGCCAGTAGGATGTGGGTTCCATCCCTGGGTCTGGAAGACCCCCTGAAGAATGATGTGTCTGGAGAGTTCTGTGGACAGAGAAGCCTGGGGGTCACAGTCCATGGGGTCACAGAGTCAGGCATGACTGAGCAACTCAGTGCAAACACACAGGATTTTGCTTGCTTATAGCTCTTAAATCATGGGTCATGAGTAAGAAATATATATATATATATGTATATATATATATGCAATTTTACTGAAGAGAATAATACATATTTAAGAGGATAGCAATAATGACCAAATATTAAAAATATGTGTATAAACTATTTTGAAATGAGATATTGGACAAGTATAATTTTACTATTGTCATCAATCAGCATTTAGATTTTGTAAATCTGCACCCACCCAAAAATGTTTTTATGTGTGTGTGTGCATGCAGACTTCAGTTTATTTTGTCATATTAACTAAAACAAAAGTATTTCACAGAATTTTTGTAACCTAAATGTCCATCTAAGCCTATTTCTATTGAAACATTTCTATTGAAATTCAATAGAAATTCAATATCTATTCAATATGTCTATTGAAAAGCAGCATTCCAAGACATGGCATAACTTACTTCATCTCAGTCAGTCCATTCTGACTACCAATTTTTTATTTTCTTTTTACTTAATAAAAATGAAATTTGATATAAAGCATTTTAGCAAAGGAATTCTTTTTATCTGAGAAATATTTTTATCTCAGTATTTTTCTCATATAAATACAAGACCTCTCATCATT
Organism: Dama dama; assembly: GCF_033118175.1. Taxonomy (NCBI): domain Eukaryota; kingdom Metazoa; phylum Chordata; class Mammalia; order Artiodactyla; family Cervidae; genus Dama; species Dama dama. Next base: position 14,893,278 of record NC_083691.1, on the reverse strand, counting down.
GATAGTGTTAAAATCTATTTCAACACAAATAAAGCACTGTCTTCACCTTAACTTGAATTTCCCAGTAAAATTGTATTTTCTACTTTGATTCCATTTAATGCACAGAGTTTATTCCATAGCAGTGCCTGGACAGCAAAGTGACCCCATTTAGCTTTGCTTTTCAGGCTGAGAAAATCTATAGCATATCAATTTCTTCTCCTTGAGAGGTTTCATTAGTATTCAACGTCTTCATCTTCCTTTTTAAATAAAATCAGGCGCTCATCTTTTGTTTCGTATGCTTGCATTCCGAGCGTAAGGACACTGGTTTTATTTAATAGATACACATGACATCTAGAGAAGAATGACGATGGAACTATACAGCAACCCAGGGAAGGGGACACTGGGGACCCAGGTATTAACCTCAGAGCTGGACTTTAATTCACAAAATCACTCTCCCATTCATTTAATTATATGGTTAGTCATACACTCACTCAATAATCCCTTGGCAGTAGTGCAAAGCCTCTGAGCTCTATACGAAATGTTCTGATGTAGTCAATGCATTCCATTAGGAATCCTCCCAAAAATGACAGAAGAAGGGTCATAATTGAGAGAAAAGCCACAGGGAGAGGAATGAACTCAAGGAAGTCATCATGTTTTCAGCATGAATGCATCAGTGACCCTGGTTTACTAAGAGTCTATACGTGGCCCATTGTCAGGTGTGACATGTGTTCTTCAGGTTTGTATTTCAAAGTAAAATCATGGTCATTGGATTATCAGGCTAACTGTGGACATCTATGGCAGCCAAGCTACACACCAGAGTGTTGCTTTTGACCCAAGTGGTGTGGTCACCTCACTCAGTTTTTTCTTAAACCATCAAAAAGAAAATGTGTTTTTCAGTGTTTCGCACTAGGGGAGAAGCTTTATCTGAGAACAAGGCTTTATTTTAGGCTTTTTGTTTTGTTTTGTTTTGTTTTGTTTTTTGCCTTGGGATCCACACCAGATTCTATATCTTCCCCTCACTCCTCTCACCCTCCTTCTGAAGAAATGGAAAAATATGTAAATTTGGCTGAAACTGACTGTCTCCTCCTCTGTGACCACCCATACTTGCTCTCAAGTATTTACAATATGAGCATTTACATCTTACTCTGAACATGTTTTTTCTTTCAGAATTTGCCCTATAAAATTCATTGTGTTTTTTTCTTAAAAGAGGTTTTCGGCCCCTGAGAAGGATCTCGGAAAAAAAGCGAGGCACTGGACTATGGTGAAAGAACTTCAGGGCCTTTGGGGACCTTTTCAGGACTCAGTCCCACCACGTGGAGGCTGTCCCATCAAGGGCACGCGTGAAGCCAGCTCTCTCCTGCAACTATTCTGGGCTCTTGGAAAGAGTCACTTACAAAAACTATAGTGTGTCGGTCATTTTTGCTTTTATTTTAAATCCCAAGTTAATTTAAGCCTAAAATCTCTCCAGACTAATGGAATTTTTTTTTTTTTCTAAACCATTCCCATTATGTGACCATTACATTGAAAGCCCTATTAAGGCACTCACATACGGCTAAGTCTACTGGTGAGAGTTTCTGAATGCTCTCCATGAAAAGTCCTTTTAGACACTAAATTATGACAGTTTTCAGAAAGAAGAAAAAACATGATATTTTGTGAGCTCAGGTGTATTCACACACACCAGAAAATTGAAATCCAATTCAGAAGGCAATATTGGAAACAATTTGAGCCTGGATCCAATCTGGCCAGGGCTGAAATAGCACAAGAAATGACTTTGAAGATGATTCTGCCATTTTTTTTTTCAGTTCATTCTGTACGACTGGAGCCATCAATATGGAATGAACTGGAAAACCTACATTAAATTCCTGCTTATGTCGTTTCAGCCAGAGCAGAGGCTGCAAGTTACTTCCAGTGGTGCTACTGAAGTAAAATGTTACACAATTTTTTAACATTAAATAAGAAGTAAAATAGAAAATGAGCTTTACTTTTAAAAATACTATTACGAAAAACTCACAAGAGTAATCACTTTTAAACAATAAATAGGAATCCCTAACTTCAATGCAGCACATGTTTTAGACATTCTCTTATACTGTTACAATCTCTAATTTGATTATACAAGACTATGAAATTTTATGCAATAAGTTCATTCTTAAAATGGCATTATTCTCATTGTTTTGAGTATTGATTTTTCACAAAATAGGATTGTGTTATCACTGCTATGTCTAAAACGGGTAATCAGCAAGGATCTTTTGTATAGCACATGGAACTCTGCTCAACGTTATATGCCAGCCTGAATGGAATGTGGGTTTACGGGAGAATGGATACATGTCAGTGTATGGCTGAGTCCCTTCGATGCTCACCTGAAACTACCACAACATTGTTGAACAGCTTTACCTCAATACAAAATGAAAAGTTTAAAGTTTGATTTAAAAAAAGATTTCGGTTAAGCATGCATTATATGATAACTGAGGAAAGGAAATCTTCCTTTCCTAAAAGGAGGAATCCTTCGAGCACCTAAGTAACTGGTCCTCTGAATTTTTTCAATTTGCTCTTTCATAAAGCCAGTAAAGGACCTCCAAGAGTTGTCCTGATTCCATTGGGGGCACCTGAACCCCCTTCACTATGTGTGGCCCCCAGGAGCCTCAGCTTTTCTTGAGGACCAGAGAGAGTGAAGGACAGCCTCTACCCAAGGTCAGACTTCTTTGTGATGTCTGCTCACTTCTGACTTTATCAGCAGGGTTTCAGTTTCTCTGGATCAGCCTGGCTTACTGCTGCTGTCCAGTTCTTTGAGTCTCTGATGTAGCCAGGTAGTGACAAAAAATTCTTATGACTGACTCTGTCCAAACCATCAGACATTGGACCCACCTGGCCGATTTTCATCAACATCATTAGTGTGGTCAATTCTGCCTGTCTCAGCTGACACCTGATATGAATTCATACTCTTCCAGTTACAAGAGCATGTTTGTGTGACTTGCAATAAGGTAGGGCCAATTTTTACATCTTTCTCCATACATTGCATATGAATAGAATGTCTTCATCAAAAGTGGTGCTCAGGGTAATTTTTGGTGTTTTGATTTGTATTTTTTTTTTATTGTTTGATTTTGCTTTAGTGATACACAAATTACCTTCTACCTTTCTATTCCACCAATTCTCGTCCAAATGCCCAATTTACGGAATTAAAGAGAGTTGTTTTGCTGGATGAACCCAGAATAGGTAGACTAGAAGAAACTAAATGTATGCAAATATTGTCATTTTAAGAAACATGGATAAACTTGATCTTAGTAAAACAAAGGAGACATGAACAGAATAAGGAGCATAACTCATGGGCAGATGGAGAACATATCCACAGGATTCAGAGAACTTCAGAACCTAAGGTCTAGGGCCCTGGTGGGAGCATGCCAGTGGCAGAAGCAGCTTCCATATGTGTGGATTTTAAAACAGATTTTCTCAACCAACACTGCAATGCTGCAGTTTTGGATCTCAGTGTAGGCTTTATGTTTATCTCTGATCATCTTTAGCTGATCAGATGAAATGTAATACCTTGGTCCCCTCTAAAGCACACCTTCAGGGTGATAATTTGGCTGTTCCTTGATCATTTCTTTTGAAGGGAATCTTAACTTCATCCTGCAGAGGGCATTGCCTTTTGAGTTCTTGCAGCATTTTAAGCTACCCTTTCTAGAAGTGCAAGTGGCCAATATGAAAAGCAACATGAAAAGGTGCTCAACAATACTAAGTATTAGAGAAATGAAAATCAAAACTACAATGAGGTACCACATCACAAAGTCAAAATGACCACCATTAGAAAGTCTACAAATAACAAAATCTAGAGAGGGTATGAAGAAAAAGGAACACTCAAATACTGTTGGTGGGAATGTGAGTTAGTGCAGTCACTGTGGAAAATAATATGGAGGTTCCTCAGAAAACTGAGTAATAATAGATTCACCATATAATCTAGCAACCCCACTCCTGGGAAAATACCCAGACAAAACTATTATTCAAAAGCAAACATGCACCCTCATGTCCACAGAAGTGCTATTCACAATAGCCAAGATATGGACACAACCTGAATGTTCATGGACAGTTGAGTGAACAAAGAAGATGTGATATACATATACAATGGAATGAAAAAATTCAATAATGCTATTTGAAGCAACATGGATATAACTAGAGATTATTGTACTAAGTCAGAGACAGAAAGACAAGTCCCATATAATATCACTTATATATGGAATCTAAAATATGACACAAATCAACTTATCTATGAAGCAAAAATAGAATCATGGACAAAGAAAACAGTCTCAATTCAGTTCAGTTCAGTCGCTCAGTCATGTTCAACTCTTTATGACCCCATGGACTGCAGCATGCCAGGCCTCCCTGTCCATCACCAACTCCTGGAGCTTATTCAAACTCATGTCCATCAAGTCGATGATGCCATCCAACCATCTCATCCTCTGTCATCCCCTTCTCCTGCCCTCAATCATTCCCAGCATCAGGGTCTTCTCCAATGAGTCGGTTCTTCGCATCAGGTGGCCAAAGTATTGGAGTTTCAGCTTCAGCATCAGTCCTTCCAATGAATATTCAGGACAGATTTCCTGAAAACAGACTAGTGGTTGCGAAACTGAGTTGGGGGGTGGTGGGTGGAGGGGAATGGAATGGAAGGTTGGGGTTATCAGATGCAAGCTATTATATATAAGATGGATAAGCAATGAGATCCTATTGCACAGCAGAGAGAACTATATTTAATATCTTATGATAAACCATAATGGAAAATATTGAAAAAGAACATATATACACATATGTGTGTGTGTGTAACTGAATCACTTTGCCATACTGCAGTAATTAACACAAAACAGTGTAAATCAACTATTCTTCGATTAAAAAATTAAACTGTCCTTTCTATTCTTAAAGGATGTGGACATAATCTGATAAGAACAGGTCCTCAGCTCCCATTATTCATCATGGTTTATGTTAAGCTAAATGATTTCCACAATTTGCTTTTCTGATGATATTTTTTCTTGATGTCTTGTACTTTCATAAACAATTCATTATTTTGTCTTCTACTTTTGGAATAGCAACTGCTCCATATCTCTATCTCCATCTTTTACTATGTCTCCTTTGTTTTTGACCTCAGGCTTTTTATTTTGTTAAGCTCTCACAGGGGTGTGGGTTTCATTTTTCCTGGGTAAACACTGTGTACAATCCAGCCTGGCCTGGAGGCCATGGTCCTTAGAGCTCTGTGTCAAGAAATCTGGAATTAATTGAGCCAGGATGGAACAGAACTTCTGGTATTTTTAAAGTTTTCCATGTGATTTTAATATTCTACAATGATTGCTATCCCCTGCTCTGATAGAGTCCTCCTTTAAATAATTTTTGCAAAATCTTCTCCAGCCTTGTAGACAGAACAAACTTCCAATAATTTATACAGGTGCCCTTACATTGGCCATACAGAGTGATCTTTTTCAAAGACATATGATAGCTGTTCCTGTGTCTCATTTAATTTTTATTTTCTAAGTTATCATCTCCAGTATGTTCTTAAGTATCCTTCTTTAGTAATTTAAATTTGTGACAGCAAAAATCTGACACATGATGTCATGTATCTTCTAATCATCTTTGTAGAGAGAAACTGTTTCACACTCCCAAGCTCCCAGTTTCCAGGTGCCAACACCTTGGACTGAGGTGCAACATGTCAATTAATATCAAAGTTTTATTCCATGACCTCCTGCTGAAGAGTCTGATCATGCTTAGCAGCAATAAAGGTCTCTAGTTGTTGTTTTTCATACTGAAACTAAATATCATCCTTTAAAAATAGAATTGGTAAAAAGGCATTTTTGTAGTTTTAAATTAATATTTTTTGTGTGCTAAACCAGAGGAAAGGTATTTGCATAACATGTACTTAGTCCCTTTCACTTCCTGGTTGACATGGGTCAAGTTGGTTCTAGGCAGGAGAAGTACGTCTTCTTTAATGAGAAGGGTTAGCGTTATGACATAACCTTTGTACTTCTCCTCTGACTAAGTACTAGGAACAGCATGCCTTTCTTAAGGAAGAAGTTGTCCCAGTGATACTGGTGCTACCCGTTTGGATCCTAATAAGTACATCCTGTTCACCCTTCAGTGATTTAAGTCAGAACATCTTAGCCCCCTCCAGCTCCTCCAACTCTTCAATTCTCCATGAACTTCCAAACATAACCCAAAGTTATTCAGCAATCTCACATGCAAGTTCTCTCTGCATTAATCAATTATTTGGCTTATCTTGGTCACGAGTTTGATTCTCTGTTTTTATTGTTCTGTTTTCTTTGGTGGTTGTTGATGTTGATGTTTTCGGATGGAAACGATTCAAAACTTAACCCCTTCTGGCTTAAAAGTAAACATTCAAAGGAGGCTGACTTTATTGAAAAGATACTGAAGCTCACAAAACTGAAGAAATGATAGCTCTCAAGAACTAAAGGGAAACTTAGTGACAAGTAGAACTAATTCTCCTGTTTACTGCCTTCTATTCTCTCAGTATAGTTGAGTTTTACTTTCATGATCACCAAGCCAGTTTCTTGACTAAATAGACAACAGAGTATCATCTTTTCAGCTTCAGAAGATGTCAGGGGAAGGACCATGCTTGGCTGGGTTGGGATCATAACACATTATGTTAAGAAGGATAGAATTTTATGATTGGATCTTTCTGATTCATCTGCCCACCTCTGAGTCAGAATGGATAGGTTTTATTCTCAAAAATGAGAGAAAATGGTTTTAAAAAATCACCACATACTTGGACTCATTTAGAGCAATTAAGCACTCTTTCAGAATCACATCATCTGTCTTGAGTGTCAACTCTCTAATAGAAAACTTGCTTTACAAATTTTTTCCCTGAAGATCATTTATCTTGTCAGAAAAGCTGAGAATAAAACCAGAATTGAGTAGTTCCTCTCTCATTTCAAGCATTTTTATGTAACCTGTAATGTCCTTCCTTGTCTTATTCTCCAGAAATCGATCATTTCTCATTCTTCAAAATTTTACAAATTCTCTTTGAGATTTAGATTTTTGAAAATAGTTTTTCAAAACTACATTCCCTATTTTTATTCTCTATATTTTTCTGTATTTTCATTCTCTTCGTGTTCTATATTTTTATTCTCATCTTTGCTTATGAATTTTCACTTTCCTTTTACTTCACTTTAAGCTCCAAGGTCATGGTTCTTTGTGTGTAGTAACATTTGGTTAGGCCTGGATGGTGACTGGGAGCTTCTTGATTGTCTAGGTGTATCTCTTATAAATAATATAAATAAATAGCATATTTATAAATATTGTAAATAATGAATGATGATCTGTATCATATTTATAATGAAATAATCAAGCAATCCCTAACTAGGATAGTAAGAAGCCTTAGAAACTTATTCTGTATCTCTAACTTCTATTGTTCCCTTCATTGTTTAGAGTTAGTATAAAATTCATGGCGATCTCTTCACTTTCTAGCTCAGCAACTGGTCATCAGAAACACAACTCAAGAAACAGCAAAACTTTCATTCTTGCTTTTGTTGTGCTTCTTATAGCTGAACAAGATTACTAGCAGATGGTCTAAACCTATCTTGTCATCACATACGGCCGCTATGTCAGTTTAGTGGTCTTAGAGGGAATATAGCATCCATGTTCTCTTATTTCACTCCTATTTATTTCAATCTTTACCCAAGAGTTCTCCAAATGAATGATCTCTGCATCTGTGACTTTTTATTTTGGCATATAGATTTCATTATATACTGCTATTTTAGCTCCCCTGCCAAATAGTTAACTTATTTGTAAAAAGAGATACAAGATCAGTTTATATGAGGTGGGGATTCACATGTGGGTAAAAATGAAGGCTGGCTGCCTTGGCAGAGTCTCTCGAGGTGACACTGGTTTGATGTGGTTTTTCTCATCCTTATCTCTGGCCTGCAGAGCCTTCAGCATCGCTCTCAACCTTGAATCTGTGGAGCAGATTACCGCTAACAAAACTCATAAGATCATCCCATGTAAACTAGAATCTCCACACACGTATTTTATTGACATACATAATCATCCAGCAGAGTCAGCTGTGTTTGTGTCTCAGTAAGTTCTCTTTAGAGAATAGTGAATGGCTAAATAGTATAGTCAATTCTAAAGGAAATCAACCCTGAATATTCATTGGAAGGACAGATGCTGAAGCTGAAACTCCAATACTTCAGCCACCTGATGCAAAGAGCTGACTCACGGAAAAGACCTTGACGCTGGGAAAGAGTGAAGGCAGGAGAAGGGAGCAACAGAGGACGAGATGTCGGATGGCATCATGGACTCGATGGACACAACTTTGAGCAAACTCCAGGAGATGGTGAAACACAGGGAAGGCTGGCATGCAGTAGTCCGTGGGATCACAAAGAGTCAGAACAACTGAGTGACTGAACAACAACAAAACAGTATTGGCATATTGCATGAGTATGAGATATAAGTAAAAAAACTGAGCCGGAGGAAATGTCTCTGAGCTGCAGTCATCAGGTTAGAATATTCTGATCAATGCTCTAACTTATGTAGCTTTAACACTGTTGGATAAACACTTCTAATATCAAGGGTCTACTCTTCCATTTTTTAAGTTATCTCTTATCCGTGTTTTAACTCTGTGAGAATATAATCTCACTTTTTATTCCTGTCATACAGTAACAGAATTGAAAACCACTTCTTTTTTTTATGGTCTCCTTCTCTGGATGTTGAGTTCCCTACATCAGTGCCTGCTACAGCCTCGTCTTCTCTTGCTGTGTTTCCTTCACAAATCTTCTCCCATCATGAATACCCAAAACATTTGTCTGTGATCCGTGTTCACCACTGCTTCCTGACTTTGGTCACCCAGAAGTACATATGCGCAGGCATCCACTGGTGGGTTTGAGGCCATCCTATTCAGCCCCCTTGTCCAACGACATAGTTACACTGTTTCCAAGGCCCTAAGACAGCTCACCAGATATAAACGATTCTCCAAAGTGATGAGCAGATATTTACATTTAAGGGATTTTTATTTCATTTCCTAATCTGATTTTTGGTTCTTCATGATGAACAACTATTGCTTGTTGATCTCTGTATACCAATTCCCTGGACAATATATAGGATATAAGCCTGAAAAGAACATTTTTTGAATTATTCAAATTCTCCAGGAAGGAAATTGTATTGAATTAAAGTGCATTTCTAGTTAGTGCTGTTTATTTGTTTTTAATTCTGGGAACTTAGGAGACTGGGGATGTTATTGATGAAGGTAAACATTACAAAAAAGCAGCAGGTGTTTGTGTGTGTGTGTGTGTTAGTGAAGGGTGAAGAAGGACCTCATAGCCCAGAGGAAAGAAATGCATGATGGGAAAGTATTATATGATGCCACAGAAAAGCTTCTGCAAGATGTGAATGTAAGGATACGGTGTATAGTATATTAGACTTTTAAAAATATTATGTTTTAGTCACTAACCCTAAATCAGACTTATCTAAAATGTGTGTGTGTGCCCATGCACATTCAGTCACACAGTCATGTCTGAGTCTTTGTGACCCCATGGACTGTAGCTCCCCAGACCCCTCTGTCCATGAAATTTTCCAGGCAAGAATACTGGCGTGGATTGCCATTTCCTTCTCCAGGGGATCTTTCCAACCCAGAAATCAAACCCAGGTCTCCTGTGTCTCCTGTATTAGCAGGAAGATTCTTTATATTGCTGAGCCATGGAGGATGCCATCAATAGATGATAGTATATAAAATGTAAGTTCACAGACTAACTAACTCTACCTTTATTTCCATGACTATACCTTCTTAATAATCCTGAGCCCCTGCCAGCTAGAATTACCAATTCTCTTGAAATGAGTAAGCCTGAGCCATTAAGAACCAGCTCTATAATCAATATAAAGTTTTATTTTCTGTCATTTCCAGAAAACCAGTTTTTGACTTAAAAAGTCTTCACTTTTTCTCTAAAGTCATCAGAAACATTATGTAGTGAATTCCCTACTCCTCTGACACCAGTTTTTCTAGTCTGCTTTTAAAACACCTTTTAATTTTTTAAATTGCATTTTTAAAAATTAACTTCTCATTTTGAAAGCAGATTTTAAAGAGGGCTAGCCCCTGAATTGCCAAAGGCGTGGATGGAGATACCATAAAGGGAGAGTCAGGACCACTGTGAATCCAAGAGCCAGGATCTCAGCTGCAGAGCCTTGCTCAGGCTCCCCCAGCCCTACCCAGTGCTCTGTGCAGCAGCAGTTTTAAGCTGTGAGGATTTCCCTAAGAATAAATTCTTTAAGGGAGATGGCAAGATGCTTCATGCCACGTGCTGAAACTCACGGGTTTTAATGTAATTGACAGTTGGTAATTTTACCCGTTTTTCCCTTCTGCATCAGTGACTTATTGAAGTGACATTCATAATGAAAAATGCAAGAAGTTATTCTTCCTACTTTTTCTCACTTCAATTAACTAGAGGTGAGCACGTCAGCTGCACAGCCTCCCTGGTGCATTAATCACTGGGAAACCAAGCGAATTCAGAAAGATTTGTGGCTCCACTCTTAGCCTGAGCAAAAATAATCCTTGCGTAATTGATATATTTGATACATTTTGGATTCCAATTTCAATAATGATTCAGTACCATGGTTTAAGGATCCAATCCATTTGAACAGCCCCCCTTCAACCTGGAATGAAAACAAAGAGCCATTCTGTGATACATAAGAAATTAATTTCCATTTCCTCTTCTTTTCCTTCTACTTTATCCTAATCCTGCTCATTGCCCATTCCTCCAGGATTAAACGCCCATACTCTTCATTCAACCACATCTGACCATGTCCACCCTTACCTATCCACTTCCTCTAAAAGTCTGCAGCATGAATATAAAGTACGTTCACTCCAGGTGACGCAGCCATTTTTTTCATTACTTTTTACTTTGGTTGTCCAAAGCGGAGTTTCAAGTTTCTTTGTACATTTCTTTCCCACCAAGCCCACCGAGACCTTCATCTCCAGCACAGTGCCAACATCACTATGCTTTCAGGTTGACTGGATTAAATGTGTTCTTAAGAGCCCAATCCAGGAAAGGTTCCTTTTAGTTGGGTGCTGTGCATGGCAGATGAGTAGACTTTGTAAGGAAACGGTGTTGTCTCTCATAGTCTTCAGCCATCTCAGTGAGTAGCTTTCAGTTATCAGCTTAGTCATTTTAAATCACATACTTTAAGACTTCCTTGGTGGTCCAGGGGTCAAGACTTTGCCAATAAAGGGGACACATATTTGATTCCTGGTCTGGGAGCTAATGCCTTCCATGATAGCTCAGTTGGTAAAGAATCTGCCTGCAATGCAAGAGACCCTGGTTGGATTCCTGGGTTGGGAAGATCCACTGGAGAAGGGATAGGCTACCCACTCCAGTATTCTTGAGCTTCCCTTATGGCTCAGCTGGTAAAGAATCCTGCTGTAATGTGGGAGGCCTGGGTTCAATTCCTGGGTTGGGAAGATCCCCTGGAGAAGGGAAAGGCTACCCACTCTAGCATTCTGGCCTGGAGAATTCCATGCGCTGTATAGTCCATGGGGTCACAAAGAGTCAGACACAACTGAGCAACTTTCACTTTCACTGGGAGATTTCTCAGACATGCTTCATGGCCAAAACAAACAGAAAACATAAAATAGGAGCAATACTGTAACAAACTCAATGAAAATTTTTAAATGGTCCACATCAACATCTTAAAAAATAAAAACAAATCATATGATTGCAACAATTAAGGGCATGTAAATATTTGTTTTAATGTGAAGAAGTGATTTCTCAAATCCAAGATATAGATAAAAACCTACTTAGAAGAGTTCCTTTTGTTTAATTGTAATCAGTATTTAGATGCAATTTTGTCTCAATTAATGATTTAAAAGCTAGTAACCAATGTACTAATTTTATTTTTTACTCAAGTATTTAGGTGAATATCATAGTGGACAAAATTTTATACAAAGGTATCTTGTAACTTATTTACAAATCATATTTTGTAATGTAACTTTTCCTGCTATATGAGTACATGCATGCTCAATCATTTCATTTCTACTTTGTACAACCTATAAAAATTCAAATTTAAAGAAATGTTAAGGATCAATTATTTCACCAAAAGATTTACCAGCTGATTCTACTTTTAAAACCTATTTCATACTAGAACATCAACAGTTACTGCATAAATAATTATATGACTATATTACTTGGTGAAATGAGAAGACATGTCCAATAGCCACATACATCCCATGGACGCATTGAGATGTGGAGAAAGCATAGAAAGATACAGTTCTCAGCCACTTCCAGCCAACAGATGATCTGAAATACTATATTCTAATACTTTCTAAGTTTTGTCCATAAAGAAATGACAGGGAAGAAAACCCTTAGAATACCAAAAAATTATCTCTGAGGCCCCAACATTTCTCACAGTCAAGTAACAATTAAACAACCTAAAACAAAGTCGCAAAGATTAAACAGCCTAAAGCAAAGCAACCCAATTCCCTGCTGGGAAAGAAGAGCATAGGCCTGGCTGAGGCTTGCTGGTCTACCATTGTGCAGCCCGTGAAACTAACCACATGGGGCACCTCCAAGATGAATCCTAAACTAACCTTCACCCTCAAACATGCCCCGCTTCCTCCCCTGCTGATTATGTCATCCTGGCCACTGTTTGCTGTGGGGTAGCGGTTTCCATTCTCCTTCATCCACCAAGACACTTAGTGGTCACTGGATTCATTACTAATGTTGGAACCTGGTAGCATGCATAGCTTGTCTTATTTAGAGATTCCCGAATTCCTGCCACCTGGTCTCACCTTGGGCCTAGCCTTGGATTTCTGTGTCAGAATTCGCCTCACATGCACTTTCTTCTGACTTTGTCGATAATCACCAGTAGTTTCAAGCCCTCTGATACCCATGAAAGAGGAAAACTGTCTGCAGCCCTTCAAGCTCCGGTAGGCTCCTAGTACCCCAAGATTTTATGGTCTCATATCTCTGCACCACGTTCCTTAGAACACATTTCAAAAGTAAAGAGTTCAAAAACTAAAATGTGTTTGTAAGTGGTTCCTTTCTCCCATCTTGACATCTAATTTGGTAATACTTCACTTAACTAAGAATCTTGCCAGCACTGTGCTAATTATTCAGCCCTTCCCTGGCTTCTGCAAGCTTTAATTAGTGAAAGATGTTTTCAGGACAAGTTATAATTTGCATGCCAACAAATTTTCTTATAAATTACACAGGAAAGGTAAAATTTGGTACCATCAACTCCCTTTACGCAGCTTGATCTATTATACAGACAGATTAGCTGCGGCGTGTACCTGAATATGCTGTCATGAAACTTGGTGAACATTTTATTCCATTTTTACCCTGACCTTAGACTCTGATTACAATTTTATTTTGATTTTTTTTTCTGTAATCTCTTCTTGTTATGGGCTTCCCAGATAGCTCAGTGGTGAAGAATTGGCCTGCCAATGCAGGAGATGGAGAAGTTGTGGATTTGAACCCTGGGTCGGGAAGATTCCCTGGAGGAGGAAATGGCAATTCACTCCAGTATTCTTGCCCAGGAAACCCATGGGCAGAGGAGCCTGTGGGCTGTAGTCCATGGAGTTGGAAAGAGTTGGACACAGCTGAGCAACTGAGCACTGCTTGTTGTAACAGCACCGCAATTCACAAGCCAAAGTCACTGCACCCAAAGCATGTAAATATTGTCCTTATCACCTTAGATATCTCCATAAGAATAAGATTATTTTGATATGACCTACCAGAGTGTGTCTTACTCAGTAAATCACAAACGTGATATCAGACGAATTAATTTTGAAAGTCAAACTTATTTCAGAAAAAGAAGATTTGACTTGAGTGAAGCCATTTTTGCTGTGGCATCAGGGTCCAAGATCACACAGTATAAGTTTATGAATGCATGTCTCACTATGTACTCTAACTTTCCAATTCTAAATAAAAATACATTTATATTCACTTATAAAATCATCTTATTTAGCTTGCAGATCCTTCTTGCCTTCCTAAGCATGGAACTTCCATGGGAGTTCATGCTCTCGATTTCAATTTTTGCTTTAAAAGTTAATTACTAAAAAATGGTATCAGAAGGTGATCTTATAAATTTTAATGATTCCCCAAAGTGGACTTATCAGATGGTATGGTCCTACCGTCTCAGTCATCTCTTTTCATCCAGAGATGTTGTACCTGGACAAACAACTGCTGCGTGAAGAAACGATGTTGCAAAAAATCTTCTACCAGGACTCTGGATGTTGACAAAAGCAAACATTGGACAAAGGAGTGATAAGCCATGAAAAAAAGCTGGATCTTGTATGAGAAGGGCAGAAGTCTTTTCTTGCCTGGGGCCTCCCAGTCCCCACACAGTGGGGTCAGTGGGATGGTTCTACCAGTTGGGACAAGTTGGAACAATAGTAGCTTTAGTGCCTGAGGGGCCTGACTTGATTTGAATGTGGTGGGTAAGACATAATGCTCACAGCATCTTCCATGATAACAGCAATACTGATGGCCAACCGACAGAGAAAAGGAGTGGCTCCTAGTGTTGTGGGTTGGTTCAGGCAAACAACAGATTGATAGATTGGCTGGAAACTTACTAAGGAGATCTAAGAAATAAGACAGCAATAGGGTAACAGAGTAATGACTGGCTGACTAAAATGCTACTCAGACACATGGTGACCATAGGAAGCCAAGGTCACCATGGACAGTGACTATAGCCATGAAATTAAAAGATACTTGCTCCTTGGAAGAAGAGCTATGACAAATACAGACAATGTGTTCAAAAGCAAAGACATCACTTTGCCAACAAAGTCCATCTAGTCAAAGCTATGGTTTTTCCAGCAGCCACGCACGAATGTGAGAGTTGGACCATAAAGAAGGCTGAGCACTGAAGAATTGATGCTTTTGAACTGTGGTGTTGGAGAAAACTCTCGAAAGTCCCTTGAACTGCAAGGGGATCCAACCAGTCCGTCCTAAAGGAAATCATCCCTGATTATTCACTGGAAGGGCTGATGCTGAAACTGAAGTTCCAATACTTTGGCCACCTGATGCAAAGAGTCGACTCACTGGAAAAGACCCTGATGCTGGGAAAGATTAAAGGCAGGAAGAGGAGGGGGAGACAGTGGATGAGATGGCTGGATGGCATCACCAACTCAACGGACATGAGTTTTAGTAAACTCTGGGAGATGGTGAGGGACAGGGAAGCCTGATGTGGTACAGCCGATGGGGTCACAACAAGTGGGACATGACTCAGCTGAACAACTGAACAACAACAAAATTAATATTCATCTCATCGTCTCTAGGTGTTCAGTTGTGTCTGACTTTTTGCAACCCGCAAGGACTATAGTCCACCAAACTCTTCTGTCCATGGGATTTCCCAGGCAAGAATACAGGGGTGGGTTGCCATTTCCTACTCCAGCAAATCTACCCGACCCAGGGATCAAACCCACATCTCTTGTGTCTCCTGCATTGGCAGGTGGATTCTTTACCACTGAACCACCAGGGACAGTATAATATATAATTTTAAACTGAGTAGAAACAGCAGCAGCCACACACCACAAGGGAATGGATTCCATCAATTTACTCCAGGCAAGGTGCTACACAAACAAAAAAAAAAGTACATTAAACAATTCAACAACAAAAATTCCCAGGGATAAAACATCAGAATCCACTGTTGCTAAATGTTTATCAAAAATGTCCAGTTTCCAATAAAAATTGAGACTTGCAAAGAAACAGTGAATTCTGACCTACATCCAGGGTGAACATTTATTGTATCTTTTTATTATACTTTTATTATAAATCACCTCATCATCGGGACACACGGAGAAGGCAATGGCAACCCAGTCTTGTCTGGAAAATCCCAGGGATGGAGGAGCCTGGTAGGCTGCAGTCCATGGGGTCGATAAGAGTCAGACACGACTGAGCGACTTCACTTTCCCTTTTCACTTTCATGCATTGGAGAAGGCAATGGCAACCCACTCCAGTGTTCTTGCCTGGAGAATCCCAGGGACGGGGGAGACTGGTGGGCTGCCGTCTATGGGGTCGCACAGAGTCGGACACAATTGAAGCGACTTAGCAGCAGCAGCAACAGGAGACAAATGGTAAAGGTACAGTGAAATTTCCAGTCATAGGCTTATCCTATAAACATGTACTGAGAGCTGTTCACTCAGTTCCAGACACTCTGCTGGGGCCAGAAATACACACTGTGTACTATAGAGCCCCATCTCCCACAATTTTGCATTTGTTGTCAAGAAAACAGACAAGTATAATACTCTGATTGGAGCCGTGATAGAGCTAAGTGTAATATATTGTAGGGACGTGCAGTGCAGACTGGGTTCTGTTTGGCCTGTGTTGGAACACAGGTCAGCCCTAGATTTAGTCATTCGTTTAAGACACATCTATTCAGCACCTACCTTGTGGCTGATGCTACGAGGTCCTAGGAATACAAATATGAGGGAACTTGGGACCTCACTTAGAACAGTTTATAATCTAATTGCGGAAGCAGAAAAGTGGACAAAATCCCACATATGTCAAAGGTTTATGTTCAAACTATTCTCATCCTACATTTCCAGGAAAATACAAAAATCCTTGGATAAGCTTTCCTGGTAACTCTGATAAAAGACCTTTTTCAAGCTGAATGAACCAAACCTGAGCATTTTTGTATATAAACATGACCACACCAGCTTGTTGTGTGGCCACAACAACATGCCTATAGAAATAGCGATAGACTTTTTATTAGTGTCAAACATAGATAATTGTGTTAATATTATTATCTTTATATAGCATGTCATCATAAGTTAAGTTCTCTAATGATGATTAATGTTCAACACAATTGGACCAAATGATTGTGCAGACTTCAATTTTAGTTTAAATATACTAAGCAAGTTGTTGACTCTTTTATCAATTCAAAATCAAATACAATAAGCATTTTTTCCTAATAAACTTATCCAGATAACAAAACAGTTTGAAATACCACAATCACTATTCATCTGACCAGGCTGAATCTATTAAAAGTTTGTAAAATATCCTAAGCCCAAAGTTGGTACAAGAATTACTTTATCTCTTGACAAATAAGAATCTAATTAAATGTTCATGGTTCTGCCCAGAAGAGATGGTAGTTTCATTTCAATGCTAATTAGTAATCAGAGCTTTAGAAAACTACAAAATCTTTATAATCTCAGAATCATCAGCATTGTTCTTCATGTCTCAGACTTTTAAAGAATTGTAAGGGGCAGGTATATACCTGGTATAATTAAAAAAAAAAAAACAGTGATAATAATTAGTCTTCTGAGATTAGATAGAATTGAATTCAACCACCAACTCTGAAACAATAGCTATTTTTTTCTTAACACTTTACTGACTTTATACATTAGCTGTAATACCTCTTAGGTTCTTTTCTTAAACTTTCTGTTCAGTCTGGAGTTATAATTTAAATAATTAACAATTATAGATATTTCTAGATCTTGTATATGAAATGTTTTTAAAAAAATGTAAATTTAATAAAAACAATTCCTCCCTCAGCTTGAATATATTTCTAATAATTTTATCTTCATGATATTTACATGATTCTTTGTTTATGTTACCATAAGCAGTAAACTTAAATAAAAATAGGTAGTTCTTTTAAAATTTTTGCAGTTTTTTTTTTTTTTGCAGATGTAGAATCTAGAGCCCTTGGGATTGTTTGACTGGACTCATCTAAAAATTTTGCCCAGGGCTACTTTGCCTCACTTATTTCTACAGCCACAATGATATACACATGCCTAGTGATTTTTTTTTTTCATTCCAGCCTTCAAATTATATTTCTGTATAGAAATGAAACATGTTTTAAAATATGTTAATAAGAAAGCTGACTTTTAAACAAGTAGGTTAGCATCAACTTACAGAGAGTGAGGAGGGCTCTATAAGCTCACTCTTTCTAAAAGAGAAAATATTCCTATCCACGCACTCATATAGAGGCATACCTGGGTTGGTGTGTGTCCATTCATGATCCATGGACATTATTAACACAGAGACTGCACACTACTTTCTTTCTTCTGTTTCTCTTTTATTGATGTTTCCTCTTGAGTAATATTTCCAGCATTGAGTTGAAATTTTCTGAACCCTTGAAATTCAACTCCTGTGTCCATGCATATTCCCTCAAAAAGTCTGTTAACAAAAATCCGTATGTCATTATGTCACCATATGTTGAAGCCCTGTAACAGAATTATATAAAAAGTTGGCAAGTTTCCCCCAACTTGAGATATTTAAACAGAGACAGAGACTTCATTCCATCAAGGATGTAAAAGACTTGTATACTGAAAACTAAAAAACATTAGTGAAAGAAATTGAAGAAGATCTTAAATAACTGAAAAGGAGATAGTCACTAATACAGGCAAAAAACAAAATTATCATCCTAAAAAGTGAAATAAAGAGAAAAATATATTTTCCATTTTAAGGGTAAAAATATTCAGCAGAAAAGAGCACATTTAGAAAAATGGTACAGATGAACCGGTTTGCAAAGCAAAAAATAGACACAGACAGAGAATAAACGTGTGGACACCAAGGGAAGAAGTGGGGTTGGGATGAATTGGGAGGTTGGAATTGGCATGTATGCTGTGCTGACACTACATATAAAATAGACAACTACTGAACCTGCTGTATCGCCCTGGGATCCCTTCTCGGTGCTCCGTGGTGACCTAAATGGGAACGAGATCCGAAAGAAGGGTATATATGTATCAGTTCAGTTCGGTTCTGTCGCTCAGTCGGATACAAACACACGTAGAGTTGATTCACTTCGCTGCAGAGCAGAAACTCACACAACAGTATAAAGCAACTGTAATTCCAACAAAAATTGTTAAAAAAAAAGGAAAAGAAATGAAAAAAGAAATCAACATATTTTGCCTAGAATAGGAAAACTATGAATGTTTCAAAAGTTATGAAGCATCACTACAAAACCCTGGGGTGACTTTTAGAGATCCTGACTTGTAGGGTGAGGATCAAGCCGGGGGATCCACTTAGGTGGTTCTCATTTGCCAAATGTGTTGCAAACCACTGAACTACTTAGAAAAATAACATGAGAAAAAGACCCTTTGGAACTCTTCTTACTGCTGACTCTCCTCAGATTGCTGCCTCTCAGATCTCTAGTCATGGTTGTTCAGAAATGGTGTCATTCGGCACTTAGATACTGACTCGGTGCTCCTGAGAATGAACACATACTTGAGGGTATTTGAAAATCATAATCTGCGGGCTTACAGGGAGATGGAAAGGCAAATAGCTTGCAGAATCACAAGTGAAATCAGCTGTGGAAAATAGCTTTGTCCATCTGTGGATAATAGCATCAAATGGACTCAGAGAGGCGCTAAGGAAATTGAAATGGAATACAAATTCAGTTTAAAGTGTAGATGGAAGCACCAGTTTCTTTACTCTTCCAAAGTTAAAATATTGAACAAAATCTTTTAGGCAGTCTGGTTTAATATAAAGTTCACCTGATTAGTATATGAAAGCTCCAGGTTAGAATCTCAATGATGATGTTTTCTCTTATCATCTCCCTTGTGGTCCAGAGATCCTCTGTATTGACTGTGTATCTGCTGGGGTTATGCGCCAGGTCTTCTTCGCCTCCTCAAGTTGTCCAACACCCCTAGAGGGGTTCAGCATCCTCATGAGTCTTTCCTCCTCTGAGTCCTGGGGTAGGAGACAAGGTCAAAGGTACTGAGGGGTCATACCCTTGCAAAGGCCTGACTAATTGTACAAAACAAGCAATTCCAGGAGTGGAGGTCACTACAGAGACTGATGTTGACCTAAGAGTGATCTTAGGGATTATACAACAGACACAAGTGAACCTGTTAGAACCATTGGAGCTTTCTTCTGCAAACTGTTTTATATTGTTGCATCATGAAGATCTATTTCATAGTTTATATATTGTCTACAATGAATATCATGACTGGTTAAGTTAGAGCAATGTGCACACATATACCATTTTTGAAATTGATCATATTATTGTTCAGTCGGTAAGTCATGTCCAACTCTGTAACCTCCTGGACTGCAGCACTCCAGACTTCCCTGTCCTTCACTATCTCCTGGAGTTTCCTCAAACTCATGTCCATTAAGTTGATGATGCCATCGACTATTAAGAGTATATCAGATGAGCTGAAATCTCTGTGGAGTCTACAAACTGAGAAAAGTCAAGAAAAACACTGGAACAAAGATTCTCTAAGGCCCTTTCAGACCTAATATTTAAGAAATTGTTATTCTAGATTTGGTAATCTGATAAATTCTTAAAGGGCTGCTTCCTGTATTATTAACAGATAGTTATCTTCATGTTTAGTTTCCTATAGGGAATCTTTGCAATAGTTTTACAAGGGAGTTCTAAGTAAATTACTTTGAAAAAAAATGACATAAATAAATTTTAAAAAATTGTTGATGAACTCCCCGTTTCAGCTGCAAAATATAGAGAACTGGAAATTGTGTCACCCTATACAACAAGAAAAGAGTTGAAAAAAGTGAAAATTGATAATGTCTCTGAAATTCATCAGAGAACTGATGCTGCAGAAAAATCCAAAATATGGGGAGAGACAGTGACTGCAGGTCTAAACAGTCCCAGTGATTACAAACCAATGGCAGGTTTTTTCAGACAACATAAAAGCCAGTAGGTTTCCCAGGAGACTCAGTGGTAAAGAATCCACCTATCAGTGCAGGAGAAGCAGGAGACATGGGTTCGATCCCTGGGTCAGGAAGATCCCCTGGAGGAGGAAATGGCAATCCACTCCAGTATACTTGCCTGGGAAATGCCATGGACAGGAGCCTGGCAGACTACAGTCCGTTGGGTTGCAAATAGTTGGACATGACTTAGTAGCTGAGCGCGCGCGCGCGCGCACACACACACACACACACACACACACACACACATACAAATCACTAAGAAAATTCAGCTAAATGTTTTATCATTTCTTAAAGGCAGAGTGTGGGCTACTATCAGAGCATAAAGCCCCTGAGGACCTGTCATCAGGGTGTTTTTTCCCATTTCAGGCTCTTCCTGTAAGCCTTCTTAATAGGCACTCATGCAGAAAGTAGGAACCATCTAAGAAAATTTCCATGTTGCCGACTATTGAAGAGTAACAGCAGTCAAGGGCAAAATTCCTCCCAAACCCATCTGCCCTAAGTCACAAAACCTGAATCTTTAGTAAGAAAGGAATAAACACTGCCAACTTAGAAGACTACAGAAATTCACTGCAGCTAGAAGAAAGAAACGAGAGGAAAATCTGTATTTCCGGATGAAACGTGAATGTACACCCGTCCCAGCACGGGGTATGTGGGAACTCTCTGGGCTTTCCTCTCCACTTTGCCGTGATCCTAAAACGTCTCCAAAATAATAAAATCCTAATAAAAATTTTTGTTCACACAAAAGCTTATACACAATGTCTACTGCTGCTTTACTCATAATTATAAAAAAAAAAAAATGGAAGAAATCAAGATGCTATCAAAGAGTTAATGAACGAAGTGAAATTTTCAGAGATAAAAAAGAATGAGCTATTAATTCATGCACTAATGTGGATGAATCTCAAATGAAGTTTGCTGAGTGCAACACTATAGATATTTATGTGCTGTCCTGGGAAAGACAAAGCTCTTTGAAAGGAAGATGGATGGTGAGTGCCTTGGTTTGGGGGGAGAAGAGAGCAACGGGCAGCAAGCAGAAAACACAATGGAAATTCTAAATGATTAAATGTCCTCTGCGGGACTCAGGGTGATGGGTTCAATAGTTCACACGTTTGTCAAAGCACCTGGCAAAACTGAATTTTACTTTTCGCAAAGAAAAGAAATTGAACAGATTTTGGGGGATATTCAGAATAGAGGTCAGCCTGTTATAAATAAATCTGCTATTACTGCAAATGTCTGACACAACTGCACTAAAGAGGGTGGGGATAAAGGAGTTGGGTGCAATCACTTTGGGAGGGATTTCTTGGTGGTCCTGTGGTTACAGCTTCACCTTCCAGTACAGGGGCTACAGGTTCAATTCATGGTAGGGGAGTTAGGATCACACATGCCTAGCAGCCAAAGAAACCAGAACATCAGCAACAGCACCAATATTGTAACAAATTGAATAAAAACTTTTTAAATGGCCCATATTTTAAAAAACCTTTAAAAAATAACTTTGGGAAGTTTTCTTGATGCTATAAGGATAGAGACAAAAAGAAAAGTGTTTAAGCCCTGTTCTCTTGGTGGTAAAACAGCCCTTTATAGAAGTACATATTAGCAACTTAGAAACTAATTTACACCTATCCTAAGCAAGTAACTACATACTTTATAGATGATGAGAGCCAGGTTACACACTAACGGAGAGAGACACTAGAGAGGAAGGTTAAAATGAATCATACGGTGCTGGATTAGAACAGCTGGGACAGCAAAATAAGTTATAATATTTAAGATTATAAACCAGAGAATAAAATCAATATCCAAACAGCTTGAATATTAAGGCAGCTTGAATAAATAATCAAATGAATGAAAGACTAAGGACAATTATTTTTAGAAAAAACTTCCAATTAATAAATGTAGAAAGAATGAGGAAAATAGAAAAATCACCATTAGAACACCATAGCAATCATTACTGCAGGCAAGAGTCCTTGATGAATGCTATAATTAGTGGACAAAACTTCAAAGAGATGCAGAAAATTTTTGTAACCTCAAAGTCTCTCCCACAAAATATGTATTCATTGCTTCTGTGGTTTTAATATGTGTCTACAAATGTTCTGATAATTCTTCCTCTGGGGGAGGGAGCCTAATTCCCTTCCCTTGGGAATGAGCTGCATTTAGTAATTGGTTTCTAGCACACACAGTATGAAATGGGAAAACAGTGAATTTACAGTGGAGAAATCTGACAGTAACCACTTAACAAAGCGACGAAAGTGAAGGGTGAAAGTACTAGTTACGCAGTCATGTACCTGCAGGCTCCTCTGTCCATGAATTCTCCAGGCAAGAATACTGCAGTGGGTTGCCATTCCTTTTTCTAAAGGATCTTCCCCACCCAGGGATCAAACCCAGGTCTCTTGCACTACAGACAGACTCTTTACCATTTGAACACCAGGGAAGCACAACCAAGTGATAAAGGCCACCAGAAATGAGGTATTACAACCCATCAGACACTACTTCTTTAGTGCAATAATGAAGGCACATCACCTTGATGATCTGTGCAATCTGTGATGACTTCAAACATTAGTTCAGAAAATTGTGAGAAAATATCAGGAACACCCAAGTTGAGGTGCCTTCAACAAAACACATAGTATTCTTCAAAACTGTCAAGGTCATTGAAGACAAGGGCATGATGAGTGCACACAACATTAGATAATGAGTTGACTCTTGGGACTGAAAAGGGATACTAGTGAAAACAACTGGAGAAAGCTGAAGAAAACCTACAATATTCCCACCAATAATGGAAAATGAGATGGAAGTTCTTTAATAAACTAAAAATAGAGCTACCATGTGATCCTGCAATCCCACTCCTTGATCACATATCCAGATAGAACTGTAATTCAAAAAGTACATGTACCTCAATGTTCATTACAGTACTATTTACAATAGCCAGGACATGGAAACAACTTGAATGTCCACCAACAAAGGAATGGATAAAGAGGAGGTAGCATATTTTTTACAATGGAATATTAGCCATAAAAATGGTGAAATAGTGGTATTTGCAGCAACATGGACCTAGAGATTATTATAGTAAATGAAGTAAGTCAGAAAAAGACAAATAGCATATGATACCACTTATACGTGGAATCTAAAAAAACTGTAATACTATTGTGCCAATGTTACTTTTTCTTTAATTTCTTTACTATATAATGTATTAACATGATAAGAAGTTGGGTGAAAGGCACAGAAAAATTCTCTGTACTGTTTGCACCTTTTCTGTAACCTAGTATTCTTTCAAAATAAGTGTCATTTTTTTTTATTAGTTGCTCATTAGAGGCTAATTACTTCACAACATTGCAGTGGGTTTTGTCATACATTGACATGAATCAGCCATGGAGTTACATGTATTCCCCATCCCGATCCCCCCTCCCACATCCCTCTCTACCCGATCCCTCTGGGTCTTCCCAGTGTACCAGGCCTGAGCACTTGTCTCATGCATCCCACCTGGGCTGGTGATCTGTTTCACCATAGATAGTATACATGCTGTTCTCTCGAAACATCCCACCCTTGCCTTCTCCCACAGAGTCCAAAAGTCTGTTCTGTACTTCTGTGTCTCTTCTTCTGTTTTGCATATAGGGTTATCACTACCATCTTTCTAAATTCCATATATATGCGTTAGTATGCTGTAATGTTCTTTATCTTTCTGGCTTACTTCACTCTGTATAATGGGCTCCAGTTTCATCCATCTCATTAGAACTGATTCAAATGAATTCTTTTTAATGGCTGAGTAATATTCCATGGTGTATATGTACCACAGCTTAAGAATGAAACTAGAACACTTTCTAAAACCATGTACAAAAATAAACTCAAAATGGATTAAAGATCTAAATGTAAGACCAGAAACTATAAAACTCCTAGAGGAGAACATAGGCAAAACACTCTCCAACATAAATCACAGCAAGATCCTCTATGACCCACCTCCCAGAATATTGGAAATAAAAGCAAAACTAAACAAATGGGACCTAATGAAACTTAAAAGCTTTTGCACTACAAAGGAAACTATAAGCAAGGTGAAAAGACAGCCCTCAGATTGGGAGAAAATAATAGCAAATGAAGAAACAGACAAAGGATTAATCTCAAAAATATACAAGCAACTCCTGCAGCTCAATTCCAGAAAAATAAATGACCCAATCAAAAAATGGGCCAAAGAACTAAACAGACATTTCTCCAAAGAAGACATACAGATGGCTAACAAACACATGAAAAGATGCTCAACATCACTCATTATTAGAGAAATGCAAATCAAAACCACAATGAGGTACCATTACACGCCAGTCAGGATGGCTGCTATCCAAAAGTCTACAAGCAATAAATGCTGGAGAGGGTGTGGAGAAAAGGGAACCCTCTTACACTGTTGGTGGGAATGCAAACTAGTACAGCCACTATGGAGAACAGTGTGGAGATTTCTCAAAAAACTGGAAACAGGACTGCCATATGACCCAGCAATCCCACTTCTGGGCATACACACTGAGGAAACCAGATCTGAAAGAGACACGTGCACCCCAATGTTCATCGCGGCACTGTTTATAATAGCTAGGACATGGAAGCAACCTAGATGCCCATCAGCAGATGAATGGACAAAATAAGTGTCATTTATCAGCCACTCCTCTGTTTGGAAATATAATTCCTTCCCTCTATACTGTTCAGGGTAATATTCCAGGAGTTGCAGGTCATAGTATTATTTTATGAACTCTCTCTGAAACCAGCTCTACCTGAGGTACCACTTCCACTTCAGCTCTAAGTTAGCGGTGGTTGTACTCTGTACCAACCTCCCCTCCTGTGCTCACATGCACTCAAGCTTGTCATATTAATATTTCTTAAAAATGAATGTGCTTCCAAAATAGGAAGCAAGCTAGGCTAGTATCATGTTAGTTTTGATTTAAACTCTATCTATATCTCTATATAATACATAAAATAAAATTTAAAACTATATACATGCACAAACTACACTGGCATTCAGGCTCCAGTGGACATTGCTGGATTAGACTAAATTCTTTTCAAAGCTCAGATCCAGTTGCTCTGGAGTCTTTTTGGAGTAGATGTGCTTTTAAATAGTCACAGCTGCCTTGAATGAAAATAAATTGAAGATCAACCATATTCTACCAGCAGAAACTATCTGATGTTGTTCTAAGGCAATTTCTTGCTGGACAGCTTAGTATCCTTCAAGTCAATCCACTACTTTCCAAGGTATGTTGCTCACACTTCAATCCTTCAACAGTAGATTACTGAGTGTGCCTCAGAGTTTTACCTTTGAAACATATCGAGCTGGTAATGGCTGAGAAAATAAACACATGACCAGAATGCAGGGCTTCAGAGAAGTGTCAGAAAGCAAGAATTCCAAATCCAACATGAACAGCTAAATAATTCACTCGGAGTCTATGTGCTTTCACATTTGTGAGAGGTAACTCTAAATGCCTAATTATCTAACATGGTGCACATTTTCACCTGTAAATACATAATGTGTATCAAATTGGAAAATGCTATTAATATTATCTATGTTTCGTAGATGTAAGAAATTAAACTGAGTGAGAAGAAAAGCAAGTGAAAAGAAAAATATTTCCAGTGTCAATGAAAACATTTCTTTCCACCGTATGGCATCTCTGCATGATTTCCCTACACTTTTTAAAACACACACCTTGAACTGATTCAAACTATTGAGGTCAATAAGTCCCCTCTATTTTGATGAATTTTTATTTCAAAGGTAATTTAGAAAAATAACTCATATTCTTCACACATTTAGTCCAAAATGTAAATATATAAAGATTCAGGTGTCAGTTAAAGGCAAAATGTGATAATAAAACAAGGATAGGATATATTTACAAATACTTTTATCCCAAAATAAGGATATTTGAATTTTACCATTTTGAAAAGATAAGGTATAATTTGATGCATTTAGTAAGTGACCTTCAACATCTATTTGACATTTAGTGCAATATACTGAACATATGATAGAAATGAAACCATGTATAATACTGTACAGAATATCATGAAGTAGGACAATATGAGAATGATTTAAGTCTCAGTTGGCTTTCAAAGGAATAAAACAGAAGAAAAAAGAAACCTAAGAAAAATGTGATTGATGTCAATTAGCTTGAATTTCCATCCCTGTGCACTGTAACATTGTCTCCCTTGTAACTTCACTCTCCCAAGTGAGCTTTTTTTCTTTTAATGCCACACTGCCTTGCTCTTGAGAAACCTGTATGCAGGTCAGGAAGCAACAGTTAGAACTGGGCATGGAACAACAGAATGGTTCCAAATAGGAAAAGGAGTATGTCAAGGCTGCATGTTGTCACCCTGCTTATTTAACTTACATGCAGAGTACATCATGAGAAATGCTGGGCTGGAAGAAGCACAAGCTGGAATCAAGATTGCTGGGAGAAATGTCAATAACCAATCAATAACCATATAACCATAATCAATATGCAGATGACACCACCGTTATGCAGAAAGTGAAAATGAACTAAAAAGCCTGTTGATGAAAGTGAAAGAGGAGAGTGAAAAAGTTGGCTTAAAGCTTAACATTCAGAAAACTAAGATCATGGCATCTGGTCCCATCACCTCATGGGAAATAGATGGGGAGATAGTGGAAACAGTGTCAGACTTCATTTTTGGGGGCTCCAAAATCACTGCGGATGGTGACTGCAGCCAAGAAATTAAAAGACGCTTACTCCTTGGAAGGAAAGTTATGACCAACCTAGATAGCGTATTAAAAAGCAGAGACATTACTTTGCCAACAAAAGTCCGTCTAGTCAAGGCTATGGTTTTTCCAGTGGTCATGTATGGATATGAGAGTTGGACTGTGAAGAAAGCTGAGCACCGAAAAATTGATGCTTTGAACTATGGTGTTGGAGAAGACTCTTGAGAGTCCCTTGGACTGCAAGGAGATCCAACCAGTCCATCCTAAAGGAGATCAGTCCTGGGTGTTCATTGGAAGGACTGATGCTGAATCTGAAACTCCAATAGTTTGGCCACCTCATGCGAAGAGTTGATTCATTGGAAAAGACGCTGATGGTGGGAAAGATTGAAGGCAGGAGAAGAAGGGGATGACAGAGGATGTGATGGCTGGATGGCATCACCGACTCGATGGACATGGGTTTGAGTAAACTCCGGGAGTTGGTGATGGACAGAGAGGACTGGCTTGCTGCGATTCATGGGGTTGCCAAGAGTTGGACATGACTGAGCGACTGAGCTGAACTGAACTGAGCTGCCTTGCTCCATAATGAGAGTCACCAAATTCTTCCCCTCTCCCAAATGCCACCAACACAAGGCTAGGGCATCCAGTGCAAGGTATATTGAATATTCAGGAAAATAGAAGATGTTTACAAATAAGTAAAGAGTAGCACATCCATGAGTTGCAATACTGTACTTTTGGGGATCATGCAAGAACAAAGACATCTTGGTGGAGACCCACTTTTGTTCTGAAATGAATTTAAAAAGGAATATTATAAATCTCTATCCTTAATTCTACTGGCTACTTAACTCTCATGGATTTCTCTTAAGCAGCTTTCTCCATGAACTCAGTCTACCATCATATTTTTGTTTTTATTTGGTCACTTTCACCACCCCCTTTCTCTTTTACCACCGTTGACCCCAACTCCCAAATCTTGACAAATGCCCCTGTTTGTCTTTGCATTCTGATCTTTATTCCACAAGTCAAGGAAACATATCAAAGTATTTCCTTCAAACAATAACTGTTCTCTCTGTGTGAAGATCTGTATGGCTGATTTAAAAATAACATGATTTCCTGTGTGCCTTAATGACACTAACTGAATACCTACCAGATGTGATCCTCTTGCTTCCATTGAATTTTTACAATTCCTTGAAGCAGTTACTATACTGGGAGATGCACATGGAAACTGAAGCCATCTAAGTCAAGTAACATAGACCAAAATGGGGAAATGACAGTTTTGTAAGTCTGAAGTCACAGCTGGAAAGTGCAGAGTCAAGATTTCACCCAAATCCACTTCGCCAACAATGCAAGTCTATGTTTCAATTTGTTAATGTAGTGTATCACATTGATTTATTTGCATATATTGAATAATCCTTACATCCCTGGAATAAACCCAATTTGTTCATGGTGTATGAGCTTTTTAATGTGTTGTTGAATTCTGTTTGCTAGAATTTTGTTGAGGATTTTTGCATCTATGTTCATCAGTTACAGTGGCTTGTAGTTTTCTTTTTATGTGTTGTCTCTGTCTAGTTTTGGTAACAGGGTGATGGTGGCCTCATCGAATGAGTTTGGAAGTGTCCCTTCCTCTGCAAATTTTTAAAGAGTATTGGAGGGATAGGTATTAGCTCTTCTGTAAATGTTTGATAGAATTCACCGATGAAGCCATCTGGCCCTGAGCTTTTGTTTTTTGGGGGAGATTTTTATCACAGTTTCGATTTCAGTGCTTGTCATTGGGTTGCTCATAATTTCTATTTCTTCCTGGTTCAGTCTTGAAAGACTGAACTTTTCTAAGAATCTGTCTATTTCTTCCACATTATCCATTTTATTGCCATATTATTGCTCACAGTAGTCTCTTATAGTCCTTTGTATTTCTGCATTGTCTGTTGTAACCACTCCTTTATCATTTCTAATTCTGTTGATTTGATTCTTCTTTCTTTTTTTCTTGATGAGTCTGGCTAAAGGTTTGTCAATTTTGTTTATCTTCTCAGAGAACCAGCTTTTAGTTTTATTAATCTTTACTATTGTTTCTTTCAATTCTTTTTCATTTATTTCTGCTCTGGTCTTTATGATTTTTTCTGCTAATTTGAGAGGTCTTTGTTCTTCTTTTTCCAGTTGTTATAGGTGTAAAGTTAGATTGTCTATTTGATGTTTTTCTTGTTTCTTGAGATAGGATTTTATTACTATAAACTACCCACTTAGAACCACTTTTGCTGCCTCCCATAGGTTTTGGGTTGTTGTGTTTTCATTGTCAAATGTTTCTAGGAATTTTTTCATTTCTGTTTTGATTTCTTCAGTAATCCATTCATTATTTAGAAAAACATTGTTTAATCTCCATGTGTCTGTGTTTTTTTTTTACAGTTTTTTCTTGTAATTAATATCTAGTCTCATAGCACTGTATCAATGTGATACACCATATTAACAAATTGAAATATAAAAGCCATATGTTAATCTCAATAGATGCAGAAAAAGCCTTTGACAAAATTCAGCACCCATTTATGATTAAAATTCTTCAAACAATGGGCATAGAAGAAACCTACTTCAACATAGTAAAGGCCATATATCATAAGTGCACAGCAAGCATTATTCTTAATGGTGGAAAACTGGAAGCATTTACCCTAAGATCAGGAACAAGGGTGCCCACTCTAACCACTATTTTTCTACATAGTTTTGGAAGTCCTAGCTAAATACAGCAATCAGAGAAGAAAAAGAAATAAAAGGAATCCAGATCGGAAAAGAAGAAGCAAAGTCCTCACTGCAGATGACATGATACTATACATAGAAAACCCTAAAGATACTATCAGAAAATTACTAGAGCTAATCAGTGAATTTTAGCAAAGCTGCAGGATACAAAATCAATACACAGAAATCACTTGCATTCCTATATAATAACAGTGAAAAATCAGAAAGAGAAATTAAGGAATCAATCCCATACATCACTGCAACAAAAAGAACAGACTATCTAGGAGTAAACCTATGTAAGGAAACAAAAGAACTGTATACAGAAAATTATAAGACATGGATGAAAGAAATCAAAGACAGCATAAATAGATGAAGAGATATTCCATGTTCCTGGGTAGGAGGAATCAATATCATGAAAATGGCTATACTACCAAATGCAATGTACAGATTCAATGTGATCCCTAGTAAATTACCAATGGCATTCTTCACAGAACTAGAACAGAAAAATTCACAATTCATATGGAAACACAGAATAATCAAAGCAGTCTTGAGAAAAGAGAATGGAGCTGGAGGAACCAACCTTAATGACTTCAGATTATACTACAAAGCTACCGTCATCAATACAGTATGGTACTGGCACAAAAACAGAAATAATGGAACAAGATAGAAAGCCCAGATATAAACCTATGCATCTATAGGTACCTTATTTTTGACAAAGGAGGCAAGACTATACAATGGGGCAAAGATAGCATCTTCAATAAGTGATGCTGGGAAAATTGGGTAGCTACATATAAAAGAATGAAATTAGAACACTTTCTAACACCATACACAAAGATAAACTCAAAATGGATTAAAGACCTAAATGTAAGACCAGAAATTATAAAACTCTGAGAGGAAAACATATAACATTTGAAATAAATCAATAAATCAAATCAACAACTCAGTAAGTCAAAGCAAGATTCTCTATGATCCACCTCCTAGAGTAATGGAAATAAAAACAAAAGTAAACAAGTGGGACCTAATTAGAATTAAAAGCTTTTGCAGAAGCAAAGCTTAGTCACTCAGTTGTGTCTGATTCTTTGTGATTCCGTGGACTGTAGCTCACGAGGTTCTTCTGTCCATGGAATTCTCCAGGCAAGAATACTGGAGTGGGTTGCCATTTCCTTCTCAAAGGAAACTATAAACAAGATGAAAAGACAATCCTCAGAATGGGAGAAAATAATAGCAAATGAAACAACTGGCAAAGCATTGATTTCCAAAATATACAAGCAGCTCATACAACTCAATACCAGAAAAACAAACAACCCACTCAAAAAGTGGGGAAAAGATCTAAACCAACATTTTTCCAAAGATGACATACAGGTGGCTAACAAACCCATGAAAAGATGCTCAACATAGCTCATTATTAAGGAAATGAAAATCAAAACTACAATGAGATATCACCTCACACCAGTCAGAATGGCCATCATTAAAAAGTCTACAAGCAATAAATGCTGGAGAGGGTGTGGAGAAAAGGGAACACTCTTGCACTGTTGGTGGGAATGTAAATTGATACAGTCACTTTGGAAGATCGTATGGAGATTCCTTAAAAAACTAGGAATAAAACCACCATAGGACCCAGCAATCCCACTCCTAGGCATATACCCTGAGAAAACTGAAATTGAAGAAACACATGTACCCCAATATTCATTGCATCACTATTTACAATAGCTAGAACATGAAGGCAACCTAGTTGCCCATTGACAGATGAATGGATAAAGAAGTGTAGTACATATACACAATGGAATATTACTCAGCCATAAAAAGGAACACATCTGAGTCAGTCTGATGAGGTGGATGAACCTAAAGCCTATTATACAGAGTGAATTAAATCAGAAAGAGAAAGATACATATCATATACTAATGCATATATATAGAATCCAGAGATATAGTACTGATGAATTTATTTGCAGGGCAGCAGTAGAGAAACATAGAGAACAGACTTATGAATATGAGGAGAGGGGAGGAGAGGATGAGATGTATAGAAAGAGTACCGAGGAAACTTACAATACCATATGTAAAATAAATAGGCAATGGGAATTTTCTGTATATCTCAGGGAAATCAAACAAGGGCTCTGCATCAACCTAGAGGGATAGGATGGGGAGGGAGATGGGAAGGAGGTTGAAGAGGAAGGAGACATATGTACACCTATGGCTGATTCATGTTAATGTTCAACAGAAAATAACAAAATTCTGTAAAGCAATTATCCTTCAACTAAAAAATAAATAAAATTTTTAAAAAGTAAAAGTCTACTTTACTTTTAAATGATGTGACACAAGTTTGAAAAGGTAAGAATTATATTCAGTACATCTACTGGAACTTATTCAAGGTGTGATCTTCAGGCTTTCCGTGGTGCTGCAGTAAGAATCTACCTACCAATGCAGGAGATGGCAGAGACATGGATTAGAGCCCTGGGTCAGAAAGGTCCCCTGGAGAAGGAAATGGCAACCCACTGCAGTATTCTGGCCTAGGAATTCCCATGGACATGGAAGCCTGGTGGCCTACAGTCCATGGGGTTGCAAAGAGTCTGACACGATTGAGTAAATAAGAACACACACAAGCACACACTTCAGAATCTATACCCAACAACACTAGGGGCCTGGTTGAAATGAAGAATCTCAGGCCCCACTCCAAAGCCACTGAATCAGAATCTGCATCTTAACCAGATGCAGGTCTCTTATCCTCAGCATTTCTGAGTTGGGCACTGACCTATAACATCATTTTATCTCCAAAATAGTCAGCCAAAAAGGCATATTTGCGAATTAAGTGGAAGTTGTCAAACATGATGATTTAGCCCTGCAAATGCAAATATGATGTCATCCTCATGTGTATGAACATATGACTCTCGGGTGAACAGATGTCTGTTTAGTAGAGATCACTAACTCAATTCCATGGCAATGATGATGTCATTGGTAGAGCTGCCCACAGTCATTGACAAAATCTAAAAGAGGAGCATCGGCAGAGAGGCCAGCCTACCTTCATTTCCACCCCCCAGGCCGGTCCATCTGAGTCACCGCTGCTCCTGGACTTCAGAGCCAAGCAGTGCGGTGCTGAAATTAGAGGAGGTGCAGGTGTAGCCACCCCCTCCCCACACCCCCTCGGCCGCTTACCTCAGCTCTATTTCTGGACAGGTGACTCAGCTAACACCAGTGAGTAATTCTCAGATTGATGATATCACCCCACTTCCTCAGCCTGAAATCAAACTTTCACCATCTCTGTATCCTGTCTGCTTTCCCCTCCAGCAAAAAGGAAAATGTTTTAAGGCCGCTGAGGCTGCAGTGTAATGTGTTGGTATCCCAGATTCACAGTCATGCAGACCTTTCTGAGATCTCACTGAAATGCAGACTCTGATTCAGGAGGTCCAGGTGGGAGGAGAGACTGTTTCCAAGAAACTCCCAGGCGATGCAGGTTCTCTGACCCACAGTTAACAGTGACTTGTGCTGGTGATGACTTGTAAAACTAGCAAAAATTCTTTGGGGAAAGTTATTTGGAAGTAAGTACCAAAAATCTTTGGGCTTGCCAGGTGGCACTAGTGGTTAAAAAAAAAAAAAAAACTGCCAATGCAGGAGATGTAAGATACGCAGTCTCGATCCCTAGGTCAGAAAGATCCCCTGGAGGGCATGGCTACCCACTCCACTGTCCTTGCCTGGAGAATCTCAGGGACAGAGGAGCCTGGCGGGGCTGTAGGGTCACAGAGTTGGACACGACTGAAGTGACTTAGCATGCACACAGACACATCAAAAATCTTTAAGTATATATTGATAATGATTGTATTTCTGATGAATTTCTACTAGATAAATATTCAGGAATATATGCAAAGATTTGTACAGTATTCTTCACATACCTATTACAATAGCAAAAATAAAAATAGCCCAACTCTTCTCAAAGTAGAGTTTTGACCCAAGAAATGATCTGAAATCTCTTCATCTGAAGTCACTTGAACACAGGTTACTGAGGGAAAAATGCTCACATGGAACTGCATTCAAACTATAATTTAAAGCAAAATGCAGACTATGAAATTTCATGTCAGGGTTAATCTCACACTTTATTACTTTATCTGAATATTAAGAAATATGTGGATTATTATATGTGGATCATAGAGATTTTAGAAGAATATGCAGAAAAGGGACTATATTATCTTCTAAGTACAATATCTTCTAGCTGCATAGTCTAGAAACTGTAAGTCTCTTTTCAATTGTGCTTGACACACCGCAATCTGAATCCTGACAGAACCCTCCTTATCCTGGGGTCCACTCTTCAGTGACTCTTGGCTCAAGTCAGCTTCATCTCTGCATTCCACCCCACCACACACATACGCCCCTGGCCCCTTTCCCCTTCACTGTGTATTTGGAGAGCAGACCTGGTGTTTAAGTCCACACTTCTAGGGATGTTGCTTGAGACCCTGCATGGTGGCCTCTGAGTTAGGACATCCTGG
Organism: Dama dama; assembly: GCF_033118175.1. Lineage (NCBI taxonomy): Eukaryota > Metazoa > Chordata > Mammalia > Artiodactyla > Cervidae > Dama > Dama dama. Next base: position 14,858,863 of record NC_083691.1, on the reverse strand, counting down.
TTCCTGCCTTGACTCAGGGTCCAAGGCTGCTGGTCACCAGGAGGAAGGAGTAGGGTACCTCTTATCCTCAGCATCAGAAGCAATGAAGGGACACCAGATGTTTACTGCGGACAAGTTGTCTGACTCGAGTCAACCTGTTGACACCATGGGAACCTCACAAACTCCCAAGGAGGTCTCTGCTGGCCTCTGATCCCCTGAGGATGCTGAGACAAGGCACAGAGGGGAAGAGCCCATGAGCTCACGTGTGTGGGAGGCTGCTGAGCTGGCCTGAGTCTAAACCCTCGGGCTCCTGACTGGCTCTTCCAACATGGATGTCTGAAAGCTAAACATAGCTTCCATGAAGCAGTGTACTTTCTCCAATGCTTCAATTACAAAGGTTAATTTACCAAAGTGAGATACCCATCAATGAGTCTCTCTATTCATTGCTTTCGAAGGCATATGTTTATCATGCTGGACTGTGTTGTGATGTTACACATATGCAAATAGTGTGCAGTGCAGTGGGTCTCAAACTTTCCAAAGCTATGGTTTTTCCAGGAGTCGTGTATGGATGCGAGTTGGACTATAAAAGAAGACTGAATGCCGAAGAATCGATGCTTTTAAACCGTGGTGCTAGAAAAGACTCCTAGGAGTCCCTTGGACAGCAAGGAGTTCAAATCAGTCAATCCTATAGGAAATCAGTCCTGAACATTCATTGAAAGGACTGATGTTGAATCTGAAGCTACAATACTTTGGCCACCTGATGCGAAGAACTGAGTCATTAGAAAAGACCCTGATGCTAGGAAAGATTGAAGGCAGGAGGAGAAGGGGATGACAGAGGATGAGATGTTTGGATGGCATCATCGAGTCAATGGAAATGAGTTTGAGCCAAGTCTGGGAGGAAGTAAAGGACAGGGAAGCCTGGTGCACTGCAGTCTATGGGGTCACAAAGAGTTGGACATACTGAGTGACTGAACAACAACAGAATTCACTTGGGTAAGTTGAGAAGCCCACTATTTACCACCTGGGAGTTTCTCTTGATACAGACCTTAGGGTCCATCACAACTTGCTCCCCGAGTGATTGTGAGGCAGCTTCTCTGCACATCACACTTCAGAGACTCTGTTTTCAGTGATGCCCCAGAAGCAAAACCAATTACAAGACCTTTTGGTGTCCATGTAATGCAGCTGGTCAAAACAAGTTTGGGCACATATACCTGGCAGGAGAAAGACCAAAATAAATACTGGATTTGAGGTACAAACCTGTCAAAGTGGCTGTTTCACTAATTACATGCAGGGAATAAAAAGGGCATTTCTATAGTACTTGCTGAAAAACAATATCTCAACTAAATATTATATTTAAATGTTATGAAGTGGTTTTAATGCCTTACAACTTTTGCAGGACAAACATTTGCATAAAGGAAGACAAGAGAAGTGGAGAAGATCAATGAGCTTCTCATCTGTGGATCAAAAATGGAGCCCAGAGTTGGGCTCTAAACAGACATCAAGCTCTAAACTCAGTGCTCTAATCACCACCCCTCATTCTCTCCCAGGAGGACACCATGGAGGAACACAGTACTTTGAGAAAAAAAGAGCTTTGAAACCAGAAAATGCTTTATTTCAATGAGGCTCTACCACTTATTAACTGGCTGGTATTGCCCAATATAAGGAACTTCTGATAGCTTAAGATGGATGATGTCAGATTCATGATCTCCGAAGAAGATTTAGCTTCGGGACCAGGGACCAGGCTTGATCACTCAAGAGCTTCAGAGTTTTATTAAAGTGCTTCAGAGTTTTATTTATTATTTATTAAAGGGGCAGAGAATGCTTCTGACATAGACATAAGGGGGATGGAGAATGCCCCCACTTACTAGTCTTATGAAGGCCTTATATACTTTTACCAGATCCAACCCCACATCATACTCCTTAAATTAACAAGATTACAACTAATAATAGAAAGGTCTTAACAGACCCCACTCCCACAATATATGTTGCTATCATACACACACACACACACACACACAACACACAAAATGTTATCTTAAGATAACAAGATTAGTCAGAAGATTCTTGTTAAGGAAAAACATGTCCTCAAGCAAGATACATTGTTATATTGACTCAGACAAAACAATGTAGAAAAGAAGTTTATCCTTTTCTCCTGCTTGATAACCCCAGACCCCTGTCTCCTTGTCAAGGGCCCTTCTCCTCCTCGGGGACCCTGGACTTCTTTTCAATCTAATTAGGAACTGACTCTCTCATTTCCTTGAATATGTTTCCTCAATAGTAAATTTGAGATTGAGTCACTTATTCAACATTTACTGAGCTTCTGCAATTGAGAAAAAAATCAGTTGAGTCTTCTTTCATAGTCTGTCCCCTCTGTACAATTTATTCTAAATATTAAAAATTAAATCCTGAAAACAATTCATGTGGCTTAGTGAGCAATAAATTTGCATTCTGTCACCTTGTTTGTTGTTGTTTAGTCACTAAGCTGTGTCTGACTCTTTGCAACCCCCTGGATTGTAGCCCGCCAGGCTCCTCTCTTCATGGGATTCTGCAGGCAAGAACACTTGTTTGTTGTTGTTTAGTCACTAAGCTGTGTCTGACTCTTTGCAACCCCCTGGATTGTAGCCTGCCAGGCTCCTCTCTTCATGGGATTCTGCAGGCAAGAACACTGGATTGCCATTTCCTTCTGCAGGGGACATTCCTGACTCGGAGATCGAACCCATGTCTCCTGCCTTGGTAGGTGGATTCTTTACCCCTGAGCCACCAGAGAGCCCTAGTCTTTCACCTACACTGTTATTAAGCCTGGGGAGGCTATCAGATGATCACACATAAGCAATATTTTATCTACTTAGATACTTCGGAAAAAGAACTGGGCAACCTGTTTGTTTCCACATTTTAGGAAGTGTAAAAATGTCCTGTGATGCTACACATAACAGGAATGGTAATAACAACAACAACCAAAAAAAAAGAGAGTGAAACAAGAATCTTTAAAGTCATGAACTCTTGTGAGGAGAAATCTATTATTAGTGACTGCTACTCCTATGAATTGTTTCTCTTTAGATGTTTCAGGTAACTCAGCAGCAAAAGTGATATTTCAGGAGTCCTTCCTGATGAAATAGGCAACAGAGCATCATTTTTCCCTTCACTTATCTCAACATTAGAGTTACTGATCACATGTACTTGTGACTGGGTAGAAGAATGGATCTATCACCCTGCCATCCTTATACCATAGTAAAGTGCTTAAGATCTTGAAGATAAAAAGATATTCCGGGCAGTGACTCCTATTGGGGGAAGATGTTCAAACATAGAAAAAAGCAACAGGGCAATCAACATTTTCCCCTGCATCAGAGGCATATTTATATTCCAGAAGATTAAAAGTTGCAGTCTCTGCAACTGTCTTTTTTACCACCTTCAAAGCTATACCATAAAAGCAGTTCAAAAGAAAGTATCATAATAACTTCCCTTAACCTGCTGGCATCATGCTTGCCCTTGGTGTGGGATTATGGGCAGCATGCAAGCAGGTGCAACCATTCAGCAAGCAAAAGTCTCCAATGGAATAGAAAAGAGAGCCTGGGAATAAAACCCAGCATACCAGGTCAACTAATATTTGCCAAGGGAGCCAAGAACTCTCAGTGGGAAAAGGACAGTCTCTTCAACAAATAGTGTTGGAAAGAACGGATAACCATCTGAAGAAGATGAAATTGAGCCCTTATCTTACATCACTCATGAAAATGAACTCAAATTGGACTAAAGACTTAAACATAAGACCTGATACCATAAAACCTTTAGAAGAAAGCACAGGGAAGAAGTCTTGGCAATGATATTTTGGGATACGACACCAAAAGCACGAGCAAAAAAATAAGTGGGACCACATCGTAGCTGGCAATGGTCTTAACCAGCCACCAGGCTCTGACACTTTAAGGAATAGTATCTTGTCACCAAAAATGAAAGCATTCTGAATGGTATGCTTCCCTGAACTGGGAGATTTCTCCAGAACAAAAATATCTAAGATCTGACTTAGAGAAAACACGGAATTCCTTTTATTCCTATGCCACCCAGTGGTGGGGTGGAAACAGCTCATACCATCTCGTGAGAGCCATGCTTTGCCCTATTCTAAGACTTTGGTAAATCAATTGCTAAGCTCAGTAATTATTAAAAGTTATTTGCTTGTTTTGCGTCTGCCGGGTAGAAATACTATATATCGTGTACTAACTCACATCTCTTTTCAAGACCTCATTTAGTGATCGCATGTCAGTAGCTTCAAACTGACTACGATTAGAATATTTACACCATGATAATTAATGACTGATACAGATGAAAGCATTTTTTCTGGAGAGTGGGTGGTTAAACATTTCCCAGTTACAGTTATAGCATCGTCAGATCAGATAAGATAATGTCATCTCTAAATCATGCCCATGGGGAAGAAATTGGCACTGGATATTCTAAATGGACAGCACTCTAAATTATTTTGGTTTGTTTTGGAAGGAGGTAAAGAAGCCAGAATGCTCCCTTTCTGTCTCTCTGTCTCATATAAGCACACATATTCAATACAAAAGCAGTTTGTTTGTTTTTTATGAATTTCTAATCTCATTACTTTGAATTGCCTCAAGATTACCATTCCCTTTTTCCTCTTACTACATTCCTATTTATTATTTATGTAAGACCTCGTTCAGTTGTCACTTTTCTGTAAAAGCGTTGTCCACATTCCAGGCATCCACGGCAAGTTCATAGCTTTGTGCTACTTTCTCAATGACTCCCATCCCAAGGATTCTTTTTAAAATTGTAACCAACCAGCCAGCACTATCACTGGTCCTTGGCATATTCTTTCTTCAGTATTCTGCTTCATTCTTCATAAGCACATAAAATGTACTTTTTATCCTCTCTTTTAAATTCCATGAGGGCCAGGAGTTCTTATGTATTTCATGTGCCTAAAACAGTCCTAAGCATGTAGTAAGCACTCAACAAACATTGATAGATGAGTGAATTACATTTACAAGGGGTCAGTATGAAGCTGGGTTCCAAAATGAGATAAATTATTTACCAGCTCTGTAGCCTGGGGAAATTACTCAAATTCTCTGAGCTTTGCCTTAGGGTAGTTATAAGAATTAAATCATGTAATTGGATATTTAACCTGAACCCCACTGACCAGCACCTTCAAAAATGTCCTTATCATTTCCTCTCAATAAGTCTTTGCTTCCTCACAGATTTCATGTTCATTGAAACCCTGTTGCTGTTTAGTCAATAAGTCATATCCAACTTTTTGTGACCTCATGGACTGTAGCCCCCCATGCTCCTCTGTCCATGGGATTTCCCAGGCAAGAATACTGGAGTGGGTAGCCATTCCCTTCTTCCTGATCCAGGGATCAAACCCAGGTTTCCTGTGGCTCCTGCACTGGCAGGCAGAGTCTTTATCACCGAGCGACCAGGGAAGACTCATGGAGGCCCCACGTGCAGTGCTAACCCTGTGACCTTCGCGGTTGTGAGTTGTCTCATCCCCCACTACTCTTACCCATCAGACAGGAGTCCTATCTGACCACCCTTGGGTGATGAGGAGGAGCCAAGACTGGATCACCATAGACAACCTGCTCAGAGGATAAAGCATGTTCAGGCGCTCGGAGGAAGCTCACTTCTACAAACTCTGATTCGGGCCATTACTATCATCCCTGCCCAAACACAGAAAAGCACTCGCATGGTGATTAACCTTGAGATTTTAATTATGAATGAATGAATGAAATGCCTGATGACCTGTTCTAGATTATTAAGCATGAAACATAAAGCATCAAAAAAGGTATTAAATTATTCAATGCCAGCATTTGGGAGTTCAAGGGTTTGAAATCTTTTCTCATGTTGGATCATGCAGTGAGGCCAGACACGTGACTCCCTAAGCCAGCATGTCAGCAGTGAAATATCAATATGTGCAAAGGCAGATTGGGAAGAGACTGGATGCTACGCTGAGTCAATGCAGTAAAACAAGGGTTTTATCAACGATTCACTTCAACCCGATGATCAAATTCACTTGAAGTGACTCTGTGGAGTTTTGGCTTTCTGCTCATATTTATTCAAGACAAAGTCTTTTAAGGCATACCATTATGCCCTGTTTTATCTAATAACCACAGTATTTCATTCACTTAATAGGCAGTGGCATTGCTCCAGGTGTAGTAAGAATTGATATGATATTTCATATAATGTGCAAACTACATTATGAAACTGGAAAATAAAATTCCTTGAAAAACACCCTTCATAAAAGGCAGAAAGTTTGGGGAAGAATGCTTTAAAGATAGTGTGAGCCTCTTTTTGTTCATGATCCTCATAGTGAGTTTAGGAGTAGAAAATATTTCTACAATATCCAGGAATTCAGAAGTCTCTGGAAATGGTCTGTGAAGGTTGACCAAGCTATTAATATTATACAAGTCACAGAAAATATGATGTGATTTAGAAGTTCCCACCTGCCCCTTGTGGTCTAAAATGTTTCTTCTGTTTCCAAACCAAAGTAGAGGGCAATTTGATTCTGTTTTTTTCTAATTCACCCTGTGGAGTATGCATTTGGAATATTGGAAGATGTATGTGAAAAATTCCCATCAGCTTTGCCTGACTGAGTTTGACAGTAATAGCTGTTGGGGCTGAGATAACACACAGTTTCCAAGATCTATGGTGACTAAATACTGCTGAAGAGCCTGACCACAAAAGGTAACCATTACTTGTGTGTTGGGAAGGAGGGAGAGAGAAGGACACTGATATTTAATGGGCGGTCATCACATGATGAGTATGGACCTTAATATGTGTCTCAGCCAGTCCTCTGACAGCGCACTAGAGTAAATGTTACCATCTTCACCTTTGACTCAGAAAGACTTGCAAATACTCTAAATTCATTCTCTGTTCTTCAGAGAAAAAGAAAATAGAATTAATCTCCTGGCAGATCTCTGCAGAAAACTCCATAGTAAGATGAGTTCTCAGATCCTGATATCCTTAAGCATTTGAGCAGTACAGCAGGAATAACAATACATAACTTGCAGGATTATTGTGTGAATTAGAGTTTATGTGTGCATACACGTCAATGAACGTTATACTCTGTATATACTAGTTGTACTGCAGTAGTAGAAGTACTCATTTTTGTTAAAAATGTCATATTATTATTAGCATAGTGGGGCTTCCCTGGTGGCTCAGTGGTAAAGAAACCACCTTCAATGCAGGAGATGAAGGTTTGATCTCTGGGTCAAGAAGACCCCCTGGAGGAGGGCATGGCAACTCACTCCAGTATTCTTGCCTGGAGAATCCCACGGACAGAGGAGCCTGGCGGGCTAGAGTCCATGGGACTGCAGAGAGTCAGACGTGAACAGCAACAACTATTATCATCAGGGCATGTTAATTGCCACCTACAGTATCAGTTCAGTTCAGTTCAGTTGCTCAGTCATGTCTGACTCTTTGTGACCCCATGAATCGCAGTACACCAGGCCTCCCTGTCCATCACCAACTCCCGGAGTTCACCCAAACCCATGTTCATCGAGTCAATGATGTCATCTAACCATCTCATCCTCTGTCATCCCCTTCTCCTCCTGCCCTCAATCTTTCCCAGCATCAGGGTCTTTTCAGATGAGTCAGCTCTTCACATCAGATGGCTGCAGTATTGGAGTTTCAGCTTCAGCATCAGTCCTTCCAATGAACACCCAGGACTGATCTCCTTTAGGATGGACTGGTTGGATCTCCTTGCAGTCCAAGGGACTCTCAAGAGTCTTCTCCAACACCACAGTTCAAAAGCATCAATTCTTCTGTGTTCAGCTTTCTTTATAGTCCAACTCTCACATCCACACATGACCACTGGAAAAACCATAGCCTTGACTAGACGGACCTTTGTTGGCAAAGTAATGTCTCTGCTTTTTAATATGCTGTCTAGGTTGGTCACAACTTTCCTTTCAAGGAGTAAGCATCTTTTAATTTCATGGCTGCAGTCACCATATGCAGTGATTTTGGAGCCCAGAAAAATAAAGTCAGCCACTGTTTTCACTGTTTCCCCATCTTTTTGCCATGAAGTGATGGGACCGGATGCCATGATCTTAATTTTCTGAATGTTGAGCTTTAAGCCAACTTTTTCACTCTCCTCTTTCACTTTCATCAAGGGGCTCTTTAGTTCTTCTTCATTTTCTGCCATAAGGGTGGTGTCATCTGCATATCTGATGTTATTGATATTTCTCCTGGCAATCTTGATTCCAGCTTGTGCTTCTTCCAGCCCAGCGTTTCTCATGATGTACTCTGCATATAAGTTAAATAAGCAGGGTGACAATATACAGCCTTGACATACTCCATTCCCTATTTGGAACCAGTCTGTTCTATGTCCAGTTCTAACTGTTGCTTCCTGACCTGCATATAGGTTTCTCAAGAGGCAGGTCAGGTTGTCTGGTATTCCCATCTCTTTCAGAATTTTCCACAGTTTGTTGTGATCCACACAGTCAAAGGCTTTGGCATAGTCAGTATAAGTTGCTAGAAAAAGAAGGCCATTGCTTATGCAATATTGAATGCCTGATAGGCATTTAGATATTTGGGAGGAAAAAGATTGGGGTTTTAAAAATTGTGCCTGATCCTCTTCTTCATCTTTTCATTTCTATTTACTCTAATTTGGGAGAAAAATTATTTCTAAATTAAGCATGATTTTTAAAATAATCCAGGGTGGCTTCCCCGGTGGCTCAGTGGTAAAGAATCAGCCTGCCAATGCAAGACACACAGGTTCGATCCCTGATTCGGGATGGTCCCAGAAGCCACGGAGTCACTAAGGCTGTGCATAGCTACCGAGCCTGTGCTCTGCAACAAGAGAAGCCACCTTGACGAGCAGCCTGGCACCATAATGATCAAACCCGGGCTCTGCAGCAAGGGAAGCCACCGCTTCTCTTCTCTTGTTCGGACACCATATGACCTCCCAACGTGACTCCGTCACTTTGTTTTTTTAACATTTTCTTACTTTCTGACACCACAACATATTCTAGACTTACCTTGCTTTTTATATTCCCCAAACCTGGAATCAGCCATTTCTTTAAGTTCCCCTGTCTCTTTTTATTGGAACCTAAGACATGGTTGCTAAATGTGGTCATCGTTATTGCAGTGTCATTGATTCTAGATTCACATAGTGGGCAAAACTAGAAAATATATGCACGTACATTCACTCTTGTAGATACAGATACAGAGAGATAAAGATAGATATTTTAGATAAATAAAGATAGGACAGATGGATGATAGACAACAGATAGATGTTTTATATTAATGCATTTCTTAAACAGATAGATGTTTTATGATATTAATGAATTTCTTAATATTAAAAGAACCTTCTTATATTCTTATAATAAATGTAACTTGGTCATAGTTACATATTTTCTTTTTGTGCTATTGGTTTCTGTTAATACTTTTTTTGAGTATTTGTGCATTAATTTTTATAAGAGGTGTTGACGTGTAGTTCCTTTTCTTAATTGTTTATTGGTTTATTTTATTGTCTCTACTGGGTTTAGGTTCATTTTTTTCCTAATATTTTGAGCTAGAAATTTAATTCATTTATTTTAATGCTTTCTACTTTATTTAGTTTTTTTTTTTAATCTCATGAGTTTCTCCTGTCATACAAATTAGATTTAAATCAGGATAATCATTAAGGCAGATCTTGAGGATATTTATCAAACCTAATAGAGGATCCAACCATTTAAGCATCTATGAAATAAGGTGATCAGACAACAGAATGCAGAGATCACACTGGCAAGTTCAGGTTTCACTCTGAATTAGAGTCACAAATCTTCACTGACAAAGTAAAATTCTAGTCTGTACGCTATAGAAAAATACCTTTGATTTCCAAAAAGAAGAAAAAGTTAATATTTAAATCCAGTTTCTGCTTAGCAAACAATATGCATCTTCCCTTTCTTTCTGGTATCTAGCAATAGCTTCTTACTATCCACTTTTCAAGAAGGTGGAAAATTTTTTAGCCAACTGAAACTTTTGGTAACTGAAAGTCTGCATCAACATTTTAAAATATCTTTATTTTTAAAGTAATTACCAAAATCCCCCTACTCCTATCATTTTGTATTATATTTTTCTACAAATAAAATAAAATCTCATGTTTATGGGCACCAGCTCTGAAATACTCTAGGAGATAACACAAAGCTGCTCTCAGAGAATTATTTTAATTGAGGATAGAGAGCTTAAGTATAGTTACGGTCCATAGATAGGCAATTAATTAGAAAAATGTTTTGAAAGATCATAGAAGAAGCTTATAGAGAAATGCATCGCTAATTGCAAATAAAATATCCAGAACACAGACAGCAAACTTTGATAACTTGTTAAGATTATCAACTGGCTTCTCCTGGCCATGTTAACCAATTCTCACTTGACTACTCTGTTAAAGGTTATCAGTTTTTATTTAATTAACTAATCTCTCATGTCACCTGATGAGCCTGGTCAGAATATTGGAATCTTTCTCAATTCAACACATCGGTCTACTATTACCAGTTTATATTGGTTGGCAAGTGGGTTAAAACAGTTAACCCAGTTAAGGGGCTAGTACTTGTAAGTACCATTTTAAGTTTGCTTTTTAAGAGAAGGATTTAAGTATCAGATACAAGAAACTGTTTCTTCAAAGGTAACTTCTATTGGTTAGATTAAGACGAACTGATCAAAACATGGTTGGATTCCAAGAAGAAATCAGAAGGTAAGAAAGAGCAAATTCTGCTCTGTGTTCCAGGATAAACTCACTTTGCTAAGAGAAGCATGCTGTTGTTAACAGAAATATTCCATACTTGGACAACGGAGGGCTTTGGGGAGTAAGCTGAAGATTTTGTCCATTTTCAGTTAGTGAAGGAAGAGCTATATTTTATTTAAATAAGTGTATTTTAGGAAGTTTTGACTGACAAACCTGAATTGTAGGGGAGGGAGGCAGGGCTTAGTCTGGTAGGATTTGAGTGAAGAGAGGGAGTTTTAAATTGAATGGTATGTAGCAGATAGTCAAGACCTTAACCTGGATGCTTACAGAGGAAAAAAAAAATGGAAGAAAGGCAGGCAAGAGAGGAACTCTAAAGGCTGAAGCAGCAATGAGTAGATGTGGCTGAGTAAGACAGAGTTAGGAGGAAAGAAGTATGAGATCAATTTTAACTGCTAACTATCTACACCATGCATAAGAGTGCCCAGTCACTTCAGTCATATCCAACTCTTTGAGACCATGGACTGTAGCCCGCCAGTCTCCTCTGCCCATGGGATTCTCCAGGCAGGAACACTGGAGTGGGTTGCCATTCCCCTCTCCAGGGTTTTCCCAACCCAGGGATCGAAACCCTGCCTCTTACGTCTGCTGCACTGGCAGGCGGGTTCTTTACCACTAGCGCCACCTGGGAAGCACCATGCATTCATTCTTCCAAATACCACGTCTGCCAACAAACCTTCTGCAGAGCAGACCCTCTGCATCTGTTACAAATGAGCATTTCAGCAAAGAAAATTAACTAAGGAATATGCTTCTATGAAGCCTGTAGGAATAAATGATTGCCCAAGTTAGAATAAGAAGGGGCTATTCATCCAAAGTTTGCTACAACCTGGAAGACAGCCACCATCACTCATGTTTGGCAGAAAGCGGGCAGGTGGGGAGTGGTGAAGATCCAAGTGGGGTTGAATTCTCCAGATGAGCTTCGAGTGGATGTTTGGGGCATAAGGAAGCTAATGAAAAGTCAAGTATTTTATTACATTGGTTTGGGGAACATGTGCGACTTTCTCTAATTGGTGCTGAGTCAGTGGGAAGCAGAGCCAATAACTAGAAAGTTGGCAGCCATTGACCAAGCACAGACCCTTTGGCTGATGGCTGCAGAGTTGTGGTCTGGCTTCCTGGAGAAATTGCTGCAGAGGTCAGGGGTCTGAGTCCTATTGTCAAATACGCTCTCGCCTTTGTCCGTGTGCATATACATCTCTAAAGTCATACGTGCCATGTTCAGGTGAGAGTTCAATTAAAGGATAAGAACTTTCAGAACTAATTTTATTTAATGAGTTCCTCATCAAGCGTATCTACTTATTTTAATTAGAATGAGAGATTACTGATTATTCAAATGCATGTGTTTTAAAATAATAAATGTGAAGAACGTGATGAAACTAGCTGTCTAAAGTTTAGGCTTAGGACTCTTAAGAAGGGTATTTCCTCTGAATTCGGTTAACCCAGTGTTTCCTTTTTAAAATATTCTTACTCGTGTTGTTGCTTTGTCTGCAGAAAAGGTGATACAATTGGTATGAAAATAAAATAAAACAGACGCTCTGGCTGAATAATAAAGGATATTTGTCTGCAAATGTTTGTCTGTCATAGCCTGGGAAAGTGAGTGAGTTTTTTCCTCAGGATTTAACTAAAGTTGAAATTATCTACCAAATCCATTAGGATTAATTTAATAACAAGAAATCAACTAATTGGCACAAATAACCATTTAGGGAATGGGACAAGCTAAGCCAGTCTTGAACATAGCATATGGATTTTCAAAGCCATTTTGAGCATTCATAGTTTACTAAGAACTTTGTCATTCTAGAAAACAAATTGTTTTGAAATTGCAGCACTTTGATTTTTAAGAGACTTCATACTAAATGTATGCTTTATATTCAATTATATTATTGTTCATCCAGTTCATCATAATGGTCTTGCTTTCTGTGGCCTGTTTACTGAAAAAAGAAAATCAATAATTAAACATTTTCAGTTTCTAGGGATTAATGCCATAGCATAAAAATAACTTTATAAAATATTTGACTTCAAGGAAATCCAATCTGATATTATGTCAACATTTTATAAAATTAAGGAGCATTTATATTTTCAAAGCATACTTGTAATAGTTTTCTAAGCATGTCTTAAACATTTCTTGGCAAAATCTGGTACTATAGAACAACCAGTAGGATGCCTTAGATTTAAAGGTTAACTTATTTTTAATATTTTTTCATTGTATAAAACATTCTGATTTAAGTTTTCCATTCATCTAGAAAATCTATTATTGGAAACAAAAGTTGCATTTTAATTGCTTCTCAGGTATTTAAACATAAATGACATACACACAAAAAAATTCTGAGTCTAAAATGTTTTCCCACAGGTTGGCAAGATTTCTCATTTCCAAGATGCTTAAGTCTTCTCAACTTCTCCTCTCTTTTTTTGAAGATTTTTTCCTATGTGGACTATTTTTAAAGTCTTTATTGAATTTATTACAATATTGCTTCTGCTTTTTATGCTTTGGTTTTTTAGCCAAGAAGCATGTGGGATCTTAGCTCCCCTACCAGGAATCAAACCTACACCACCTGCATTGGAAGCTAAAGCCTTAACCACTAGACCACTAAGGAAGTCCCCTCCATCTCTTTCCTTTCTGCCCAACTCCCTTCTCAGAATTTTAAATAAATTGGCTTAAGACTGTCTTTGGATAAAGATGGTCCTTGATGGGTTTTCAAAAGTGTTCATATTTCTAGGCCCCAGGACACATAAACTGGCCTGTAGGATATCCTTCAAATATTGAAATAGCACTTATTACCATGGCACATTTGTAAAAATAGTACCATAGCATCTCTGTTCATATAGCCATCTCTCTACACATCATCCATTAATAATATTAGCGGTTTCTC